>NC_032000.1:19717190-19770435 GCF_001879085.1 Nicotiana attenuata | reverse complement strand
AAGTTCAACAACAGTTGAACTGGGACTCAGGCTATGCGCCTTCGCCATTAAATCAAGGCCATGCGCCTTCGCTAGTAAGTTCAACTACGGTTGAACCAAGACTCAGGCTGTGCGCCTTCGCCATCAAAATGGACTATGTTCAACAACAGTTGAACTGGGACTCAGGCCATGAGCCTTCGCCATTAGAACCGACTAAGTTCAACAATAGTTGAACTGGGACTCAGGCTACGCGCCTTCGCCATCAAATCCAACGAGTTCGACCTCGCTCGAACCATAAGGCTAGACGCCTTCGTCCTCAAATCTAACTAGTTCAACCACTGTTGAACCGGGACTCGAACCAAGCGCCTTCATCGTTGAACTCAGCAAAATCCAACCTCCAATGAATCGAGGCGCAGGTTAGGCACCCTCGCCCTTCAAGTTAGTACTCCCAACTCAAACTAAGATTGGGGGCACATAAAGTGCGGCCCCGGTCAAACTACAAGGCCGCGTTTTCTATCATCACGGACGACAGTTCGACCGCGCCCGAACCGGGACTAAGGCTAAGTGCCACTATCGCCAAGCAACGGCTCCGACTCGCTCACCCCGAGTCGAAGAAGAAGAGTCGTCAACAATTAAAAACTAACATGCCTACCAGAGTCGAACTCGAAGGTAAATCACCCCTTCGAGCATATGCAAAGAAAAATCTAAGGGGGAAAAAGAGGAGGTACAAAACAGATACAAGGAAAATAACGGAAAGGAGATCTCATTTATCCACGAAATTAATTGCGGGTCATCCCCGCTTACACCCGGCCAAGGCCGATCAATACAAGGAAAGAGAAAATAGAAAAAAACAAGAAATACCTAAACGCCAAACGGCGAACAAGACAAGAAAAAATGCATAACATCTTTTTACTCGGCGCCATCCGCGCCACCATCTGCACCAGCGTCAGCCTCTGGCGTCGCCGCATCAAAACCACAGTCGGTACGGGCCTCACGAGCCTTTTGACGAGCTCCCTCGAAAGCAGCTTCGGTCACGATGCCGGCCTCGCACAAATTCTTATATACATCACGTTGAGCCTTGGCAAAGACCCAAAGTTCCCGAGCCTGGCTTGAAGAAGCGGCTTGGTCCCGTAGGCGCTGATTCTCTTCTTCTAAGGTTGTGATCCGGTCCGCCATGACTTGGGCATCCTGCTCAAAGACATCGATCCGCTCCTCGAGACTCGCTTCTCTAAAGGCCGCAGCAGCCCTCTCCAACGCCCGTTGGGACTCGTGCACGCGGATAGCTTCCTTCAACACCCCAGCCCTCGACGAGGCATCCCTCACCTGAAGCTTCAATACCGCGACTTCACCCTCTAACGTAGTCACTTTCTCGCTCCATGCCGCAGCGGCCTTTCGCCGCCTTAGCCCGGCCCTGGCACTCACACTCAGCTGTAGCCCTCTTTCTTGCCTCGAGCTCCTCATATTTCCGACGGAGCTGCTCCTCGAGAGCACTCGTTCTGCCAAGTGTTTGCTGCACCTGAAGCTCCCGCTCGCCAGTTCCTCGACCAAAGGCCCGGCTACGGGGATCATTCCTCAAGCGCACGCGCATCTCTCGGCACCGATCTCGGTAGCGGCGGTACTTCTCCAGCGCCCGCAAAAATATCCCCGAGCGGACGTTGGCTCGACGGATGCTCTCCACCTCCAACAAATAAGACTGCAAAGAAAAGACAACGATTAAGATAAGGAACAAACTAAGACGAAGAAGAAGCGAACCGACGCCATATTACATACCCTCAAGCCCATCACAGCTACTTCATTCATTAGTCCGATATCCGTAACGTCCCTCAACGACGCATTCTCGGCCTCCGAGCATAGCAGCTCGAACTGCGGCACCAAGTTTTCCCCTTGGAGCAATAAGTTCAACTCCGTGGGAACCTCGATGAAGCGAGATCGCCCCTCTGCGCGCACCGCTGAATTGGTGAAGCCTTCCTGGAACATACGGACGTCGTCGGGGTCCAAGTCGGATTCGGACTCGTACTCATCTCCTACAGCATCCCTTCCTCCTTCTGCCACCAGAGAGGTGGAACCACCCGCCGTAACCACCGAAGGAGCGCTTAACTCACCAACATTAGCAGCCGTTGAGGAACTACCTCCCGTCTCAGCGACGGGAACCTCCAACCAAGTCGCCGAAGAGACGGTATCATCATGGCCCAAGCCAACCGGAGCAACCCCCATTGTTTGTCCGCACTCAGGGGCAGGCGCCGCAACCGCACTCTTCTTCGCATCCGTCGGCGGGGGAATCCAAATTAATTACCACAGGAGGAGCCGGCATGAACGCGACCCTGCGCCTTATCAATGGCCTCTCTTCCTCCCCATTTGATGGCGATTCCGCTCTAGGGCGCACAACCCCCGATGGTCCCTCATCTCGAAGTGCGGCCCGCGCTGGAGAAGGAGACGCCGAAGTCTCAACTGACGCCGCCCTCGGTACTGGGCACGGCACCGGTGCTGCAGTGAGCCGAGCAATCACACCCGGCCAACGAAAGGCCAACTGAGGGGCCCTGACGCGGCGTGCCCTCCCTGATCACAGAAAAACAAAGTTGATGAATAGAGTTGAAACAAAGCGGAACAGAAGAAGAAATCAATTTTTTACCTGCCACAGGCCTACAGCCATGCCTCTCCCAGAAAGACGCCCATGTGCGTATCCCCACCGTATGGGGGAGCCGGCGGCAACTTTTCGGCTACAAAATTGATACGAGTTAACGTTTATGAGCACAAGACGTAAGGAGGGGCAGAAAAGGGAATTCGACGATTAAGGAACTTACGTGCATGATTCCAAGCCTCTGGGAATCCAGCAGAGCACGCCACTAAATGTTCAGTCTTGATGTAGAAGAAGTGCTCGAAAGGGCGAGGGTCGACCCCATCATCCAGTTTCACGGTCAGGCCCCTCGTCCCGCGAGGGCACGCTCGAATCATGGTACCACGAACTCTCTGGGGAGCGTAGAGGCTAAGCACATGCTGCAGTGTGACCTCCCTACCGGCCAGTTCTGCATATTTGATAAGCATTGCTAATAATTTGTAAAGAGAAGGAGCAAGGTGATCCGGGCATACCCCGTAATAACGACAGAAATCAACCACTAGCATTGGGAGCGGGAGCTTAAACCCCAACTTGAAGGGATAGGCGTAAAAGACGCAGTATCCCCTGCGGTCGGTGTGGACCCTCTCCTCGCTTCTAGCGAGAACGACGTCAGCATAGCTGGGGATGACCCCCTATCCCCGTAGTTGGGCCATCCCAATCTCCCCCATTAACGGGGCTTCATCCACCCGATCCTCCCCACCATCGGCGGTGAAATCAGTCATCGGACCTCCGGGCAGAGATACTATCTCGTCAACCGATGGAGCTTCATCGGTCTCCACCAGTTCTGCACCGCCCATTGCCGGAGATGGCCCTTCAGTCACCAGAGAGTTAACCGGAAGATCCGTCGGAAGAACGTTTTGGGAAGAACTGCCTGCCATTGTTGATTCAATAACGAAACAGAAACAAAGTTTGATGGACAAGACGGAAGTTATAACGATCGAAGAACCAAGATGAAGGTGAATTAGCAGGAAGAAAAGCTTCTTCAGAATCTCTCTCAGACAAACAATGAAAATATGAGAAGTAAATGCCTCAGCCCTTGTTTATAGGCAACACAAGTGGCTTTCATGAACCCCAATAGCCACCATTAACTACATGACCAACCGCACACCGGTTCGATTCTACAGAAACGTGCGTCATTATGACAAGCTCCATGAAGCAGCTTTTCAGTCGCCAACCGGCGTCTCGCCCTCAAAATGGTTGTATCGACCTATGAACGCTGAGGAGATGTTCCGCGTGCCCTCAAAATTTTGGACGTCGCCAAACACGTATCAAGCGTGCCCTTACTCCCCTCGGCCGCACAACATACGGCCCGTCCGCCATGGTCGACGGGTATGCTCCCAAACAAACGTAAGGATCAGAGCACAACAAAGCTCGACCTCACTCGAATTAAGTTAAAGGGTCAAGTGCCTTAACCAAGGAGGAGAGTCCAACCTCGATCGAACGGCGACTTGATAACACAATAACAAAACACTGACTCTCCACAAGGCTAAGGGCCATCGCCAAAGAGAATTCGGCCTCGACCGAAGTGACAGTCGACCTCCCTATCCGAGTTTCTCAAACTACAATCGATGAAATCCACTCATCGAGCTCGGCCAAGGCACGACCTCATTAAGCGGAGGGACTAACTGTATGGGTCAGAATCCGACCCCACGATAATTAACGAAGTTAATCCCGTCTTAAGCTAATTCATGATTGATTAGTGGTACGACCACTCAGAATTAGCGGTATTCAACCCTTATCTGATTCGATCAACAAGGCCACGGCCCGTTCGTCATCATGAAGGCGAAACCCCAACGTGGTCACGGCTACTTATTGCCAGCTCACGAAGCTCACGGCTATAAATACCAAGAGCGGAAACCCTAGAAAAGGGGGCTTCTTCTTCTTTACTATTCAAGAGAGAGAGAGAGAGAGAGAGAGAGAGAGAGAGAGAGAGAAAGATATAATGATACATATATTATGGGAAAGTGGAACATCATTGTAAGGCTCTGAACCTCTTCATGGAGAGGCAGACCAAAGCAATACTATCAATAAAAGCTTTTAATGTCTCTCTTCCTAACGCTGAGTACTTATTTGCGCATCTTTCATTTGGTCTAATGGATTATTACGGTTTGCTATGATTTTCCCGTGATTTATTTATTTTGTTTACACTCATAAGGTATATGATAACTTTTGAGCAAACAGTTATCTTAGGCAAATTTTATTTCGAAATGGAAGAGTAATGTGAAAATTTATAAGGCATAATATAAGTTTGCATGGTATGCGCGCTTTGGACGCAATGATGGTGTAGCCAAGGAGACAAATCCGTGATGTATGTTGATTGTTGGGCCAAAGCGAACAATACGTGCCATAGATAATAAGAGATGCACATGTCACCTAAGGTTTGCGTCAAAATGAGAGAAGAAAGTGAAGATCTTTATAAGGCACAACACAAATTCACATGTTACACGTGCTTTTGGTTTCGATAACAGCGTAACCGGAGACAAATCCATGAGGTCTGTTGGTCCAAAGCGGACAATACATGCCATTTACGTGGGTCTTGATAAGGCAATACTTTGTTATCTGAAAAATAAGACAAGTAACCTTCATTTTCCTCCATCTTGCAATTGATTATATTCTTAGTCTTTGTTAATTAATTTATATACTTAATATCATCTTGCCGCTCCAACCAACACTTGGTTATAAGCCAAAACCAAAAAAAAAAGTTTCTAATAAGAAACCCTTTGAATAAACTGATTTCGGGATAGAAAAATTTTCATACAAGAATAATCCCAATTCGATGTATCTGGTTAAGTTTAAATTGAAATAATAGCGTAAATTAAAATTTCATCACAACACTATTAGGGGATGTAAGTTAAATCTATTTTCCGATACCCTCTTTATTCAAGTATTTAGTTTCTAAACAGGGTCGAATGTGAGATTAACTCGTGACATATATAACCTTAGAAATTGCGAGTTTCAAATGAAAAAGAAAACCCGTATGGAAATAAAAGGGTACGGCCAAATTGTTTTTCAGAATGTTACCAACTTCAGCTTAGAAAGTTTTTATGCATCAAGAGAAAAGTGGTGCTATTTTAAGAAGACTAATAAATTGCTCTTAAGAACTCTTTCGGAGACTGACATCTAAAGACGATTCTTCTATATGTAAAAGTTATTAGTTTAACTGAAATATTGACTTAATTCAACTTGTTTACACTATAACTATCAGTATACGGATATAGGGTATAAGAACAGGTTATATCTGCAATTTAGTTGTCACAATTTCACCTTATTACCCCAAATTGTGTAGCAACCAAATTTTATCCGAGGCATTTTTTTCTTTTTTGCTTCCTCTTTCCCTTATTCACGAGTCTAAAACATAATGAATTGGCTAGTTTTGTACTGATTGATACAGCCTACCTCACGACATCAAAAAAATAAAACAGAAAAAGAAAGTAGTATAACTTAGTGGCATGTATATCCTAACCCACGATAATTCTACCAAAAACTTGTTGCTCCCAAACGCACACGCAAGTATACGTGGTCGACAAGTAATATAGGATTGTAAGTCCAGATATCGTACCCACGGGGACTTGTGATTAACTACAACTAATTAAACCAAACAATTAATCTATTCAAGCGAATCCTAACGTATGAATATTTAACAAAAATTAATCTAGAGTAACAAACTAAGAGATTAAAGAAAATAAGTTGGCGAATTATAGAGACGAATTTAATGTGAGTGAATATTCTAGAGCTATGGGTTAGCTAACAATCCCTTGAGTTTTACACTTAAATCGCCTAATTAATTTATCTAGTTTATTGGTTGACAGGGTTAATATTGCTCGTAGCCTTCTCCCGAAGTACAACTCGCCTATTCAAGCTAACCTAACGCCTATATTCCTATGGAATTAGGATTAACAAGAACGCATTTATAATTCCCGTATAATAACCAAGCAAGGCGATTAGGTATATTCCTATCCTAACCGCAAATCCGCCCCCTCTAAGAGTTAATATCTTGCTCTACTCAATCTTATATGCAATCTAGAATTCCCTCTCCCGAGTTCAATCCTAGATTCGTAGATAGTATTCAATTGGTGATCAAGCAATCAAATAATTAAGCGCAAGATTGAATAAATAAACCAATATGATAAAATAATAAGAACAATTCAAGCTTCAAACTACAATGTTCATGTAGCACCCAAAACTCTAGAACTAATAAACTATGAGATTAAAGGAAGAGAAGAGAAGAAAAACTAGTTAGAAGCCTCCTCCAAGCGTGGTGTGTGTTCCCCCACGTGAATTCTCCTCCAAAGTATGTTATATCCCCTCCAAATTGGGTTTAGGACCCCTTTTATACGAGTTAGGGTCGTGCAGGGCCGAAATAACACTGTCCTGGACGAAATAGAAAAACTCCCGCACGCAGCATCCAGGCCAGCGCCTAGCGCTGGACCTGGCGCTGAAAACAGTAGCATTTTACGTGCAATTCTCAAATCCTTGTTTTGGATTACAAACTTGTGCTGTCTCCACTTGGGGGGACAAAGACTAAAGGGTGTCCCCCCTTATTATATATATTTAATTTTTTTTTTCCGCGTTTCATTCAATTTTGCTCCAAATCTCTTCATCTTCACACCGTTTTATTCCTACACAATTAAAATATAATATTAAGCACAAAACAATATAACTAATACTCAAAAGACGATTAAAAGTACTACAGTATGAGATAACAATGGGTAAATATATGCATTTTTTGCCGAACATCAACACCCCACACTTAGACTCTTGCTCGTCCTCGAGTAAGCATTAAAATTACTCTCAATAAATCAAGCCTAAAAATACCACCACTTCGGTAGATACTAACAATTAGGCCCTATAGCTACTCAAACCATTAGGTATATACTTCCTGATCATCGTGCAAGATATACAAGTCACAAACAAACAACAAAATTCTAACCTCCTAACCTCAGAGACGGACTCTGACTTACCAAATTTAAGCTCGCTCACCTACTCTGTCAAAGAAGCTAATAACATCACCTATCTATCATGAACACATGCCCTCACAAGAATAAATAGTCCATATTCTCAAATCAACGAATGAATATAATTTAAGGACTTAGCATCAAAGAACAACTCTCGCACTCACAAACGAATTCACATGTATGCACAAAGAACCATAGGCTTGCCCATTATGTACATCTCTACTAATTAAGCATGCTCGAATAGAATCAAATAGAACTTTAACGGGTTGTAATGTTGGCTAAAGGACGGGTAGGAGAATTGTATAATAGGTACTTACACTTCCCTAAGCACTTTGCATTTTTAGACTTCATCACCCATTATTTTCTACTCTTCACTTTTATTTTTCAGCCCTCTCTTCATCTATTGTTTCACAAGTATTTTCCTCATATCAAGAACGTTTCATTTTTTCAAAGCAATTTTTTGTATTCTCTTTTTTTTCTTTCTTTTTCATATCACATTCTTTTCAAGAAGGCCCTTTCATCGTCTTTCAGCCATCATTGGTCACCATTTTTCATTTATCAATTAATATCACAGTCTAAGCAACAATGCTCAAGGAAGCAGGGCGCAAAAACTAGGAATTCAACAAAAGGATCAAGGCAAAAATACGGCTTCCAAACAAAAGGCTACAGGCTCAAAGGGCTAACTAGTGGTACAATATCTGAAAAGGTAAAATTCACAAGACATATCAAAGAAAGCCTATTATCATCTTCTAAACAAAGCAACACTTTTATTTCGCTTCAATAACATGCAGGGCAAGTTCTAGACTAAGATGCAAAACATGGAATATATGTAAGAAATCCTCACCCCACATGGCACAAGTATCAATCAAGATGGATCAATTCTACTCTAAGACAGATAGGGTCATAGCGAACAACAAAATAAGAATAAGTTATACACAAAGTCAGAACCCTGAGCTTAGGTGTCAGAAAGTATGCTATTTTATTCATTACTCAACCACTCAGAGGAAAGTATTACTCAAGCTTAGGCCTAAATATGCTAGTATCAAACAACTCACAAAAGTTTTTCTTCTCCCTCTTTTTCTACTCCTAAAATAAAGAAAAAAACTAATCTAATCCTAAAAAATAAAAATAAAAATTACCCGGTTCAAGTTACATCCCTTGGAAAAGAACCTATGCACAATGAAAAACCAAGAGGGATTATTATCTAACTAAAACTAACTAGAAACAAAAAGAAAATATTTTTAATTTTTATTTATTTATTGGACTTTAATCCCTCAAGAAATCTGTCCACAAAATCCATCATCAGGAAAAGTCCCAATTTTCTGATTTTTTTTTTCATTTTTTTAAAAACTGCTACACTAACTAAGCTAAGATAGCACAAAAAATCACCCAGACAATCTCCTCACCCCACACTTAAAATTGTGCAATGTCCTCAATGCACACTGAAAATAACAAGAAGGTAAAAGAGACTCACTGGTAGGCCAAAGGCCGAAGAATTAGCAGCTCACGGGATACTCAGACTTCTCCCAGGTATGATCCCTTGTGCGGGTACCTCACACTTAGTTTCAACCACCTGCTCGCTTTTGCACATGCCTATTGGCTTTTACTCCATGCTTGCATTCCTACAAAATACAAAAAATAACACAATAAAAAAATAAGCAAAAGTACAAAAGAAAAATAAAATTGGGTTGCCTCCCAACAAGCGCTTGATTTAACGTCGCGGCACGACGCCATCACTTTCACCACTTTTCCTTCCACTTTGAGGATATAAATTGCGCCCCCAATTTTACATCAATTTTTGTATCACGTTCCTGGGGCGGTGGTGTAAAAATAAAGAAACCAAGTAATAGGTATCGCATCTTGCACTTCTTGGCTTTTAAGTGAGGAATGTCATTTTGTCTCCTTGGTGTGGCAAATTTTAGAATATAAACACTTTGTTCCTCATCTATTGACTCCTCCATATGCTCGACTGGATCAATTTCCATGTCACCAACCAAACACAATGTTGAAAAGTGTTTAGAATGAGGTCCAATACGCTCCAACTCCAAAATTGCATTAGTTTTGACATCCTCAATTTTGCACTCTTCGTCAACCTTGGCATCATTAATAATATTTTGGTCGAATAGTTGAAGTTCCTGTTTTTGCTCCACAAGCTGGCCAGTATCCACAAAAATTGGTTGTAGGGCATCGGACGCTTCAACCTTAGCATCATCCACAAGAACATGGTCTGATAATTGGTATTCTCGTCTTAGCTCCTCAATTTAGCCTAGAAGATCTTTTTCAACTTCACACAACTTATCACTAAATTGTTGGACGTTACAAGCATCAACCTTTGCACTCAATTCTGCATCCATGTCGCGAATAGAACTTCCAAATTGGTCGATTTCTTGTCTAAGATCAATTTTTCCTTCTATCAACTGTTCTGTCATATTTGAAAGACCATCACGAAGAAACTCTTGAGATTTTATCAGTTGAGCTTGTTCCTCTAGCCAAGATTGGCTCACTACATCTGCTTCTTCAAAATTTTCTTCTGGTGGGAACTCTCTCTCTTCAGCCACTTCCTCTGCCTCAGCCATCATTCTCATGATTGCTTCACTAATTCTTTGTAGAGCCTTTCGATTTTTATCTTGTTGCTCGGCTACTTGCCTCATCATCATGTCATGTTGCTCGACTACTTGCCTCATCATGTCTATAATACGAGCCATGCTTTCCATATCCTCCACTTCATTGCTCCTATCAAACTCATAAACATTATTAGAAACATTATAATAAGGACTCTGTGAAGGATAATAAGAATTAGGACAACCATCCCAATGGCCACCTTGACAACCACACACATTACAAAAATTCCACACATCAGATTGAGATGCACAATTTTGCCCAAAGTGTGGTCCTCCACAATATGGACAAGGATCACTATAATAAGAATAACCAATATTCGACCAATTATCATTCCAAGATGCCATATCAACAAAGATAGTAAATATTAAACTAAGATTAAAATAAAATAAAATAAAAACTTGAGTAGACAAAACGTAAAAATCTAATCTAGTAGAATAGTTAATTTCTAAGTCCCCGGCAACGGCGCCAAAAACTTGTTGCTCCCAAACGCACATGCAAGTATACGTGGTCGACAAGTAATATTGGATTGTAAGTCCAGATATCGTACCCACAGGGACTTGTGATTAACTATCAACTAAATTAAACCAAACAATTAATCTATTCAAGTGAATCCTAACGTATGAATATTTAACTAAAATTAATCTAGAGTAACAAACTAAGAGATTAAAGAAAATAAGTTGGCGAATTAGAGAGACGAATTTAATGTGAGTGAATATTCTAGAGCTATGGGTTAGCTAACAATCCCGTTGAGTTTTACACTTCAATTGTCTAATTAATTTATCTAGTTTATTGGTTGATAGGGTTAATATTGCTCGTAGCCTTCTCCCGAAGTACAACTCGCCTATTCAAGCTGACCTAACGCCTATATTCCTATGGAATTAGGATTAACAAGAATGCATTTATAATTTTCGTATAATAACCAAGCAAGGCGATTAGGTATATTCCTATCCTAACCGCAAATCCGCCCCCTCTAAGAGTTAAGATCTTGCTCTACTCAATCTTATATGCAATCTAGAATTCCCTCTCCCGAGTTCAATCCTAGATTCGTAGATAGTATTCAATTGGTGATCAAGCAATCAAATAATTAAGCGCAAGATTGAATAAATAAACCAATATGATAAAATAATAAGAACAATTCAACTTCAAACTACAACATTCATGTAGCACCCAAAACTCTAGAACTAATAAACTATGAGATTACTGGAAGAGAAGAGAAGAAAAACTAGTTAGAAGCCTCCTCCAAGCGTGGTGTGTGTTCCCCCACGTGAATTCTCCTCCAAAGTATGTTATATCCCCTCCAAATTAGATTTAGGACCCCTTTTATACGAGTTAGGGTCGTGTAGGGCCGAAATAACACTGTCCTGGACGAAATAGGAAAACTCCCGCACGCAGCGTCCAGGCCAGCGCCTAGCGCTGGACCTGGCGCTGAAAACAGTAGCATTTTACGTGCAATTCTCAAATCCTTGTTTTGGATTACAAACTTGTGTTGTCTCTACTTGGGGGGACAAAGACTAAAGGGTGTCCCCCCTTATTATATATATTTAATTTTCTTTCTTTTTTTCTTCCGCGTTTCATTCAATTTTGCTCCAAATCACTTCGTCTTCACACCTTTTTATGATGTGATTTCTTATAATTTAGCTAGATTCATATTAAATACTTTGATAACTAATTAAGAGTAGTTAGTTAAAATAAGGCAACAAATTAAAAATAAGACATGAGAAAGCAACAAATTTTATGGCAAGTAGTTGTTAGGCCACATCACAACCACATATGAATTATAATTGGAAGTTATACAAAAAAAACTATATATAGTACACTCTAATAGATGGATTAATTAATACAGTTGAACCAGAATGCAAGTTTACGTTTACCAGAACTCCAGATTTGGTTACCAACTTGAAAAACTCAGTCATAGACTTGGTTTTGTCAATTCTTCTTATGCACCAAAATTCATTCAAATCAACTTCTTTTGCACAACATATCATAATTGGAATGTGAATCTAAGGCTACCACCAGACCCTGCAATGGTAGTAAAAAGCCCAAAAATCTCAACCAGTATGACCCTGGAAACCGAAGATTTTGCTAACAAAGAAGAGGCTCGTGAAACCATTTTCAAGGTGCTACAGATTTTTTGTTAAAATATTTTCCCTTTGGTTCAAAATGTATATACTCCCTTTGATTTCATTTTATGTAGCACAGTTTACTCATTAGTCCTTTTAAAAAAGAAGGCCACTTTTTTTTATTTAAAAATAATTTAATTTGAAAATCACGTTTTACTAGTAATATAACTTATGAGTCTTGTATAAATTATACTACGTCATTACAAAAAGGAGGGGAGGGATTTCAAAAATTAAATTATCATGATTATATACTTAGCTAATGTTCATATTTGCAGGTGCTAAAGAATTGGCATGCTTCAGAAGTTAATTGCGAAAAGATCTTTGATCAACTAAACGCGATGGCACAAAATTCTAGGGATTATTGCTTGGTGCTGGTCGATGGTCGACCAGCACTACAACTAACTGTTAAGGTTATATTGCTTTATCAGTACGTTCAGATGGGAAGTAATAACAATGGCGGTATCATATCAACTAATTCCAATGATGATAATTGCTTGCTTTGCAAAAACGAGCTCATTGGTAATTTGAAAGTAACAAGGATGTTATGTTCCCATATGTTTCATATCAATTGTATTAGAATTTGGCTTGGGAAAAATAATGGTTGTCCATCTTGTGTTGCCAATGTTGATGGCCTAGCTGATTCCATGTTATCCAACCTGAAACTTTAAAGTTAGGTTTATTAAAAAAAAGATTATAGTAGTATTCATTGGAAGAACTATTGAATGGCTGAATAAAACTGGAATATGTGCTAGTTGTTAATTTTGATATCCTTTTCTGGATTGATATATCTTTTTTTAATGTTATCCTTACCTGGAATTTTTTTTGTAAGGGACAAATTTCACTAGAAATGTCCCTGAGTTATAATGTGATAAGTAATATTAACTAGTAAAATTTACTACTTTTTTGTAGTAAAAAAAAGTGTTTGTTCTGCTTTTTAGTGCTTTCGTATTTATTAATTTACAATTATAACACTGTGAATTGTCGATTCCAATTTTCAAGGGCGGTTTCTAGGATAGAATCGGTCTTTTACATTTTGAACATTTTTGGGTTATACCATTGTTTTAATCTTTAGTTTAGATAAACGAATTCTATAAAGAAAAGAAAAACTTAATATTTAGGCTGAAAAACAAATTTGTACTTATACAAGTCATCAAGGTTTAAATAGAAATAAAAATGCAATAGCCATAAATATTTCACCTGCTGTCATATTGCTAGATATTGTGTCTGGGAGATTCTTTGAATCCATCATTCCCTAACTAACACATTAGTTCACGTAAATTTCAGAGAGTTCCACCCAGAAAAAGGAAAGAAGTTTACACAATAGATAATATTTTACGAAAATAATAAACTGAGGTTGGGAACATACAGACAAATCTCCAATTGGCCATAGGTCCCAAGAAGTAAGTTGTTTTAGGGCCAACGAGACTGTTCAAGAATTCTAGGAAGAAAGCCATGATCTTGTATTCAATTGTCTCTGCATTGATTTAAACAACATCCAACCATATATAAAATTACAAACTTTGCAATAATAAAAAAAAATGTTCGTTAGAAATGGCAAATTTCTTAATATCAGATGAGTTCCCTGTGGAAAGGCTTGAAAATCTGACCTCTTAAATTTGTTGAGTGATATGGAGGCTAATTATGTTAAGTACAAATGAATCTCCACAATATATTAAAGTAAATTGAGTTTATACAACATCTACAGCAAGGAGAGAAACTAAATAAAAAAGAAGACAAAATACAACAAGAAGTTACAAAAAGAGTCCTAAAGAGTAGGAACTACCAAATCGGAAATTTCAAATTAAAATAAAATCAAAAGAATTAGATAATTGTAAAGCCCCATAAATTTCTAGCTTAAAATTTTAATAATCTCGGAGTTCAAAACGTAATTAAAGTGATCGAAGGGTATAACGACTTGCACGGTTTAAGCGAAGTATTTGAGATAATATGCGTACAGGATATATGAACTAATATCGAGTGTAATGAACGATAAGTAGCCTATATATTACTCCTAGTTTAAAATATGGTGAGAGAAGTCTAGTAAACAACAGGAAAGAAAGAAAAAGTTGGGCAATTATTTAGGGGAGAATTACACTCCTTATCACTTGGCTCAATAACTCATCAAAAAATAGCCCACGTTTGAAACCTGATGATAGGCTATAATTGCATATTTTAGTCGCTTATTACACTCTAATTTACTGCACTTTAATTGAGTTTGCGCTTTAATCGCTAGTGTTTTGCACTAATTGTGTGTTTTATGCCTTGTAGGTGTGATTCCGAGCTATATAGATGTTATGGAATGAATTTAAGTGATTTGAAGCTTTGAAGTCTGAGTAAAAGCTCAAGGAATTAAGCCGGGATCGTGTTCGGGGGTCAAATTTGATAATTAAGTACGAACGAAGACTTGAGGAGGCATATTGTGCACTGTATAGTAAAATAGACATAACTTTTTGCTCAGAGCTCCATTTGGACTCCACCATATATGTTTGGAAAGCTAACGCAAAGGGCTACAACTTTCATGTTTTACGTTTCTCCAAATTCCAAACGGAACAGGGTGAAAAACTGCGGTTTTTCCGCGACCGCGGTAGAAGATGGTCGCGGACAACTGAAGAATCAGAGGGCATGTTTGGCCGCGGTTCCACCGCGACCGCGGCAAAACCGCGACGGGAAGCGAAAATTTCAGGGACTAAAGTGCAAAACATGGGATTTTAAGTCCTAAACCCTATATTAAACAAAGGAGGCCGGCCAAGAACAAGAAGGGGACATATTTTGGACACAAATTAGACCTAAGGAAGCAGAGAGACACTACTTTAGGGTTAGACAACACCCTTGGAGGCGAGAACACATTGGGAGCAAGGCGGAGAATTCTTCTACGAGTTTTTCCTTCCTCTTCCTATTTTTCATTGTTGGTTATGACTTTTAGTATTGTAGTTTTACATACTATTATGAATAGCTAATTTGTTATCTAGAGTTTTGATAGAACCTTTTGTAGGATAAATTCTTGTTATGTTTTTATATAATTGAGCCATAGCTTTTCTCTATTTGTTCAACTACGTTTATATTGTGGTTGGTTGAAGAGTTCTCAATTAGCTNTGATGATAGGCTATAATTGCATATTTTAGTCGCTTATTACACTCTAATTTACTGCACTTTAATTGAGTTTGCGCTTTAATCGCTAGTGTTTTGCACTAATTGTGTGTTTTATGCCTTGTAGGAGTGATTCCGAGATATATAGATGTTATGCAATGAATTCAAGTGATTTGGAGCTTTGAAGTCTGAGTAAAAGCCCAAGGAATTAAGCCGGGATCGTATTCAGGGATCAACGGATGATAAAACAACAAAACGAAGACTCGAGTAGGCATATTGCGCACTGTCTAGTAAAATGCACATAAATTTTTGCTCAGAACTCCATTTGGGCTCCACAATATATGGTTGGAAAGCTAATTCAAAGGGCTACAACTTTCATGTTTTACGTTTTTCCAAATTCCAAACGGAACAGGGTTAAAAACGCGGTCGAAACCGCGACCGCGGAACTGACCGCGGCAGAAATCAGAGAGCTTGTCTGGCCGCGGTCCTACCGCGTTTTGACCGCGGCCGCGCCCCTCCAGGCGTCAAAAAGGAGTCCTATTTCGCCCGGGACAAGTTTATTTCGGTCCTACACTATTCCAACTTGTATAAAAGGGGTCCTAAACCTATTTTGAAGGGGAGGGGTCATATTTTGGACATAGATTCGACCTAAGGAGGCAAGAACACATTGGAGCAAGGCGGAGAATTCTTCTACGAGTTTTTCCTTCCTCTTCCTATTTTTCATTGTTGGTTATGACTTTTAGTATTATAGTTTTACATACTATTATGAATAACTAATTTGTTCTCTAGAGTTTTGATAGAACCTTTTGTACGATAAATTCTTGTTATGTTTTTATATAATTGAGCCATAGCTTTTCTCTATTTGTTCAACTACGTTTATATTGTGGTTGGTTGAAGAGTTCTCAATTAGCTGTGCCTATTTAGTATGCATAACTCGGGAGAGAGTGCATATTTAGGTAATTGTTAAACAACACCACTCCCGGAGTATATGAGGGATCAATAACCGAGGGTTTAAAGGTGGGATTAGGGATAACGAAGCCTTGGGTGCGATCTGAAGTGAGCTGTATTAAAAGCCAGCTAGCGTAGCTCGGGAGAGTGCGTCTAGTAAACCATCGTAATTACTCGGGAGAGATTTACGGTAATAAGAGTGCTCATGATCGGTAGAGAATACTTAGGCGAAATTATAGAAGACATAGCGGGAAGGATTCTGACAATTGGGGAAATCATAACTCTAGACCTCCTTAATCTTTTCTCTAACCCTCAGTATCGTTAGTTGTTAATTTACTATTTTTATTTATTAGTTAATTAGTTAAACAGAAGAATCTTAATATCTATAAGTTAGGAATTGTTCAAGCTTGTCTTCTTGGTGATAGTGAACAGTTGTAGCTAAACCTTAGTTCTCTGTGGGATTCGACTCCGGACTTGTAAACCGGATTATATTTGCAACGACCGAATTGTCCTTTTTATAAGGCATAGTTGGGCGTGATCAAATTTTGGCGCCGTTGCCGGGGAACTAACGGTGTAGTTGTAGGTGTACATATTGCTAGGTTTCAAGTTTGAACTTTTATTTTATTATTTGATTTTTTTTATTTTATTATTTTAGTTTTATTTGTTTATTTGAGAAAAGAATTTTGTTGTTGGTAATTCTACTTTTGATCCTCCTTATGCATATTGTGAAGGAAACCACCTAGGGCAAAATTATCAAAATATTCCTGAGAGCGAGTTTTGTGCACCAACTCAATCTTATGTGTGGAATGTGTGTGATATGTGTGGTGGTCAAGATGGTCACTTTCACGGTTGTGCTTATATTTCTTACCTTCCCCCAACCCCTTACTTTGATGGTTCTTCTTTTTCTGGTGAAGTTAGTAGGAACAAAGAACCCAGGGAAGCTGACCTAAAGAAGATCGAAGATATGTTGAAGTGCATTTTGGAACAACAGAGTAAATTACTACTGCGGATAGAAAGGCAGGAGGAAACTATTCACAACTTGAAAGTTCACATGAGTCAACTGGTTGAAGTTTTTAATGCTCAACAAGCCAATATTGTGAATAGTATCCAAGAAGAGCGTGAATTAGATACAGAAATTGATGAGCTAGAGGAGGAGGCTAGAGTAGAACACCAACAATCAATCACACTAGATTTTGAGGATGTCGATGTTGTAGAAGAGATACTAGAGTCAACCAAGGATATTGAGGATACATATTTAGTTGACTCTATTGTCATTAGTGTTGAGAATGTAGATAGTCCCAATGTTCAGTTGAGCGCATTGGTCCTCACTCCAAGCATTTTTCCACATTGTGTTTAGATGATGATATGGAAATAGAGTCGTCCGAGCCATTTGAGGAGTCAAGGAATGAGGAACAAAGTGCTTACATTCTGGAATTCTTCTTGCCAGAAAATCGGGATTACACACCTCATCTAAAGGCCAAGAAGTGCAGAATACTACATTATTTTATTGGGCCAGCTAGATTCGTTCCACCACCCCAGGAGCATGAACATAGAGCAGAATCAAAACTTGGGGTCCGATTCATAAGTTCAAAGTGGAGGCAGAAAGTGATTCACGTCGTGCCGCGACGTTAAATCAAACACTTGTTGGGAGGCAACCCAGCTTTATTGCTTTCTTTTATTTATTTTTTTATTTTTATTTTTTTTAAATTGTATTATTTTTGTAGTGTCAATTTTTTTATTTTCTAGGAGCATGGAAAGCAAAGGTATTGGAAGAATGCAACATCAAACCAAATGGTTGGAACTAAGTGTGAGGTACCCGCACGAAGGACCAAGCTGGGGAGAAGTCTGAGTACCCCTATGAGTTGTAGTGCTTCGGCCTTTGGCCTACTGGGGAGTTTCTTTTACCTTCTTGTATGTATGGATGTGCATTGGGGACAATGCACAATTTTAAGTGTGGGCTGAGGAGATTGTCTGGGTGGTTTTTCATGCTACTTTAGCTGTGTTCGTTTAATTAAATAATTTTTTTTAAAAGATTGGACTTTTCCTGATGACGGATCTTCTAGACAGTTTTCTTGAGGGAAGTAAGTCTAAAGAAAATACCAAAAAAATTTTTTGTTTGTTAGGTAGTGTAACAATTACCCCTTGGTTTTTCTTTAAACCACGGTTCTTTTCCAAGGGTTTTATTTGAACCGGGTGTAGTTAGTTTTTTTTTGGGAATAGGATCCATTGTGTTTTGTTTTGAAATGAAGCAATATCTCTTGACTTTGTTATGCCTTGAGAATAGTGAGTACTTTGGCTGTGACGCTTAGGCTCAATTTTTGACTCTTGTGTAAGTACCTTAAATTGTATGATCTTAAATTTGCTTAACTGCTCTGACTAGGGTGTCTTGATGAATCCAATCCTGAGTGAGTTATGTGCCATGTGTGTGTAAGGTTTTGCATTATTCAGTGCATTGCATTTGATGCCTAGAACTTGCCTGTGTGTTTGCAAAGCGAAATAGTAATTTTGTTCAGTCTTGGAAGTGATATAGGCAATTCTTGTTGAGCCATATATACATATTTTACCCACCTAATTATTATGTATCGTAGTTAACCCCTTTGAGCCTGTAATCCTGTTTCTTTGGCAACCACATTACAAGCCTTACCCATTTGTTTGAATTAACCATCTATTTGAACCTTTTCACCTCTCATGAGCACTTGAATGTTATGAACTTTGTAAAAGTTAAAGTGTGGGGTGGTTGATTTGGCTTTTGAGTGGAACTAATTGAATAAGGAGAAATGTGCACTATTTTGAAAAAAAAAAGGAAGAGACACTTGAATTGAAAAAAAAAAATATAGTTGGATTGTTGTAAAGAAAAAAAATTCCTTGATAAGTGGTGGCTCTTCACGTAAGTGTGCTTAAAGAAGAACGGGGTAATTTACATTGATGTGAAGGTGGAGTTTTGGTTTGACATAAGTATGGGGTTTGAATGTTAAAGTATATGTATTAAAGTACTTAGGGAGGTGTAGTCACCCTTATATCTAAATGTATCCTACCCGTCCCGTAGCCTACATTACAACCAAATAAAGTCCTAATTGATCCAAGATTGAATGAGCTCGATTAGTGGAGTAGTACACTACGGGCAAGCTTATGGTGCATCTTTTGTGGCATATGAATGTTATTTCTGAGAGTGAGTGAATTCTTTTTATCTTGAGTTCCTAAGTATTCTTAAATTTTATTGTGTGGAACTACTCTCTTTTGTTGTGTGAGGGCACTTGATTCATGAAGGAAAGGTAATGTCAGTCACCTCTATATTAAAGTAAGTGGGTGAGTTGTGAATAACGTGTGGTACTTGTGAGTCAAATCTTGAGGTGAAGATGTTACGCTTTTGTGCTTAGTCTATTTTAAATACTCTTGGTGTGATGAGTTAGGAGAATTGTTTAAAAAGGTCGTGTCTATAAAAAAAAAGTGTAGTTTGATTGCTCGAGGACGAGCAATGGTTTAAGTGTGGGGTGTTGATGATAGGCTATAATTGCATATTTTAGTCACTTATTACACTCTAATTTACTGCACTTTAATTGAGTTTGCGCTTTAATCGCTAGTGTTTTGCACTAATTGTGTGTTTTATGCCTTGTAGGTGTGATTCCGAGCTATATAGATGTTATGGAATGAATTTAAGTGATTTGAAGCTTTGAAGTCTGAGTAAAAGCTCAAGGAATTAAGCCGGGATCGTGTTCGGGGGTCAAATTTGATAATTAAGTACGAACGAAGACTTGAGGAGGCATATTGCGCACTGTCTAGTAAAATAGACATAACTTTTTGCTCAGAACTCCATTTGGACTCCACCGTATATGTTTGGAAAGCTAACTCAAAGGGCTACAACTTTCACGTTTTACGTTTTTCCAAATACCAAACGGAACAGGGTGAAAAACCGCGGTTTTGCCGCGGTCGCGGCAAAACCGCGGTAGAAGATGGTCGCGGACAACTGAAGAATCAGAGGGCATGTTTGGCCGCGGTTCCACCGCGACCGCGGCAAAACCGCGACAGGAAGCGAAAATTTCAGGGACTAAAGTGCAAAACATGGGATTTTAAGTCCTAAACCCTATATTAAACAAAGAAGGCCGGCCAAGAACAAGAAGGGGACATATTTTGGACACAAATTAGACCTAAGGAAGCGGAGAGACACTACTTTAGGGTTAGACAACACCCTTGGAGGCGAGAACACATTGGGAGCAAGGCGGAGAATTCTTCTACGAGTTTTTCCTTCCTCTTCCTATTTTTCATTGTTGGTTATGACTTTTAGTATTGTAGTTTTACATACTATTATGAATAGCTAATTTGTTATCTAGAGTTTTGATAGAACCTTTTGTAGGATAAATTCTTGTTATGTTTTTATATAATTGAGCCATAGCTTTTCTCTATTTGTTCAACTACGTTTATATTGTGGTTGGTTGAAGAGCTCTCAATTAGCTGTGCCTATTTAGTATGCATAACTCGGGAGAGAGTGCATATTTAGGTAGTTGTTGAACAACACCACTCCCAGAGTATATGAGGGATCAATAACCGAGGGTTTAAAGGTGGGATTAGGGATAACGAAGCCTTGGGTGCGATCTGAAGTGAGCTGTATAAAAATCCAGCTAGCGTAGCTCGGGAGAGTGCGTCTAGTAAATTATCGTAATTACTCGGGAGAGATTTACGGTAATAAGAGTGCTCATGATCGGTAGAGAATACTTAGGCGAAATTATAGAAGACATAGCGGGAAGGATTCTGACAATGGGGGAAATCATAACTCTAGACCTCCTTAATCTTTTCTCTAACCCTCAGTATCGTTAGTTGTTAATTTACTATTTTTATTTGTTAGTTAATTAGTTAAACAGAAGAATCTTAATATCTATAAGTTAGGAATTGTTCAAGCTTGTCTTCTTGGTGATAGTGAACAGTTGTAGCTAAACCTTAGTTCTCTGTGGGATTCGACTCCGGACTTGTAAACCGGATTATATTTGCAACGACCGAATTGTCCTTTTTATAAGGCATAGTTGGGCGTGATTAAAACCCTTACCCAGTATGGATCAGGTTGTATATAATATGAAAATTACTTTTCACCCATTAGCCCACTCCGTTCTTCTTCTCCTCTTGTCCCAACTTTGCATCCCAAACTTTTCCATCATTGTTATTCTCCATCAACGCTCCTCTAGATTCAAAGCTGATAATCACTATTTGGATGAAGAAGAAAAAGTAATACATAAAAGAATTAGTTTTTTGGAGTCAAATGAAGATCACTTCCTTCAATGGAGTGGAAAGATAACTGTGTTTGCACTAAAGAGGTTCACTTGGTAGGTTATTGGATCACCAAACTAAAAGAAGGTATTGGCATGGTCTCAGTCTTATCCTCATTTCACATGTAAGTCTAATTCCAGTGGTTGATTAAAAACTTGGAAAATAGAAGTCACTATTACAGGTGTTTCAAAGCTTCGATTTCAGAAATTGCGTTTTTTGATTTGTTAGTTGTTTGGATTGGGTGTTGTCCCAATTGATTGGAATCATCAAGAGGAGTTCAAAACTTAAATTTGAAGTTATTTGGAGTAGATTTAAGCTAGATTTGTGTTAAATTTCAGAAGATCCCCAAGAAAGAAGAAGAAACATGTGAAGTTCCATGATAGGATTCATCTATATAATAATGTATAAAATTGTATAAATAGTATATAATAGTGTATAAACAACTCTCATACACAATAATACATTATTCACATGTATTTGATAAATTTCTCACATATTCTTCTTCTTCTACACTTATATACATAAGTATCACGAATATTTTTTTATAGTGCTTATACATCTTTATACACTTTTATACAACTATATACATAACGTATCTCTTTGTATAAAAGTGTATAATGTCGTATAAAAGTGTATAAACATCCCTGACGAACTTCCTATACGATTTCACTTGCAATTCTTGTTCAAAACTAGTCCAAAACTCCATCAAATGACTTCAAACTTTGTATACCACCTACTTACACTATTTTTAATAAGTTCAAACAATACCCACTCCAAATTTCTCACAAAATCATAATTAAAATTTAACAAAATTAGTATTGAAGAAGAAGAGATTTTAGATTTCTCGCGTCTGTTTTTGCATTTTTGTAGATGGGATAGGTATGTACAAAACTTGAGGAAAAAGGAGAATGGAAACTCAAGGATCTTTCACGCCGGAAGATCTGGAGAATAAAAAAAAAAGAAAAAAAATTTCGGATATGAGTTTATTGATATTTGGCCACACATTTGCAAACTTATAATTAGGCTAAAATACTGCAAGGTCACCTTATGGAGTGATCTATTGTGTAATTCTTCCATTATTTAGCTATATCCCACGTGGTAAGCTACTTTCAAGAAAGAAAAGAATAAAGTTTCTGTTTTCTTAAGCTTGTTCGCCGCAAGTCTTGGGTTATCTTGAGAGTTTCATGAGAATTTTGTAATCAAAATTGGCAGATTGACGTTCATTCAGAAGTACCCATGAGCTCTTCTCTGGTAAAACTGTTTATCTAGTATCAATTGAGATATGGGTAGGAATTTGAGATTTGGAATTTTTTTTTAAAAATTAAAAGGATTTTCAATGCTCGGGCTTTATACATTAATGTTGTTACAATATAGTAAGAGCCTTGGATGTATTTACTATGAATTTATTAGTGGAATCATGATTACCCATTGCTGGGCAGTGATGAAGTTTGGAAGGAAAAAAAATAGAAAACTTCGTAGTTATAGCTTGTTTTAATAGTTGTGGGATTAAAAGTTACAAATCGATTTATTGAGTTATTACGGACTAATTAATGTTTTAGAACCTAAATGGGATTTTCCTAGAACAAGAGAACTGTGTGTATAGTTGTATTCTTTGGCATGTATTAATTTAAGTTGAGCCCAATTGTCATGTAGTTAGAGAAATTGGTGGCTCGGGATTTCCTGGAAGATACGTGGAGGCAATGTTGAGCTTGTAATTGAGGTGAGTTGAGGTTTACTTTCCTAGTGGAGAATTCCATTAGAACCTTTGTGCTCCATATGTTAGATAAAGCTAAGTCATGCCTTCTCGTGATCCAATACTCAGTTCACTTATTCTTATTCAGTACGACATTATATGTAACATGAATATATGCTTATGTGTAACCAATTGTTATGTGCCTTTATTTGTGATATTCACGTTCAATTAACTATTCAGTTTCAACATTAATTCATGCATCAATGTGATCACATTCAGTAGGGAGAAATGGCCATCCCCCCACTCCCAGCGTGAGTGCCATGATGTCAGGGCCACGCTCGCAGGTGCCAACTGTTTGTTGGGGGAGATAGGCCGACACTCCCTCGTACGTATCCCCAAATACTCACGTACGCATGGCCATTATGCATAACAATTTTTAGCAAAGTTATGTTTTAAAATATATCTAACTCAGTTTCTATTTCAGATGTCATTTATGGACTCAATTTCTACGTTAAGTCTCAGTTTCCAGCTTATTACTTGGTTGTAAAATTTTATATGATTTATATGATTTTTTCTGTATATCCCTCTTTTTTCTTATATTTCCTAGAAGGTCTTGCTCCGCCTTTTTAGGAGGTAGCCTATGAGACTTACTGGGTATTCTTTGGTGGTACTTAGCTCGTTTGGGCCTGCTACACCATGTGGGACACAAGCACGTGGCTAGAGGAGACATTCTAGATTCAGTTTACAGACTCCGTTGATTCATCTTAGCGGTAGCGGACCCTTTTTAGACTATTATTTATATCTTTTTTTATTGTTTATTTTATTTTCGGGGATTCCCCCGTAGGCTATGTATTTAATTTTGTTTTTCAGATTCTAGAGGATCATGACTTGTTAGTGGGTCAGTATTAAATATTTTGTGATTTATACATTATTTATTATTTTTACAAATCAACTTAAGAACTTCAACTTGATTAGAGTTAATATTTAAGCGCGTTAGATTCTTTGCTATTGAACTTGAAGTTTGACACAAATAGTACAGGGTTCACTCAACGAGTGGTAACGGTTGAGTGCTAATCACGTCCCACCCCAGTTTGGGGGCGTGACAAGTTAGTATCAGCGCCACCAGGTTTA
This sequence comes from Nicotiana attenuata, assembly GCF_001879085.1. Lineage (NCBI taxonomy): Eukaryota > Viridiplantae > Streptophyta > Magnoliopsida > Solanales > Solanaceae > Nicotiana > Nicotiana attenuata. Next base: position 19,746,030 of record NC_032000.1, on the reverse strand, counting down.
GCGAGTCCTTGGGGTATGCTATGCTATCTGGGAGGTTGCAGGACATGTTAGAAAAATTTCTTTTCTTTGATTCTTACATTGTGTGTTAAAGCTTAATGTTTCAGAATTCTAACAATCCTTTCATCTCCCATTTCAGAACAATATGGTTAGAAGAGGATCAACTTCATTGTCTGCTGCTAACAATATTAAGATACCAGCTGCTAATCATCAAGAAGCAGCACCAGAGGTGCAAGCCACACCAATAGCATCAGCTGCAGGAGGACGTGGCAGAGGTAGAGATAGATGTCAAAATGCTAGGGGTTGAGTTGTAAATGCCAGAGGTAATCAGACTCGTGGTAGGGCCAATAGACAAGCACAAGCTTCGCCTCAGCAGATTGTTAATGATCGGGTACAACCACATCAGCAAGATGATCAAATTGACAGAATTTTGGACTTTCTAGAGTCCCTAGCTCCTCCAGCTGGTGGTCAGGTTGCACCCGTTCATGCTCCTCCTCAGGACCCTCATGACTCAGATGAAGGGATTATAGGAGATGATTTTCAAGCTCCACTCGAGGTACCACTACCAGTTGTCCCTGCAAATATTGCGCATCCAGTGCAGTTACCGACATGACGAATTGATCCACATGCCTTTCTAATATTAAACCTCTTACTTATAATTGTACAGATAAACCAAATAAACCAATGTCATTTTTGGAAGAGATAGAGGAAATGTTTGTTTATTTGGGTTATCTTGAAATACAAGCCACAAAGTTGATTGGCTTTCGATTGAAGGGTGCATAGGACAACGGTGGGCCAGAGATTTTACAGTACCACCACTTACTTGGACCTAGTTCAAAGAAGCTTTCAGGGCTAAGTTTTTGCCTAGCAGTCGGATGGATGAGCTCCGATGTCAGTTCGAACATCTTAAACAGGGTACCATGTCAGTGATGGGATATGAGATGGAATTTACAAATTTGGCAGAGTATGTACCTAATTTGATACTGACAAAGAGAGAAAAGGTGAGAAGGTTCATTGAAGGCTTGAATCTACATATGGCAAAAGATATGACTTCACATCAGGATGATAAAACTTCTCTTCAAGTTGTCAATTTCGCTACGCGTAAGGAGGCTTTTGATAAAATTGTCAATGAAGCTTGAGATAATAGCAAGAAGGCTAGAACAACAGGTAGTTATAGTGGATTTTCAGTTGGGGGTCAGAACATGAATTATTCAGCTCACATTTAATCTGGCTCACTCATCTCCTTATCCAGGTCCACTCAGACATGGCCAGCAGAGTAAGGGTCAGGCTCCTCTGGGGCAAAATTCAACTAGTCAGGGCTAACCTCGGTTCTCCTATCCTATATGTCCTTCGTGCAGCAAAAGATATCCAGGGAAATGCCTTTTTGGGTCAGAATGGTTATTTCCACTGCCACGACCCGGGTCATATTAAGGGAGACTTCCCATGGCTTGGACAAGCTCTGCGGAAATCTCCAACCACTCAGGCAGCATCCACGCGTAATTTTATAGTCTCATCTCCTCCAATTCCGACACCTTATACTCAGACTGGGCGTGGTGCCAATAGAGGTGGAGCTCAAGTAAGAGGTGGACCAGCCAGAGTCTATGCAGTTCTAGACAGGAAGGATGTTGAGGCGTCTAACAGAGTTATTACAAGTATTATCTCAGTTTGTGGTTGCCTCGCTTATGTATTAGTTGATACTGGTTAAACTTTCTCCTATGTGTCTCCTTATTTTGTGTCAAGTTTGGAAAAACACCAGAACATTTAGGGGTCCGTTTGAGGTTTCCACACCTATAGGAGAATCTTCTAAAGTTGAGTATATATTCAGAAATTGCATCATTACAGTTCAGGGCCAAGAAACATTAGCCGATTTGAACTTGTTAGATATGGTTGACTTTGACATAATAGCTGGCATGGACTAGTTATCTTCTTGTCATGCTATAGTTGATTGCCATGCGAAGATAGTTAAATTCTTATTTGTTGGGGAAGATCTAGTTATAATTAGAGGTGAAGTGGATACACCTGTGGGTAAGTTTATTTCTTACCTTAAGGCTAGAAAACTAGTGAACAACGGGTGTTGCGTATCTAGCACATGTGCGGGATATGAAAGCCGACTCCCCAATGCTTGAATCATTATCGATTGTGAAAGAGTTTCCAGAAGTGTTCCTGGATGACCTCCCAGGGATACCACCAAATAGGGAGATTGAGTTTGGCATAGACACATTTCCAAGAACACGACCAATCTTGATTCCTCCTTACAGGATGGCTTCAACTGAGCAAAATGAACTCAAGAAGCAGTACAAGACCTCTTAGATAAAGGTTTTATTCAACCCAGTATTTTACCTTGGGATGCTCCAGTGTTGTTCATGAATAAAAAGGATGGTTCCCTACGGATGTGTATAGATGACCGCCAGCTGAATAAGGTTACTATCAAAAATAAATACCCACTGCCCAGGATATATAACTTATTTGATCAATTGTAGGGTGCTGGGTATTTCTCAAAAATAGATCTGAGGTCGGTATAACATCAATTAAAATTCAAAGAAGCAAACATCACAAAAATATCTTTCAGGACTCGGTATAGTCACTATGAATTTTTAGTGATGTCCTTTGGGTTGACCAATGCACCAGTGGCTTTTATAGACTTAATGAATAGAGTCTTCAAGCCTTTCTTAGATACCTTTGTCATAGTATTTATCGATGATATATTGGTATATTCCCGTAGTCAGAAAGAGCATGAGACATTTCAGAACAATTCTTCAAATACTCAAGGAGCATCATCTTTATGCCAAAATTTTCAAATGTGAATTTCTGCTCGATACAGTTACATTTTTGGGACACGTGGTCTCGAAAGAAGGAACTAAGTAGACCCACAGAAAATAGAAGTAGTTAAGAGTTGGCCTAGGCCGACGACCCCTACAGAGATTTGCAGTTTTCTAGGATTGGCATGTTACTACCGTCGTTTTGTAGAAGGGTTCTCTTCAATAGCTTCTCCATTGACAAAGTTAACTCAGAAAAATGTGAAGTTCCAATGGTCTGAAGCTTGTGAGAAAAGTTTTTAAGAACTCAAGAACAGGTTGACTACAACCGCAATCCTTACTGTACCTACCCCTACAGGTAAATTTGTGATCTATTGTGATGCTTCCAGAGTAGGGTTATGATGTGTTCTTATGTAGAATGACAAGGTAATCGCTTATGCTTCCAGACAGCTAAGGAATCATGAGAGAAATTATCCTTCCTACGATCTTGAACTAGCAGCAGTTATTTTTGCTCTGAAAATATGGCATCATTACCTTTATGGAGAGCAATGTGATATTTATAGAGATCACAAAAGTTTGTAGTATATATTCAAGCAGAAAGAGTTGAATTTGAGACAACGCATATGGTTGGAGCTGCTTAAACATTATGATAGTAATATCCTTTACCATCCCGACAAAACGAATGTGGTTGCTGATGCTCTGAGCAGGAGATCTATGGGGAGTTTGATCAGGTTGACTGTGGTCGAACGTCCTATAGTTAAGGAAGCCCAACAAATAACTAGCCAAGGTCTCGATGCGAAGTATGATGGAAGGTTGATAGCAAGTATGAGTGCTAAGTCTACTTTAGTAGAGCAACTTAAAGCCAAATAATTTGATGACGCTAGCTTGCTTAAGCTCAAGGAAGGTGTCCACAGTGGTAAGATTAAGAATTTTGCACTTGATGAGAATGGTGTGATGAGACTTGATAGCCGCTTATGCGTGCCTAATGTAGATAATCTTCGAAGGGAAATTATGGTAGAAGCTTATAGCTAAAGATATTCAATGCATCCAGGTTCTACTAAAATGTATCATGATTTGAGGGATATTTATTGGTGGAAAAATATGAAGCGAGATATTGCAGATTATGTATCATAGTGCCTTAACTGCCAACAAGTAAAAGCTGAACACCAGAGGCCATGTGGCTTAGCTCAAGTCATTGAAATACGAAAATTGAAATGAGAACGAATAAATATAGATTTTGTGGTTGGCTTGCCACGAACTTTTATGAAACATGACTCTATTTGGGTCATAGTAGACCGACTCACTAAGTCAGCCCACTTTTTGCTAGTCAAAACAACCTACACGGCACCCCCGTATGCATCATTATACATAAAGGAGATTGTTCGATTGCATGGCTCTCCCATGTCTATTATTTCTAACAGGGGTGCACAGTTTACTGCCGAGTTCTGGCAGAGTTTTGATGAAGATCTCAGTACCCGAGTTAATCTGCGTACAACTTTTCACCCTCAAACGAACGGGCAAGCCGAGAGGATGATTCAGCCCTTGGAAAATATGTTACGAGCATGTGTTCTTGATTTTTAAGGAAACTGGGATGATCATCTATCTTTGATTGAGTTTGCATATAATAACAGTTATCAAGCAAGTATTCAGATGGCACCATTCAAGGCCCTATATGGGAGGCGATGTCGTTCGCCTGTAGGGTGGTTTGAGATAGGTGAAACAAAGCTTATTGGGCCAAACATAGTACATGATGCCTTGAAAAAGGTGAAATTTATTCAGGAACGCCTTAAAATAGCTCAAAGCCGAGAAAAGTCATACTCATATATAAGACGCCACGATCTTGAGTTCAAAGAGGGTGACTATGTATTATTATGGTGCCTCCAATGAAGGGTATCATGAGGTTTGGTAGAAAAGGGAAGCTTAGCCCAAGATATATAGAGCTTCATCCAATTCTTGAAAGGATAGGGCTTGTGGCATATCGACTAGCTTTACCTCCAGAGTTATCTTCTGTGCATCTAGTTTTTCATATGTCCATGCTGAAACCACTTTCACGACCCGAGTCATATACTTGATAAACAGGAGATAGAGGTTGATGATACTCTGACATATGAGGAGGTCCCTGTAGCTATAGTAGAGAGGTAGGTTCGTAGACTTCGAACCAAAGACGTTGCTTTGGTGAAAGTAATATGGAGCAACCACTCAGTTGAGGAAGCTATGTGGGAGCCCGAGGAAGCCTTTGTTCGAGATTTCAGGTACATAATTCATTTTAAGCTTTAAAATATTTTGATTGTCAAGTTATGTGATATTTGTGCTTATAATAATGTAAAATGGCTTTGGCGGGTATATGGGTATGCCTTGATGTTGTATATTATTTGATTGAGTAGCTGGAGGTGCAAAGTATTATTGTTTGATTGGTTAGGCAGGTTGAAAATTTTGGATAGCTCTAGTTACTGAGGAAATTCTGTCGAAATTTTTGAAAATTTTAGGAGTTAGACGAATTTTCGGGGTCCTAAGATCTTTCTTTTAGACTAAAGAACAATTACTACACAACATTCGAGGATGAATATTCCTAAGCGGAGGAGAATGTAAAGCCCCATAAATTTCTAACTTAAAATATTAATAATTTCGGAGCTCATAACGTAATTAAAGTGCTCAAAGGGTATAAGGACTTTCACGGTTTAAGCGAAGTACATGGGATAATATGCGTATAGGATATGAACTAATATGGTAGGACAAATACTTAAGAATAAACTAAGTTACATGACTTTTAATTGGAAAATAAAGTTGCTGAAATTTTTTAGTATCCGAGTGTAATGAAGGACAAGTAGCCTATATATTAGTTTAAAATATGGTGAGAGAAGTATAGTAAACATCTTGAAAGAAAGAAAAAATTGTGCAATTATTTAGCGATGTCCCACATAATAAACCCACTAGTGAAAACTTTAAGAAAAATAAGTCCACCAAATCAGTGGCAATTGTATGCCTCTTTCGCTGGCTACTTTCAAGAAAGAAAGAAACAAAGTTTCTGTTTTCTCAAGCTTGTTCGCCGCAAGTGGCAGATTGACGTTCATTCAGAAGTACCCATGAACTTTTCTCGGGTAAAATTGTTTATCTACTATCAATTGAGATATGGGTAGGATTTTGAGATTTGGAATTTTTTTTTTTAAAAAAAAAGGATTTTCAATTCTTGGGCTTTATACAATAATGTTATTACAATATTGTATTGGGAAAAATTAAGTTAACCTTTGGAATTAATTATGTTCTGACATGTTAAGACACGTGGGTCAATGGAAGAATGACAGCTAGCAAAGAGTATTCAAAGAGCCGCAAGCCTTAACAGGCACGAGCAAAGATTCAAGAAAACAAGAAGGATCGGTTACTCGAATCTCTTGATGATTTGAAGAGACATCGAAGGAATGAATCTAGTTAGCAAAAAGTAACAATACGTATTATCTGTAATTAATGAGCATCAATGATGGGAACGTTACAGAATCTTCACGAAATAGTTACGATTGCCAATTATAACGCTACATTAATGCCATTAATTACTCATAAAGGCTCTATTATGAGAGGAAAGAAACATAGTACTTAGAAACAACTATAAAAGGAGAGAAATAACATTTGTATGGGGACACGGATTATTATTGGAATGCACTGATTTACTTTACTTTATTTTGCTTACTCAGCTACATTTTAATTCAATTCTTCTTTTTTACTGTTTCCTTATTTAATTATCAGTAACCCGAGTTCTTCTAAAATTAAGCTTTGACCAAAATTCCTATTTTCTGGTTAAACAAATATAGTAAGAGCCTTGGATGTATTTACTATGAATTTATTAGTGGAATCATGATTACCCATTGCTGGGCAGTTATGGAGTTTGGAAGGAAAAAAAATAGAAAACATCGTAGTTATAGCTTGTTTTAATAGTTTTGGGATTAAACGTTACAAATCGATTTATTGAGTTATTACGGACTAATTAGTGTTTTAGAACCTAAATGGGATTTTCCTAGAACAAGAGAACTGTGTATATAGTTGTATTCTTTGGCATGTATTAATTTAAGTTGAGCCCAATTGTCATGTAGTTAGAGAAATTGGTGACTCGGGATTGCCCGGAAGATACGTGGAGGCAATGTTGAGCTTGTAATTGAGGTGAGTTGAGTTTTACTTTCCTAGTAGAGAATTTCATTAGATCCTTTGTGCTCCATATGTTAGATGAAGCTAAGTAATGTCTTCTCGTGATCTAATACCAAGTTCACTTATTCTTATTCAGTACGACATTATATGTAACATGAATATTGTCACACCCCTTTTTCTACCCTCGAAAGATATGTGTGTTGTGGATGGTGGATGGGTTAAAGAGTTTTTCCAATAAAAGTGACAAACTTGAGTAGGGATTATTTTATTTACAGAGTCGCCACTTGGAATTGATATTTTGGGTGCTCCAAGTCACCTTTTTATCTGAATCCCTAGTCAAAGGAAGGTTTGACTCTATTATTATCGGTCCGCGAAAATAAAGTTCGGGTAAGGAATTCTGTTGACCGGGGAAGGTGTAAGGCATTCCCCGAGTCCCGTGGTTCTAGCACGGTCGCTTTATTGACTTATAACTTGGCTTGAATTAATTAACTACTCATTTTTAGAACCTATGTGCATTTATCTTTTTACCACTTTTAATCACTTGATTTGTTCGTAATTAGAGAATTGAGTTACGCGTACGTATACTCTTTTCTTTTGGTGCGTCAAAATCATGTCACGCGAACGTGTCCACGATTAATAACGCTTTTGTTGATTTATTAAGAAAGTTTGGTTGAAGTTGCGGGAACGCATTCCTCGAGTGTTTTTAGAGTTAAAGTTGCAATTATGTTACGCGAACGAATACATAATCACAATACTAGTCTAGATCGAGCCTAAAGCAAACTACAGGGTTTATAGTTATTAATTAGTTTTCTAAGTTTGAGATTGACTGATTAACTGTGATTAACTCACTTCTCTTTGTCGCCAGCAGAGATTATTTACTGTACAGAAGAATCAACTGAATAAATTTGTTCGTGCAAACTACGCAAGCTCACAATAATTCACCAGTTATGTGCTACAACAATACAAGGCAAAGTCAAAGTTACCTATTTCGACGAAAAATGCTTAAGATGCTTATCACTTTCTCACAGTACTCTAATTTAAAACAAATGTACGATCGAGGATAAGAAGTCAGCTTCCAGAAGACTTATTTTGAATAGCATTTTTATCACACAACTATATTTTTTATATATGCCATCATGGCTTGGTAAAATGAGTCTTTATGACAATTTCAAAATACTCTGTCAAACATATTTCAAGAAAGGATTACAGCAAAATTTTTATAAAAAAAAAAAAAGTTAAAGAGCTTCATTATCACAGTCATTCTGGAAACTTCAATTTTTCACTTCATCTTCTTAATGAGAATCAATCCAAACTTAATCCCTTAAGTGATCCAAGATAGCTCCGAAATTAGCACAAAAATTAACGTGAGCTATGGATAGACACAAGAAAGAGTTTGACCACTCATTTTTCAATTCCAAGATCTGTTTCTCCTAGGTGCAAAATTTATCGTTGTCAATATGTAAAGCTGCAAGAACTATCACGTCTGAGTCATGCACTACTCACAAATGATTTAAAAGCAATGCAAACTAAATTTATGCAACAAAAAAGTAGATGGCCATTAACACTGCAGATTCTTGCCAAGAACAATAGTTCCCCTGGCCGAAAAAAACTAAAGCAGTCAATCCATTTAACTTCAGTATTCAGTTATACCAAGGATCAACAGGAAAAAGCAGGCAACATTAGAACATTTCTTTCACACTAGAACATTCTTACCTCACTAATTCTGAAGCTATGCACTATGATCTATGTAGTCCAAACTAACACCAAAACATGGATATTCAAATCTGCCAACTACAAAATAAACTTACTATAAACAATAAAATGATCATAATATGGAACTTTTAGCACTCAAATATTCAGTTCAGCAGATTCTTTGGAGACAATTGCTCGAAATAAACTAAACCAGGCCGATCTTTCATCACCTTCTACTATAGAAAAGAACCTGCATTACAAGTGTTTGGAAAGTTACCTGAAACGCGAAAATACAGCAATAAAGGTAGCAAAAAATCAGCAGCAGGGACAGTACAAACAACAGCAGCAACTTAGTGTTAAGATAACCCAGAATACTCAACAAGGATGCTTAAAACAAGTAGCTAACAACTTCATGAATTGCCCAAGAGATCCTTCTATTTTTCTCAAGGTTTTTGCACTCTCAGAAACACTCACTAAGATCAGAATTTTCAGCTTCTTATTTAGGTGTTCAACTGCTCTCTTTTACACTCAAAGTTGTATTTTTACGGTATAAAATATCTAGCAGTTGTGTGATAGTCCCCCTTTAAAAATGAGGAAAGGTCAGCCCTTAAATAGGAAAAGAAAAACCACTTTTTGGGTAGATTTTGGTTCACCAAAAATCTGCCCAAAAAAGACTGAGTTTGTGTGCTAAACACTGTTCAAAGGCTGTCCAAAAGGTGAAAGGACAGCCTGAAAATCTGCTATAGCAGAAACAAGGAGAAAAAACATCACTTCAGCCACCCTAGATGTTAAAGCGAACAACTTTGTACCTTAAAACATGATCAACTCACCTAACCTTCAGATTTTATCAACAACAATACCAAACTAACTTGCTCAAACCAAATAAAAAAATGAGTAACTAGAAACAACTATCTAATCGAACCATTAATCAACAAAGAGAAACAGAACTTAAAGATTAAGCAAAGACATGTATTGACTTAGTGAAGACCTTAATAGAACTCAATAGTTAAACTAAAGCGAAAATTTAGAAAAATATAATTCAAACTTAACTATACAAAGTAAAACTAAAACATGTTAGCAGTGAGATAAACTAAATAGAATCGATTAAGTTAAACAACAACGAAATTAAAAATTAGATTAATCATTAAGCTAAACGAAAACTAACAGAATTAAAATAAAACAAAACCACTAACAACAAACGCGAACAAAAATAGAAAATCAGGGGCTGGGAGAAAGGGAATCGATTTTACCTAATTTCGACCATTGGGGTGGTGGTGGTGCGGCGGCAGTGGTGCCGGTTCGAGAAGTGTTCGATCTCGAGCAAGCTCTTATTGTTGATAAACACTGAAACATTTAAACTCAGGTGAACCGGAGTTCAATTTCAGTGTAATCAACAATAAAAACTTGCTCTAGGTCAGAATATAGAGAAAAGCAGAGATATTCGCCATTTTTGGTGACTGCCGGCGACCCGCCGGAATCTGGTCGCCGGAATTTGGGTCGAGGCCAAATCTGTAGGTAGCCCACACCGAGCTCCATCCATCCATATAGGTATTAGGTAGAGGAGATGGCTCAATCTTCACGATTTTAAGGAAAAAGTGGGTTGTGGGTTTTCTTAGATCTAAAAATCGTGGAGTTTGACTGGGTTTTGAGGGATTTGGGTTGGAGATTTGGAAAGAGGAGGTTGGGGGAAGTAGGGGGTGAAATTTTTGTGGTGTTTGGAGGTTGGCCGCCGCCGGTGGGCGATTTCCGGCGGCGGCGCTAGGCGGCGGAGAGGAAGAAGAGAGAAGAAGAGGTCTAGGACTTGGGCATGTATGGAAAATGAGGCCAAAAAATCAGATTTTCTAAAATTATATACCTCAAATGACATCAATTTTGGACCATTGGATCAAAAAAAATAGGTGGCCAGGATTTGATCTTGATCACTTAACCAAAACGATGTAGTTTCAATCTAAAACTACATCATTTAGACTATCCCCTGGGAGCCCCAATTGGACCGAATCAGTAGACTCTTTGGGCTCCTAATTTTGGGCCAATTTTGGTTCAATTTTAGTCAAGATACACTAGTCCAATCCTTTAACCCCCATATCAAATTATTTAACATAATCTAATTTAAAAGCCTAAAAATACACACATAAGAATTCTAAAAATTATAATGTAAAGAAAAAAGAAAAGACGAGCAAAAATTAGGCATGATTTACAGCTGCCCCTCTTTGCTCGAGAACATGAAGAGTTTTCGTGCAAAGATAGTGAATGCCATGACTAACATTTTCTCAACTATGACTCTAATGAAGGCATTTTTGAAAAAGGGGTGACCGAACCTTGCTTCCGAGGTTTCCTACATATCCTTGGCCGTAAAGGAATCAGGTCAATGTAGTTCTAGAAAAGTTTGGTAGCTGGGACTACCAGACACTGGAGTTAAGACTGCTGTTGCTGCTACTGCTGATGTTACTGTTACTCGCTTCTTACATAAAAAGAAAAAGATAAGAGCACTACATATGTCTGAAAACTAAGAGTACAAAATTCCTATCTATGTGTCTTCTGGAGTCAAATCTTGATTCTTGACTTGCTCTCTTGTGTTGATCTTAGACTGGATCTTGATTCTCTTTAAAGAAGAGATTATGACTCAATCTCGGTTGCTTGCTTTCTGGATCAGAATTTTGAGAAAATGAAACTTGAGAAGTTGTGTTGCTGACACGTTGTCAAAGTTAAACCCAAACTATCCTGTGATCGTCCTTCTGATCATAACCGAAACTGCAAGCTTCGATCGTCATAACCTGTGCTCTGCGGCGAGGCCTGCAAAGCCATCAAAGATGAACAAAACAAACAAAAATTTTCTGCCCCAGTTTGGACTAGGAAAATTTTGTGAGTTATTAACGAAAGCTATAAAACTATCTAATTTATTGAAAGACAAACAGAAACAGTAGTATAAACTAGCTAAAAGAGATAAAATTTGGTAACAAATGATTGTGCAACCAGAGATCGGTTCCCGTACTACTGAAGGGAAACGTAACCAGGGGCCGGCACCCTATCTTACTGAAAGGAAATAGAATCAGGTGTTAGCATCATGTATTACTGATAAAGTGTTGAATCCCTCTAGGTGAAATGGTTCCGCCTGAGTTAAACTGCGTAAAACAACCTGAGCGAAGAGTACTTTTACTCGGAACCATGAGCTGGATCCCCCTAGGCGAAATGATTCTACCTGAGTTAAGTTGTGTAAAACACCCTGAGCGAAGAGTACTTCTACTCGGAACTATGAGCTGGATCCCCCTAGGCGAAAGGATTCTACCTGAGTTAAGCTGCGTAAAACATCCTGAGCAAAGAGTACTTCTACCCGGAACTATGAGCTGGATACCCCTAGGCGAAAGGATTCTACCTGAGTTAAGTTACGTAAAACATCCTGAGCGAAGAGTACTTCTACCCGGAACTATGAGCTGGATCCCTCTAGGCAAAAGGATTCTTCCTGAGCTAAGCTGTGTAAAACACCCTGAGTGAAGAGTACTTCTACCCGTAACTATGAGCTGGATCCCCCTAGGTGAAACGGTTCTACCTGAGTTAAGCTACGAAAATGGGAGGTATGAACAGTAGTGATGCATGCTAAAAAATAAAAGAAAATGGAGATTTTAAGGAGCTTACGTTTGGTGACATTCATTCTTTTAGGATCGCCATTCTGCACTGCTTTGTTCCTGCTTCCAGCAAAGAAAAATTTATGAGTTTTCAAAGTGGTGGTTGGTTTATGGCCTTGATGCCTTGAGTAGTTTGATTCACGGCCACTGCTGTCGAAGAAACGATTCTTTCAGCATAGTACCGAGTTGCTCGACCGCTTTGTATCATTTTCTGGAGGCCTCGGCTTTCCAGTGTTGCCCCCAACTGTTTTATACCCAGATGACCATGGTGCCGCTACCCTTGTCTCTAAGGCAACACAATTTTTTTTTAAAATCGAACTCAGTTGTTTTGCACCCAGTATCAGTTTGTGTCCGTAGTGCTTATCAACTTTTCTCATGAAGCGGGTCTTGCTCATGCGACTTTTCAGTTTCTTTGAAACACTTTGTTCGCTTTATCAGATGAGATCTCAGATGGATTCGTGCCTTCGTGAATGCCATATATGCCCCAAATTGTGCTCGATAGTACGGGGGAATTGTAGCTAGTTTTGCAGCCATTTCTTTGCTTCGATTTTAATGCAGGATCAGACCGAAAGGGACTCAAAGAAAAATTTTGGGTAAAAACAGAATAATAATTGAAAGTGAAAAAGAACTGTGTTTAAACAAAATGTGTCCCTTTCGGGGAAATTAATAAGGAGACTTATCTGGAGGTATGTGCCGACTTCAATGAATCATGACATGCATTTTGGACTGGACGCCTGATCCGTCTAAGCTGTCTAATTCTCAAAATCCGCCGCAAACGTTCATCTTGAATTTGTCTTGGTTGTGCTCATGCCGGAGAATCAAAGACCCTCATTCGGCTAGTAGCGACTTTTGCAGGTTTTCGCTAACTAACCTCTCTCATTTCTCTACTAACCGTCGCCTTATGGTGCCTATCTGGGTTTTTACCAATAAGACTCTCTCATTTCTCTGCTCACTGTCGCCTTATAGTGCCTGTACGGGTTTTCACTGATAAGACTCTCTCATTTTTTTTTGTTTTTTTTTTGAATAAGATACTGCATGAGGGAGGTTACCCAACGCTTTTGGCATGGGGACTTCAAACATTCTCAAAAGACATCGATCAGAAGTTCTTGAAAGGTAAAAAGGCGAAATGGGCCTTGAACTGAATTACAACTTTTGGAACCGTTTTTACAGAAAAAACCGTGAAATAAAACAAACTTCTGCCCCGGTTTTGGAGTATTGGGAATATGGATTTTTTGTTCTGATGGGACCGAACCCAGGTTAAGGCTGCCTACGTATCCTTTTGGAATCAGGTCGGACGTAGTTCAATGACTCAGAGATATGTTGTTTGGCTTTTTTTTTACAAGTACACATTTTCTAAAAAGTGAGAAACAAGGAAGACAAATACTTCTCAAAAAGTATTAACAAAAGGGTGACACCTATTTGGAATAGCTAGCAAATGATAGCCTTCGTCACTTCGATCTGAGAAAATCAATGCGTGAAAATTCTACAGTGGGTATATATCAGACATAATATCTTTTGACTGCATCTGTGTTAATAGTTATGTCTGGTACCCGTCCTTCTCATCAACCAAGTGCAAGGCCCCTTTTGGTAACACTTTCTTGATGATGTAGGGTCCTTGCCAGTTCGGGGCGAACTTTCCTTTAGCTTCTACCTGGTGCGGAAGGATGCGTCTCAAAACCAACTGGCCTATCTCAAATTGCCTTGGACGCACTTTCTTATTGTAAGCGCGTGCCATTCTTTGCTGGTATAACTGGCCGAAACACACTGCTGCTAGCCATTTTTCATCGATCAACATCAGTTGTTCTAATCGGGTCTTGACCCACTTAGTGTCTTCAATCTCTGATTCCACAATAATTCGGAGAGAAGGAATTTCGACTTCAGCGGGTATTACAGCTTCAGTTCCATATACAAGCAGATACGGAGTTGCACCAACAGATGTGCGAACAGTCGTGCGGTATCCCAAAAGAGCAAAAGGCAACTTTTCATGCCATTTCCTGGAACCTTGGATCATTTTCCTAAGAATCTTCTTGATGTTCTTGTTTGCCGCTTCAACCGCTCCATTGGCTTTTGGCCGGTAAGGGGTAGAATGACGATGCATGATTTTAAACTGTTCGCATACCTCCTTCATCATGACTATTTAAATTGGCTGCATTGTCAGTGATAATGGTCTTTGGGATACCAAAGCGGCAGATGATGTTAGAATGAACAAAGTCTACCACTGCTTTCTTGGTGACTGCTTTGAAAGTGACGGCCTCCACCCACTTGGTGAAGTAATCAATTGCAACCAAAATGAATCTATGCCCATTTGAAGCCTTTGTCTCGATTGGCCCAATAACATCCATTTCCCAAGCAACGAAAGGCCAAGGAGAGGACATGGGATGCAACTCTGAAGGAGGCGAGTGAATCAGATCACTATGAATCTGGAATTGGTGACACTTGCGAACAAAACTGAAGCAATCTCGCTCCATAGTAAGCCAATAATACCCTACCCGCAGAATCTTCTTTGCCAAAACATATCCATTCATGTGAGGTCCACGTACCCCCGAATGCACTTCACTCATGATCCGCTCTGCTTCTGTAGCATCTATGCATCTCAACAAGTTTAAATCTGGGGTCCTCTTGTACGGAATTTCCCCATTTAGGAAGAAACCACTGGCGAGCCGCCTTATAGTTCTTTTTTGATCTCCTTTAGCATGCTCTGGATATTCTCTTGTTTTCAGGAATCGTTTTATGTCATGATACCATGGTTCACCATCTGGTTCTGTCTCAATTGTATTGCAGTAACCGTGTTGATTACGAACTTGGATTTCTAATGGATCAATATGAGTGTTGCCTGGATAAGGGAGCATCATGGCTAAAGTAGCCAAGGCATCGGCTAGCTCGTTGTGAAACCTGGGAATGTACCTGAACTCGATGGATTTGAATCTTTTGATCAAGTCTTGCACACATTGTCTGTACGGAATAAGCTTGATGTCTCGAGTCTCCCATTCACCTTGGGCTTGCCGGATAAGCAAGTCAGAATCTCCCATAACCAATAGTTCATGCACATCCAGATCGATGGCCATTTTCAAACCCATGATACAAGCTTCGTATTCTGCCGTATTATTGGTACAGAAGAACCGAAGTCGGGTCGTTGTAGGGTAATGGTGTCCAATAGGTGAGATGAGGATTGCCCCGATCCCAACTCCTTTGATATTGACAGCCCCATCAAAATACATTTTCCATACAGGGTGATCGTCTGAAACCACTTCCTCTATTGAGTTGACCTCTTCGTCTGGGAAGTATGTGCTAAGTGGCATGTACTCATTATCAACTGGATTCTCTGCCAAATGATCTGCCAAAGCCTGTGCTTTATCGCGGCGCGAGTGACATAGACGATGTCAAACTCTGTGATCAGGATTTGCCATTTTGCGAGCCTGCCAGTGGGTATTGGCTTTTGGAAGATGTACTTCAAAGGATCCATTCTGGATATGAGGTAAGTAGTGTAGGCCAAAAGATAATGTCTCAGCTTCTGAGCGACCCAAGTCAAGGCACAACATGTCTTTTCTAAAAGGGTGTATTTAACCTCATAATTGGTGAACTTCTTGCTCAAATAATAGATTGCCTGTTGCATCATGTTGCCCCATAACGCATCCAAAGGAATTATCCATCACCGATAGATATAAAAACAAAGGCCTACCAGGTTCAGGTGGGACCTGTACAGGGGGTTTTGACAGATAATCTTTGATCATGTCAAAATCTTTTTGGCAATCGTCTGTCCACCTGATAGCGGGATCTTTTTTCAGCAACTTAAAGATGGGCTTGCACGTGGTTGTGAGCTGAGCAATGAACCTACTGATGTAGTTCAACCTCCCGAGCAAACTCATGACTTCCTTTTTGTTCTTCGGGGGTGGCAGATCTCTAATGGACTTTATCTTAGATGGATCTAATTCGATGTCTCTCCGGCTGATTATAAAACCGAGGAGTTTCCCAGATGGAACCCCAAATGCACACTTGGCTGGATTAAGCTTAAGTTCATACCTTTGAAGCCGTTCGAAGAACTTTTTCAAATCACACACGTGATCAGCTTGTGTCTTTGATTTTATGATGACATCATCGACATATACTTCAATCTCTTTGTGCATCATGTCGTGAAAAATGGTGGTCATGGCCCTCATGTAAGTTGCCCCTGCATTCTTTAAACCGAATGGCATGACCCTGTAACAATAAGTACCCCATGGAATGGTGAAAGCGGTCTTTTCTGCATCATCCTCATCCATTAGAATTTGGTGGTACCCAGCATAGCAATCCACGAACGATTGTATCTCATGCTTTGTGCAATTATCTACAAGAATGGTCTTGCTTTGTTCAGGTCCCTATAGTCAACACAGACTCTGGTTTTTCCATCCTTCTTCGGCACAGGCACAACATTTGCCACCCAGGTGGTGTATCGGACAGCTCTGACCACATTAGCGCTCAGTTGCTTCATTATTTCCTCTTTGATTTTGTCACTCATGTTTGTTTTAAATTTTCGTTGCTTTTGTTGGACGGGTGGAAAACCAGGATACGTAGGAAGCTTATGAACCACCAGATCAGCACTTAAACCCGGCATATCATCGTAAGACCAAGCAAACACATCTCTATATTCAAATAAAAGTTGAATCAAGGCATCTCTGGTTTTTTGTTCAGTGTGAATGCTTATCTTCGTTTCTCTAACTTCTTCATGACTTTCTATATTAATCGGCTCAGTTTCATTGAGGTTTGGCTTAGGCTTGTTTTCAAATTGTTCCAACTCTCTTTTTATTTCCTCAACAACCTCATATTCATCATATTCAACCTCTTGATGCATTATTTTGATATTAGACAGCTTTTTAAGATCTGGGCGTGAATTCCGCATGCATGTCATGTTATTAAAGCCGGCACTAACAAAACTGAAATGGAAATAAAATGACAGGAATTAGGAAAAGGAAAAGATAGAAAACTTAATAGGAAACTGAACTGCATTTCATTGAATTTGAAAGGATAGAAGGGTTAACATCAAAACAAAACAATCATACTGAGATGTTTGGATTACAACCCTGAAAATAACCCAAAATACAAAAAAGAAGTTGCAAAAGCAAACTACCAAGACTCCTTCCTTGTGGGGAGAGGAGTTGCTTCCCAGTTGGTGAGCATGGTGTCTGGGTCAATTAGTTGCATATCGGCACGACTAGTGCCTTCACCAGCCTGGATTATATTCACTTCAGAAAACATCTCGCTGAGGCCTTGGCAAATTTCATCAATGTTTGCATGCGCCGAGGAATTTTGACCCTCTCGGAGTCGTGGCTTGACAAAAGTGTAGAAAATATGAGGGATAGGCTGTTGCAAGACCCATCCATGCTTTTTGCGGTGTTTGGCTTTATTTTCGTCTGCTTGTGTTGGCCTGAAGCCCAATCCAAAAGTACCCTGGTTACCGAACGGAGAAATAGGCTCCGAAATTCCTTGCAATGATGCCCCCAAGCCTTTTCCTGGCTTATAACCTTGTCTCATCATAACTGCAGCCACCATTACAGATGTGGTGGAAAGAAGAGGATGAAGAATGGGCTTTCCTTCCTCGACATGGTCCACCGCAACCACTTCAAAAGCCTGATAGACAATGGACTCCGACCCTTCCTTGGCCTCAATGCAGGGGATTAAAGGGTCTTTATAAATGGAAGACTCGTCTTCTCCGTGAACAATAATTTCTTGCCTGTCATGTTCGAATTTGAGCATCTGATGCAAGGTGGATGGCACAGCTCGGTCCGTATAGATCCATGGCCTTCCAAGAAGAAAGTTATAAGAAGTGGCCATGTCCACTACTTGGAAGACAATCTCAAAGTCAACTGGCCCAATCGTCATGGTGAGGTTGCTCTCCCTCATGGTATCTCTTGCTGAGCCATCAAAAGCCCGGATGCGAACATTGCTGGGTCAGATTCTGTCTGTATTTGCAAGGTAGAGAGAGGGCATACATCTACACTTGAGCCTCCATCGACCATGACTCGCTTTACATAATGACCCTCACATTTGACCATCAAGTTCAAATCCCTATTGTGCCCAGCTCCCTCCTCGGGAAGTTCATCATCAGTAAAGGAGATTCTGTTCACCTCAAAAAATCTGTTGGCCATCTTCTCTAACTAATTCACTGTGGTCTCCTCTGAGATATATGCCTCGTTCAGGACCTTGATTAGTACACGGGCATGCTCTTTGGATGTAGGAGAAGAGTTAGTAGAGAAATTTGAGCGGCGGTCTTTCTTAGCTGGTCAATGATTGAGTAATCCTGAACTTTCATCTTTTTCAAAAACTCTTCCGCATCTGCTTCAGTGGCTGGCTTCTTTATTGGCAAATGGCCTTCTCTAATTTGCTTGGCCTTCCTCAACTCTTCTGGAGAGTAACATCTCCCTGATCGAGTCAAACCTTCAGTTTCCCCCACTTCCTTTATGATTTCCTTGCCTTTGTAGGTCATCACCGTTTTGTTGTAGTTCCAAGGAGTGGTTTTTGTGTTGGTTACAGGGGGTTGCATGGCAGGTTTGATTACGATCGGCTTTGTTATACCTTTCGTACCTCCCTGCTTCTCCCTTTTGATAGGATGGCCTCCAAGTACATATAACCTTGGGCTTGGAACACTAGAGTGAACTTCCAACCTCGAGATCTTTGGAACAAATAAAGTTGCCTTATTTGAGTTCTGGGCGCCTTTCACAATCAATGGCACATCTCGGCTGGGACTTACTTCCAGACCTGCTCCTTCTTGAATTGCACCCACTGTCATTTCTGCTCGACCGACCGGCTTGTATCTTGGTCTCGGCCAATCATTCCCACAAAATGAACATCATTGTGTGCAGGCAACGAGTTGTTTGTCACGTTAGGAGGGTCCTCGCCATTCGTCACTGCAATCAATTTTTCAGAAATGAGTCTTTCTATGGCTCCTTTCAGAGTCCAACAGTCATCAGTGCTATGCCCTGGGACACCGGGATGATATTGCTTGAAATCCATGCGAATCGGGATGCATATGGTGGGGAGCGATGGGTCCAATTACGCCCATTTGCTTCAGCTTCTGGAATAGACTAGAATATGATTCAGCCAATGGAGTGAATTTTTCTACCGGCCTCTGCTCTCGACCATAATCCTGCCTGGGACGAGCATTATAGGGTGCCCGAAAATTTTGCTGCTGAGGTCGGGGGGCCCTTGGAGCTGGTGCCCGTACCTGCTGATTGGGAGGCCGAGCATATGATTGAGCATTGAACACTATATATTGTGGTGGGCCCACAGAGTATTGATGAATTGGCGGGGGATAATAATGTTCAGGGTAGCTGGATTGCCCCTGCTGAACTTGCACATAAGGGTGCAATGCCCCTCTTTGAAACTCCCTAAACCCCGAAGCCATCATGGACCCTTCATCTCTCTTTTTTCTATTTGCCAAACCTCCCGACCCATTTTGGATAGCTTGGGTGGTGGCTTTGAGTGCAGCTTGACTTACAATTCTTCCGGTCTTGAGGCCATTTTCGACCATCTCCCCTATTTTGATTGCTTCTGCAAAAGGTCTACCCATCGCGGACATCATGTTCTGAAAGTAATCAGGCTCTTGAGCCTCCAGAAAAATAGTGATCAACTCGTGGTTATCCATGGGTGGCTTAACTCTTGCCGCTTGCTCCCTCCACTTGATGGCATACTCCCTAAAACTTTCGGTCGGCTTTTTCTTCATATTGGACAAAGAATTATGATCCGGCGCAATACCAATGTTGTACTGAAATTGTTTGACGAAAGCCTGGGCCATGTCATCCCAAACATGCCAATGAGAGATGTCTTGCTCAATGAAACATTCGGAAGCTTCCCCCACACGGCTTTCCCCAAAGTAAGCCATCAGCAGCTCTTCCTTTCCTCTTGCACCCCTCAGCTGGTTGCAATACCTTTTCAAGTGGGCGATAGGGTCGCCGTGTCCATCATATTTCTCAAATTTTGGGGTCTTGACCCTCATGGATGTGAGGGAACATGCATAGATCACTGAATGAAACACTTTTGTGACCACCTAGTCCCTGTATATTCTTTATATTCTATTCAAGACTTTTCATTTTCCTGGCCATCTCATCTGGCTCAACAGTCGTGGCAGGCTTTTCATTTTCCACTGGTGATTCGTATCGAGGAGTCTGATTGTATGGAGTCGAGACCCCAAAAGCCATATTTGGAGAATAGTATTGGCCATCATAAGCATGAGATGGTGGCTCATTGTTTGGCCTCGTCACAGGTGGCGGCGGTGGGATTGTATATACCGGTGCGCCAAACACAACGAGAGGGGTGTTCCTAACCGGTGCGATTGGAGGTCGCATATTAGAGGTACCGGGGGCAGCATGGAGGCTATAGTTTGGCACATACCCTGGTGGTAGAATGGGATAGCTCGTTGCATGGAGCGGTGTTTGAGTAGCCTGGGGTATGGTGGAAGTTCCCTCTGAAGGACCCTGGGGTGGAGATCGATCGGAAACCCAAGCTTGATATACATCTGACAGTTGGTGTCTCAATTTTCTTATTTCCTCTGACTCTTGCTCAACTGACTGACCCTGCGGATTGTCACTGACCAACTCGATTTCGTCACTATTATCCATTACCACCGCTCCCTTAGATCTTGTGAAGTAATGATGTGTTGCCAGTTTTCACCACAAACCAACCACCTTAAGCTTACTGGTTAAGAGGCAACAAATGTGTTAGGGTTAAGCATTTCACAGATAGGAATCACACGTAGATATGCAATGATCCTAAAATATCACCGTCTCTAATATGCTTTTGGAAGGCTTGATGTTTCATTCAGGCTTATCAGCTTGTTACTTTTCAGTCGCCTTATTTTCTTCTCTTTTTATTTTTCTGCTTTTCTTTTCACTCGCCTTATCTTGATCCCTCATTTTATAGCTATTTGAAAAATATTTGATCAAACCTTTTGTGGGTTGCCTACGTATCATGTCGCCGCATGAATCAGATCATTACGTAGTTCAGGTTCATGACCATTTTTTTTTAATTTTATAAAACAAACATCTTTTTGGTTCATTTTCGAATTTTTCTAAACAAAATCTTTTTCATTGATTTTTGATATATATAATATTTTTTTTTGTTTTTGATAAAAGACTCAAACAGTAAGAATTACATAAATATAAACAGACTAGACCTGACTCAAACAGACTTTTTAGGATAAAAGTAAAACAACAAGACTTAAAACACCAAAAGACTCTTACAGACTCAAAAACAACAAAAGAAGAATGACAAAGGACTGACAACTAAAAGAAGACTTTTGATCTCTGCAGTAGAATCCACCAGCATCATTGTATCAAGGTGCTTGTTCCTGCGGCTGACCCCCAACATTGCAGTATATCCTTTCCAAGTCTACAGATATATGACGAGCAACGTTCAATGATTCTTCTGCAAACCGCTCAGGCATCATTCCCTGACAACTCCTGCATGCTCTTGAGGTATATGTGGCTACCTCGAGGATCTTTCCCTTAATGTATTCCTGAGCCACATGCAACTCTTGATTTTGCTTACCACGGGTCTCAGCTAGATCCAGCGCATCACGCTCGCGGTCCAAGGCCATATCTTTTTGGCGCCAAACATCTAGCGACTCCGCTTCTAACTGGTTGATCACCTTTTGGTAGTGGTGTCTTTCTATTTCAAACTCCGCGATCTGGCTCTCCTTGCTTGACTCAACTCCTCCGATCTGATCCCTCAGACCTTGGATTAACGGAGAAAAACCTCTATGCTCGTGATCACGGACTACCCTGAGCTGGGCTTCTCTCTCTTCTTGTTGCTGAGCGGTTGCGACTATGTTCTTCTTTTGAATTTGGGCTTTGAGTGCTTGCTTCTCTCGTGCCCACTGAGCCTTTTTCCGCTCAAAATCAGCCTGTTGTATGTCCATGGCTGTCTCCAGAATGCCCTTATCTTCTTGCAAAATGTCAATACGAGATTGGAACTCTTGTGCAACTTCCCTTCTGGTTTCTCTAACTCTGGCCTCGATCTCCTCCTCCCAATCAACTGCATGCCGTATGGATCTTTCTGGCCTTTGCTCGGGGATAGCCTGGTTGCGAAACCACTCAAGGTATGCGAGGCTTACCTCCCCACGTTCACGATCAGCTACCATCTTGTCCAAATCAGAAAATCGACCACCAAACCAAACCTTTTGTGCATAAGACTCCCTTGGAGGTTCCTCTCCCTTGAATTCCCACACGAACGGACGCATGTCCTCAATCAGGGGCCTCTTTTGCTCTCTCCCTAGCTGGCGCATGACGCGTAAGGGCGCGTAGGTTTGGAAACCTCTAAAACCCATGAGTATGAAGAACGGGCGATACGTCGACATATGCATGACCCTAGCAGAAGGGAACCAATAATAGTTCCAAGTGATTCTATCAGCATTCAATGAACCAAGTAATTTCTGCCAGGCCCTCACCCCCTCTGGAAGATTACAACTTGCGGCCCTGTCTAGGTGACATCCAATGTAATTCAGCCAGTTTTCATTGAAATTTATTACTATTGGATGATGATAAAGGTGCTCTATGAACCACATCTCCAGCAGAATGTTGCATCCCTCGAAGTAATCTTCACCCTCTTGGCAGCGGGTCAAAGCTCGAAAAATATCTCCCAAAATCATGGGAAGAATGGTATGATCCTCGCTATTTTGCAAATACGAGACTACCACAACCAATTGAATTCTTATGCGCCCACCACGCTCTGGAAAGATCATGATCCCTAGAAATGATATCATGAACGTGAAGATTCTCAACTCCCTCCAAGCGTCGTAACTCAACTGGTTGACGAATTCTATGCCCGAGAAATTTTCAAACCCTTTCTCGTCCCCAAACCTGTCATAGAGATATTCCAACGGAACCCAACCTTCGTTTAAGCAAACCATTGGAATTCGACAGAGGCATAATTTCTCTAAAAAGTTGTTCACACCAACTTTTCTCAGAGCAGCAGGTTTTTTCCCACGAAGGTCTCTCCCTAATCCGGTGAACCCACCTAATTCTTCCAATGTGGGCGTCATTTCACAATCTTTGAACCTGAAGACATTGTTCGCGGGGTCCCAAAAACCCACTAGAGCCTCGATTAAATCTCTGTTGGGATTAATTCCCATGATGTTTGTGAGGAACTTGAGGTGCTTAAATACTCGATTTCGTTCCCATATAGCAAAACTAGCCCACCAATTACAGAGACTACTCGGGGTCTTACCTCTGATCAAGAACATAGGAGGTGTCTCGTCCCTTACCCTTTTCTGACTGCTTCTTTGTGGAGAACTCATGGTGATCCTAAGAATAAGATAAAAAGGTTAGGACTTACCTAAACTATGTGCAAATTATGATCATTCATTATTTTATTTTATTTTTTGGCCAAGTTAGGACTCGATCTATTTTTTTTTTACAATATATATTTTGAAATTACCAGACACAAAAGTTGAGATGATAAAAGCGGAAAAAATGGCTATTATTACAAAGACGACCCTTTGATACTTCCATAGAAGGCATAAAGGATGTCTCAGCAAAAACAACCAAACACAGGAACAAAATGATAAAAATAGACAAAATAATAAAATAAAAAACTATTTTTACGAAAATGACCCTTTGCTACTCCGAGAGGGGTTCAAAAGCTATTTCAGATAATAAAAAAAAACTAGATAAAAATAGCTACTTTTGCAAAAACAGTCTTTCGGTACTTCCGGAAAGGTTTAAAGCTGCTTCGACAAAAATGGCCAGACATAAGGGCAAAATGGTGAATAAATATGGATAAAATAACTATTTTTTACAAAAATGGCCCTTCAGCACTTCCCAGGAAGATTTTAAGGTTGTCTTTGGCAAAACAGCCGGAACATGAGGGCAAGACAGTAAAACGGTGACCAAAATAGTTTTTTTTTTTTTTTGAAAATTTTATGCACATGCGGAATTTTATGCTCCCCTTTTTTGAAAATGTCGATGGAGGTTGCCTACGTATCTCACATTCGTTGAGAATCAAACCCGCGTAGTTCGGTAAAACTGGGTACCCTTTTTTTTTAATTGAAAATTAATCTTTTACAACTCACACCAGACTACTACATATATATACGTTTTTTTTTTTAATTACACTAATTTTCTAAAGCCGGTCGACAATGCAAGTAAGCCTTCCAAATGATGTATCAAGTAGCACATACGTGAACATGATAGTCTCAAATAGGATACCTATCTTATACGGACCCGGCCCCTGTGCCGAGTTTCGCTAAGTCAAATGCACGTGATGCACATAGAGCGAACCTACTAGGGAAATCCGGCATGAGGTTTGTTCTTCTAGGTTTAAATCTTGGAGGAAAAGGTATCTAGACTGGCTTACTCGAGCGGACAACTCGAGCCGAAGAGGGTCAGTGTACCAGTAGCATTGCTTTCCGGCTTAACTGGTGGTGCTCCCCGCCTAAAAACATGTGTGACTAAAATCCTTCACCAGGTGACAAGCACCTAGGCTATCTCAAGAAAGCGGGCTATGTCAAGCAAATGCCCAATTTTAAATTCAAGAAGACTCAGAGGGGGTGCGTGAGAAGACAGTTTATATGTATAGTTCAAAAATATCAAAGCGGTAAAAAGCAAACAAGTAGCACATTATGCCCAAATTAATCACAATATATACAAAATTATAAAGCCAAATAAAAGTCAACATGTACAAGCTCGAATTCTGGTTGTTCCCCAACGGAGTCGCCAGAGCTGTCACACCTCCTTTTTTACACACCCGGTAGGGGCGGTATATAAGGAAGTTTTTCCAATTAAAGTGACATTAATCGATATGGGATTATTTAGTTTATCATAGTCGCCACTTGGAATAAATTATGGTGTCCCAAGTCACAGGTTTATTTTAAATCCCAAATCGAGGAAGTTTTATTTTTAAAGAGTCTGCGAACCAGAAATTCTAGGTAAGGAATTCTGTTAACCCGGGAGAAGGTGTTAGGCATTCCCGGGTTCCGTGGTTCTAGCACGGTCACTTAGTGATTATTACTTGGCTTAAATTGTTTAACTACTCATTTTTAGGACCTATGTGCATTTATCTTTTTACCGCTTTTAAATTACTTGAATTATTCGTAATTAAAGAATTGAGTTACGCGTACGTATACTCTTTTCTTTTGGCGCGTCAAAATCATGTCACGCGAACGTGTCCACGATTAATAACACCTTTGTTGATTTATTAAGAAAGTTTGGTTGAAGTTGCGTGAACGCATCCCTCGAGTTATTTCTTAGAATTAAATTTGCAATTATGTTACGCGTACGTATACATAATCACAATACTAGTCTAGATCGAGCCTAAAGCAAACTACGAGGTTTATAGTTATTAATTAGTTTTCTAAGTTTGAGATTGATTGATTAACTCATGTGATTAAATCACTTCTCTTTGTCGCCAGCAGAAATTATTTACTGTACAGAAGAATCAACTGAATTAATTTGTTCATGCAAACTACGCAAGCTCACAATAATTCACCAGTTATGTGCTACAACAATACAAGGCAAAGTCAAAGTTACCTATTTCGACGAAAAATGCTTAAGATGCTTATCACTTTCTCACGGTACTCTAATTTAAAACAAATGGACGATCGAGGATAAGAAGTCAACTTCCAGAAGACTTATTTTGAATAGCATTTTAATCACACAACTATATTATTTATATATGCCATCATGGCTTGGTAAAATGAGTCTTTATGACAANTTTAAAACAAATAGTACGATCGAGGATAGAAGTCAGCTTACCAGTAAGACTTTATTTTGAATAGCTATTTTATCACACAACTATATTTTTTATATATGCCATCATGGACTTGGTAAAATGAGTCTTATGACAATTTCAAAATACTACTGTCAAACATATTTACAAGAAAGGATTACAGCAAAATTTTTTTAAAAAAAAAAAGTTAAAGAGCTTCATTATCACAGTCATTCTGGAAACTTCAATTTTTCACTTCATCTTCTTAATGAGAATCAATCCAAACTTAATCCCTTAAGTGATCCAAGATAGCTCCGAAATTAGCACAAAAATTAACGTGAGTTATGGATAGACACAAGAAAAAGTTTGACCACTCATTTTTCAATTCCAAGATCTGTTTCTCCTAGGTGCAAAATTTATTGTTGTCATTATGTAAAGCTACAAGAACTATCACGTCTGAGTCATGCACTACTCACAAATGATTTAAAAGCTATGCAAACTAAATTTATGCAACAAAAAAGTAGATGGCCATTAACACTGCAGATTCTTGCCAACAACAATAGTTCCCCTGACCGAAAAAAAACTAAAGCAGTCAATCCATTTAACTTCAGTATTCAGTTATACCAAGGATCAACAGAAAAAAGCAGGCCACATTAGAACATTTCTTTCACACTAGAACATTCTTACCTCACTAATTCTAAAGCTATGCACTATGATCTATGTAGTCCAAACTAACACCAAAACATGGATATTCAAATCTGCCAACTACAAAATAAACTTACTATAAGCAATAAAATGATCATAATATGGAACTTTTAGCACTCAAATATTCAGCAGATTCTTTGGAGACAATTGCTCGAAATAAACTAAACCAGGCCGATCTTTCATCACCTTCTACTATAGAAAAGAACCTGCATTACAAGTGTTTGGAAAGTTACCTGAAACGCGAAAATAGAGCAATAAAGTTAGCAAAAAATCAGCAGCAGGGACAGTACAAACAATAGCAGCAACTCAGTGTTAAGATAACCCAGAATACTCAACAAGGATGCTTAAAACTAGTAGCTAACAACCTCATGAATTGCCCAAGAGATCCTTCTATTTTTCTTAAGGTTTCTGCACTCTCAGAAACACCCACTAAGATCAGAATTTTCAGCTTCTTATTTAGGTGTTCAGCTGCTCTCTTTTACACTCAAAGTTGTATTTTTAGGGTGTAAAATATCTAGCAGCTGTGTGATAGTCACCCCTCAATAATGCAGAAAGGGCAGCCCTTAAATAGGCAAAGAAAAACCAACTTTTTGGACAGATTTTGGTTCACCAAAAAATCTGTCCAAAAGGGGCTAAATTTGTGTGCTAAAGGCTATCCAAAAGGTGAAAGGACAGCCTGAAATCTGCTATGGCAGGAGCCAAAGAGTCACTTCAGCCACCCTACTAAAAGCAAGCTACTAGTACCCTAGTTTATGACAAAAATATCTAAATTTTAGATTTTAACAACACCAATATCAAACTAACTTGCTCAAACCAAATAAAAAAAAACGAGTAACTAGAAACAACTATCTAATCGAACCATTTAACCAACAAAGAGAAACAGAACTTAAAGATTAAGCAAAGACATGTATTGACTTAGTGAATACCTTAATAGAACTCAATAGTTAAACTAAAGCGAAAATTTAGAAAAATATAATTAAAACTTAACTATACAAAGTAAAACTAAAATATGTTAACAGTGAGACAAACTAAATAGAATCGATTAAGTTAAACAACGACGAAATTAAAAATTAGATTAATCATTAAACTAAACGGAAACTAACAGAATTAAAATAAAACAAAAACACTAACAACAAACGCGAACAAAAATAGAAAATCAGGGGCGGAGAGAAAGGGAATCGATTTTACCTAATTTCGACCATTGGGGTGGTGGTGGTGCGGCAGCAGTGGTGCCGGTTCGAGAAGTGTTCGATCCCGAGCAAGCTCTTATTGTTGATAAACACTGAAAATTTAAACTCAGGTGAACTGGAGTTCAATTTCAATGTAATGAACAATAAAAACTTACTCTAGGTCAGAATATAGAGAAAAGCAGAGATATTCGCCATTTTTGGCGACTGCCGGCGACCCGCCGGAATTTGGGTCGAGGCCAAGTCTGTTGGTAGCCCACACCGAGCTCCATCCATCCATATAGGTATTAGGTAGAGAAGATGGCTCAATCTTTACGATTTTAAGGAAAAAGTGAGTTGTGGGTTTTCTTAGATCTAAAAATCGTGGAGTTTGACTGGGTTTTGAGGGATTTGGGTTGGAGATTTGGAAAGAGGAGGTTAAGGGAAGTAGGGGGTAAAATTTTTGTGGTGTTTGGAGGTTGGCCGCCGCCAGTGGGCGATTTCCGGCGGCGGCGCTGGGCGGCGGAGAGGAAGAAGAGAGAAGAAGAGGTCTAGGGCTTGGGCATGTATGGAAAATGAGGCCAAAAAATCAGATTTTCTAAAATTATATACTTCAAATGACATCAATTTTGGACCATTGGATCAAAGAAAATAGGTGGCCAGGATTTGATCTTGATTACTTAACCAAAACGACGTAGTTTCAATCTAAAACTACGTCGTTTAGACTTTCTCCTGGGAGCCCCAATATCAGTAGACTCTTTGGGCTCCTAATTTTTGGCCAATTTTGGTTCAATTTTAGTCAAAATACACTAGTCCAATCCTTTAACCCCCATATCAAATTATTTAACATAATCTAATTTAAAAGCCTAAAAATACACACATAAGAATTCTAAAAATTATAATGTAAAGAAAAAGAATTGACAAGAGCAAAAATTAGGCATTTACAAATATATGCTTATGTGTATTATCAATTGTAATGTGTCTTTATTTGTGATATTCATATTCAATTAAGTATTCAGTTTCAACATTAATTCATGCATCAATGTAATCACATTCAGTAGGGAGAAGTGGCCATCCTCCCCCCCCCCCCCCC
>NC_032000.1:19682846-19717170 GCF_001879085.1 Nicotiana attenuata | reverse complement strand
CCCCCCCCCCCCGGGTGTAAGTGCCATGATGTCGTGGCCACGCTCGCAGGCGCCAACTATTTGTTGGGGGAGATGGGCCGACACTACACCGTACGTATTCCCAGATGCTCACGTATGCAGGGCCATTATGCATAACAATTTTTAGCAAAGTTATGTCTTAAAGTATATCTAACTCAATTTCTATTTCAGATATCATTTATGGACTCAATTTCTACGTTAAGTTTCAGTTTCAGCTTACAATTTAGCTTATAGTTTCAGTTTCGAGCTTATTACTTGGTTGTAAAATTTTATATGATTTATATGATTTTTTCCGTATACCCTTTCTCTTTCTTATATTTACCGGAAGGTCTTGATCCGCCTTTTTAGGAGGTACCCTAGGAGACTGACTTGGTATTTTTTGATGGTACTTAGCCCGTTTGGGCCTGCTACACTGTGTGGGACGCAAGTAACAAGGCACATGGCTAGATGAGACATTATAGATTCAGTTTATATCTGTTGATTCATCCCAGTGGCAGCGGACCCTTTTTAGACTATTATTTATATCCTTTTTTTACGTTTATTTTATTTCCAGGGATGCCCCCGTAGGCTGTGTATTTAATTTTATTTTTCTGATTCTAGAGGCTCATGACTTGTTAGTGGGTCGGTATTAATATATTTTGTGATTTATCCATTTTTTTTACCGATCATCTTAAGAACTGCAACTTGATTAGAGTTAATATTTAAGCGCGTCAGATTTTTTTCTATTGAACTTGAAGTTTGATACTAATAGTACAGGGTTCACTCAACGAATGGTAAGGATTGAGTGCCATTCACGTTCCACCCTAGTTTGGGGGCGTGACAAGTTAGTATCAGAGCCACCAGGTTTAGGGAGTCCAAAGATAAATTATTATCGTTGCTGCATTATGATTTATGTGCTATGCTTTCGAAGGTAAATTAAAGGCTATTAACGATTGCTCCTTCGCTTCTTGAATGACCCTAATCGTCATCTTCAGATTACTTAGTAGTATTTCTTGGTTCACATTTTCATGTTCGTTAACACAAGAAAGAACCTATTTCCAGTTTCTCTAATCATTAATTTTTGGATTTGATAATGGCTATCCAAGAATTTTAGCACTTGAAATCACGAAAAAGCCGCATCATAATTATATGGCTACGTCAAATCATGTTAGTTTGTTATAGTCAAATAATATATTAAGGAGGTAAGCATACTGTGTTGACCCGATAGGCCATCTTATGTTTTAGAACCTAATTTTATGCTTTGAAGCCTTAAATACCTTATTATAGCCCTTCTCGATTTGCATACGCAGTCCGGACGTATTTCCGAAAAGCTTTTATGTTCAAAATTGAGAAAAAATGAAATTTTGCCTTAAAATTTATTTGAGTTGACTTCGGTCAACGTTTTGAGCAAATGGACCCGGATTCGTATTTTGACGGTCCCGGTGGGTCCGTATCGTGATTTAGAACTTGGGCGTATGCCCGGAATCGAATTCGGATGTCCCTAGCCCGAGTTACCGGACTTTATTAAATTTTTAAAGTTAGAGGCTTAATGACTTTGGAATGTGTGACCAATGTTTGACTTTGGGATATCAGGTCCGCATTTTGGTTTCAGAACCCGGTGTAGGTCCAATACCCATATTTATGACTTGCCTGTCGAATTTGGTGACAAACGGAGTTGGTTTGACGTGATTCGGACGTCCGGTTGTTAATATAGCAATTCTAAAGTTTCTTGAAAATTTTATTTGATTTGGTGTTCAATTCGTAGTTCTAGGTGTTATTTTGGCGAATTGAACGCGCGACAAGTTGGTATGATGTTTTTAGACTTGTGTGCATATTCGGTTTAGAACCCCGAGGGCTCGGGTGAGTTTCGTATAGGCTACGGAGTGAAATTTGAACTTAGAATATTGCTGGTGTGTTTCAGGTCTGGTGCAGGCCTCAGACCTCGCAATTGCGAGGTCGGGCTTCGCATTTGCGACCTATGATAGGCTCGCATTTGCGAGCAACTCACCGCAATTGTGAAGAGTGGATAGGGCACCACATGTTCGCAATTGCGATCAATACTTCGCATTTGCGAAGTAGGACAGGGGGAAGCAGTGATCGCAAATGCGATCAAATGGTTGCAGTTGCGGAGATCATGGTTTCGGATTTGCGAACTGTTCATCGCATTTGCGATAGAAGCAGGGATGTGAAGAGCTTCACATTTGCGATGGTTTCTTCACATATGCAGGGTTCGCATTTGCGAATCCCAGGTCGCAAATGCGACATCCGTAACTAATCAAAATGGGAGTTAGACAAGATTTTTGTTCATTCTCTCAAATATTTAAACTTAAGAACTCTAGAGGCGATTTTTCAAAGAACTCTTCTTCCCCAAATCATTGGTAAGTGATTGTAAACTAGTTTCTTTCAATCTTTCACTACTTTTCTTAAGATTTCAACCTAAAATCTTGTGTTTTCATAATGGAAATTAGGGGTTTGGGTAGAATTAGAAATTTTTGTAAAATGGGGATTTAGACCTTAATTGAGGTCTGATTCCAAAATAAATTACATAACCGGACTCGGGGGTGAATGGATAATCGGGTTTTGGTCCAAATTTTGGGTTTGGACCAAGCGGGCTCGGGAGTTGACTTTTTCAATAATGGCCTAAATTAAATTCTTTGTAATCGTGGGTAGTTCCTAAGGCTTAATTTGAATCGTTTGGTTAGTAATTTGCTAAAATCTATTGGTTCGGAGACTTGTTTGAAATGCAAAGATGTGGTTGAGCTTTGAGTTTGGTCTTCGGAGCGAGGTAAGTGTCGTGGTTAACCTTGACTTGAGGGATTAGGACTTAATTACGTATTTGCTACGTGTTTAGATGTTGGGTACAACGTATATATGAGTTGATGAGTACTTATGCGTTGTTTTCGGGTTAAAGCATGCGGGTGAGACGTGTTTCTTGCAATAATTGCTTCCTTTGATCATGTTATCTATGCTTAGACTAATTAATTGTTAAATTTATCGTTCTTACCGTGCTTATGGACTTTGGTGAGAATTGAGTATTGATTCCAAGTTATGATTGGTATTCTGGAACTGTTGTTGAAGTAAGGCTTGTACTTGTTGATCCTATCTCCCTGTTATTTCTTGTTCATTGTTATGTGGTAAGGGAGAGTGTTAATGCATCAAGGGTGATGCCGTACTGTATGTGAGTGTTAATGCACAAAGGGTGATGCCGTGCCATATTGTGAGTGTTAATGCACGAAGGGTGATGCCGTGCCATGTTATGAGAGTTAATGCACGAAGGGTGATGCCGTGCAATTTTCTTCATTGTGTTTAATTATTTTTACTGGTTAAAGGCATATTGACTGTTCTGGTTATCATTTCTCTGTATCTCTCATATCTAATATCCCCCTTAGCATGTCCCCCTCCTGATATTACCTGTCTAGATTTTATTTATTATTATTATCTTGTACATATACTGTTATCTACACAGGTTCATTATGTAGGTGTCTTGTCATAGCCTCGTCACTACTTTGTCGAGGTTAGACTCGACACTTACGAGTACATGGGGTCGGTCGTACTCATACTACACTCTACACTTCTTGTGCAGATTTTGGTACCGGCCCTAGCTGTCCGTGAGTTGGAGCAGCTTGGATTTGCTCGTTCGAACGCTCGAGGTAGATCTGCTGGCGTCCGCAGACCTTGAAGTCCCTTTCTATTTTTGTCATTTCACAGTTTCTTTTCTTTCAAAACAGTTGTATTTCTTTCAGACTCTATTTGTAATAAATTCTAGAAGCTCGTAAGTTGTGACTCCAAGATCCGTATTGTAATAGCTATTGGGCATTTATGATATTCCGCAACCGGTTTTATTGCATTTTGGCTTAATTAACTTTATTTATTGAAGTTGAATAATAATTGACTTAATGTTCTCCAACGGTGGTTTGCCTATCAAGTGAAATGTTAGGCGCCATCACGATCCCGAGGTAGGAATTCCGGATCGTGACACATACATAGTAATTTATCATTGTTATACTACTTTACGTTAAAAAGTGGTTCGTAAAATATTGCCCGTATGCTTTTATTGTATGCAATCGTAAGTTTTATATACTGATTTTTATACCATCACTGTAATTTTATATATTATACTAGATTATTTACCATTTATTTTGAATTACCAATCGACGCAATTAAATAGAGTTACTTGCAAATACGATTACCTTTTAAGTAATATGATTGTATAAATATTTTATCTTTCGTGTATAGAAATTGGAATCTAAAAAGAACTACTATGTGATTTTAAAACATTATTACAAGAATCCAGCGTAACCAATTGCATTAAGCATAACTCAAAATGTAAAAAAAAAAAAAAAAAAAAACCTTCTTACCGTTTATTCAAAACCATGAATGTACCGTTGTTCCAAATATTTATTCTTTTTAAATTTCCACTCCTTACCCTTGTTCGTATGCTCTATCTTGTTCGATATTGTTATCCGTGTATTTTTTACTTTGTTGCTACTGTTATTGGTATTTTTTTACCTGGTTGGTATTGTTATACATATGCTTGGTGAGGATGAGATAAATGCACGAAGGGTGTTGTCGTACCAATTGATTTGACATACATTCATATATTTGGTGAGGATGAAATAAATGCATGAAGAGTATTGCCGTGCCATTTGACTTGATATCTTGAACACATTCCTCATACTATGAAGATTCGTAGATTTACTATGTTGTTTGTTGGTTATCGCTTTAAGAAAAGGATGGTTGTGATATTGAGAAAACTGACAGTGATTTCTTTTAGTAATCATTTAGTACTTCGCATATTTGTTCTTGTACTATTCTCTGTTATTTCTAGTATTTTTTGTATTGCAAATCTAACTAAACAGGTTATAATAGTGAGTATCTTCTGATTAAAAATCCTCGCCACTACTTCACCGAGGTTAGTCAAGATACTTACTAAGTACATGAGGTCGGTTATACTCATACTACACTTCCGCACTTTGAGTGCAAATAATCGACGAGGGGCAGCTACGGAGTTCGTGGGCCTAACATTGAAGACCTATCAACACTTCAAGTACAAGCTACCATTTGTTCGCGGTAGTTTAGGATTTATATTTCTGTTTATTCAAATTTCAAACCGATGGTGTATCTTTCCTCAAACTGAAATTGTAATCTAATTCGTAGTCGCTTGTGACTTGTACTACAAGTTCTTGGGAAGTTGTACAAAATTCAATTATTTTATTCTTGTTTTGTTGATCTTTCACTTGAGTTACCATAATTTATGTTAGGTTTACCTAGCACAGTGTTTGGTGCAATCACAACTAGGTGGATATATGGGTCGTGACAAAATCGAACATGCACACAATTGTAATAACATCCTACAAACTTGCTTGCTACTTCAAATCATCAAAATAACATCAAATAACACGAATCGATCGTCAAAACTCAAGTATTTCAACTTTAAAACTCATTTTCATAATTTTCTCATAACGTGCCGAAATGTGCTCGGGTCACCCCGGACCCCAACCAAACATGTGTACAAGTCCAAAAATATCACACGAACCCAACAGAATCGTCAAGATACCAACCCGAGGTCGTTTACAAAAAATATTGACTGTGGTCAACTCAAGTCTCATTTTAGGCCAAAAATAAAATTTTCTTCAAAATTTTACGTAAAAGCTTTTTAGAAAAATAGCACGGACCATGAACGCAAACTGATAAAAATCAAAGGAAGCTATAGGAGGTCTCGAAATACAGAAGTTAAGGCTAGTGCTGAAAACGAGCTATTTGGTCTTTTTCGAAAAATAGCACGGACCATGCACGCAAATTGATAAACATCAAAGGAAGCTACAGAAAGTCCCGAAGCACAAAAATTAAAGCTAGTGCTCGAAACGACCTATCTGATCGTCACAATAAAGCAACAAATTTTATGGCAAGTAGTTATTGGGCCACATCACAACCACAAATGCATTATATTGGAAGTTAGACCAAAATTCTATATATAATACAGTCTAATAGATGGACTTACTACTACAGTTGAAAAAAAAGGTTTAGAAATATAGTAATATCAAAACTAGAATGCCTGTTTACGTTTACCAAAATCCCAGATTTCTTTACCAACTTGAAAAACCCAGTTGCAAACCTAGTTTTGTCAATTCTTCTTATGCACCAAAAGTCATTCAAATCAACTTCCTTTACACGACTTATCATAATTGGAACGTGAATCTAAGGCTACCACCAGACCCTGCAAATGGTAGTAAAAACCCCAAAAATCTCAACCAGTATAACCATGGAAACCCATAATTTTGCTAACAAAAAAGAAACTCGTGAAACAATTTTCAAGATGCTAAAGATTTATTAAATTTTTTTCCTTTGGTTCATAATATATATAATCCCTTTGATTTTATTTTATGTTGCATTTTTATTTATATTAGTATGTTTCAAAAAGAATATCACTTTTTTATATTTAAAAATAATTTAATTTGAAATTCCTATTTGTGATGACCCGATAGGTTATTTTGAATTTTAGCTTGTGTTTCGATACCTCGATTAGCTCTGTTTAGCGTTTCTCAATTTGTGTGCACAGTCCGTGTCTTTTCTCGAAAAGTTTTTAAATGAAAAATTGAAGAAAATGTAAATTTTTATATTAAAAATGATGATTTGAGTTGACTACGGTCAATATTTTGTAAAAACGAACCCGGATCAGTGTTTTGATGGTCCCGGTGGATCCGTATCGTGATTTTGGACTTGGGCGTATATCCGGAATTTAATTTGGGAGTCCCTAACTTGATATGACGTGATTTGTTGAAAACTAGTAATTTGAAGGTTTAAAGAATTTCTAAGTTTGACCGTAAGTTAATTTCTTAGCTAACGTGTTTGGATTTTGATGTTGAATCTTGAAATAGTTCCTTATTGCTATTTGAAACGTGTCTGCATAATTTGGATCAATTTGGACACTTAAATGCGATTCTAGTGTTCTTGAATTTCACTTTGAAATTTCATTCGTTTTGAGGATTTATTCGTAGATTTAGATGTTATTTTGATTATTTAATTGCGCGAGCAACTTCGTATGATGTCATTAAACTTGTGTGAATATTTGGTTTGAAGCCCGAGGGGCTGGGGTGAGTTTCAGACATGTTTTGGATAAGTTATGCTAATGAAAAGTCTACTAGTGCATACTAGTTCTGCTGCTCTGTTGCAGATCTCGCAATTGCGAGGTCTGGCTAGCAATTGCGAGCCTTGCTTTTGCAAAGAATTATTCACATTTGTGAGCATGGGATGGGCTTGGTGATAATTGCATTTGCTAGAATTGGTTCGCATTTGCGAACTGTGGACTTTCGCTTTTGCGAAGGAAGTGGTCACAATTGCGATCACTGACCACTGGAGTCTACTTTGCATTTGCGAAGTTTCTGGTCGCATTTGCGTTGGTGGTAAGTTCGCATTTGCGATCTATATGTCACACTTGTGACTTCTGCTCTTCTATGACAGGATTCGCATTTGCGACCCTTGTCTCGCATTTGTGATGTTCGCAATTGCAAACAAGACTTCACTAATTCGACATCTGCGGTTGGGTAACAGAGGGAAAAAACGGGACTTAACTCATTTTTCGCAATTTCTCAACCCTAAACACTCTGGAGGCGATTTTCCAACAGACTTTTCTTCCAAAATTAATTTGTAAGTGACTTTAATCCATTTCTTTTAAATTACCCATTACATTTCATGAGATTTCAACATCAGATTTAGGATTTCCATGGAGAAATTAGGGATTTAGGTAGAATTGGGAATTTTTGTAAAATTGAGATTTAGACCTCGAATTGGGGTCGGATTTCAAAATATATCACTTAACCGAGCACGAGGAGGAATGGATAATCGGGTTTTGGTCCGAATCTTGATTTTGACCAAGCGAGCCCGGGGTTGACTTTCGTTGACTTTTTAAAAAATGACCTAAATTGAACCTCTTCCATTTGTGGGTAGTTTCTAAAGCTTATTTTAAATCATTTGGTCAATAAATTGCTGGATTTGGTTGGTTTGGAGACTTGTTCATAAGGCAAGGCTGTGGTTATTTGATTGCTTGTGTTGTGGAGTGAGGTAAGTGTTGGATCTAACCTTGACTTGAGGGAATTAGGAATTTGTGAACTATATATTATGTGGATTATTTGAGAAAATGATGTATATGCGAGGTGACGAGTGTATATACGCCGTTAATATTTGTTTTCCATGTTTTCTCATTATTCCATGAATTATCTTATTCCATGCCCTAATTGTTACATGCTTTAATTTCTTTCTATGCCTTAATTTGTTATTCGTCATTTAATTATTCTTGTATTGAATCGTTAGTCCTTTTGACTCCGTGCTTATTTTCTACTTATCTTAATTATTTTAATTGCACACCTTAACTATCATGCGCCTTTTTGTTATTCGTCATTTAATTATTCTTGTATTGAATCGTTCGTCCCTTTGACTCCGTGCTTATTTTCTACTTATCTTAATTATTTTAATTGCACACCTTAATTGTCATGTGCCTTACTTTTCCTGTTGTATTTTGTAATATTTGTTGCATCCTTTTATTATTACGTGGTTCCTTTATTGCCTTGCACTCATACTATTTTATTGTAGAAATCCTTGTAAATTAAGTTATTAGATTGTTTATGTTATTTAAAATTGATTGGGGATCGGGTTGCACGCCACAACGACAATTGAAATATAATGAATTGAGACAGTGGAATAAGGGAGGATACTTGATATTGATAAATGATGATATGATGAGATCGGGTTGCGCGCCGCAATGAATTGTGTATGTAATACTTGATATTGATTATTGATATTATGGTGCAATAAGGGAGGATACTTGATATTGATAAATGAAGATAAGGTGGGATCGGGTTGAGCGCCTCAATAGATTGAAAACATGAAACTAAATATTGATAAAGGATGTTATAGTGGGATCGGGTTGTGCGCCGCAGTAGATTTTGTGTGTGTGTTACACTTGTTGTTGCTGTTGTGTTAATTTCAGTATTTTTATATGAGATTATGAGGTTATTATTCTAGGATTTTTGATAGTGAGGTTGGAATTCATTTTCATAAACTAATTGCTTTACTTTCATTTCCTATTTTCTTTCCCTGTTATTATTATTATTATTACTGAGTGTAGGTTATGGTAAGTAGCCGCTTAGCCTCATCACTACTTTGTCGAGGTTAGGTTCGACACTTATAGAGTACATGAGGTTGGCTGTACTCATACTACAATTTGCACTTTTTGTGTAGATACAGGAGTTGGTCCCGACAGCGTTCAGTGAGGTCGCCCGAATTTGACTACCGGCGGAAGCTTGAGGTATAGCTGCATGGCGTTTGCATCCCTGAAGTCCCCTTCCTTCCTATCTTTAAAATTTTATGAGTTTCAAGACAGTGTATTTTATTCAGACCAGATTTTTAGCATTCTAGATGTTCATGTACTCGTGACACTTGTTTCTAGGTTATGTTTAGACACGCTGTTCAGTATTATTATACTACACTTCAGACTTTTGTCGTTTTTATTGTTAATATCTTATCATAAATTGTTAAAATCAGTTAATTTTCTATTTATGTCGGCTTGTCTAGCAAGTAGATGGTAGGCGCAATCATGACTCCGACGTTGGGATTCCGGGTCGTGACAAGTTGGTATCAGAGCACTAGGTTGCCTAGATCTCACGAGTCAAAAGCAAGCTTAGTAGAGTCTGGAGGATCGATACAAAGACGTCTGTACTTATCTTCCGGAGACTATGGAGTTTAGGAAAATTTCACTTCTTCTTTCCCTATCATGCGACTTTGTTCTATCATTGTTTGAGTCATTCCATTCTTCCTCTCTCGGAGATGGTGAGAACACACACAACATCTACAGCCGGAGCCCCCTATTGTGGCTACTACCAGGGGCATAGGCCGCGGCAGAGGCAGAGCTTAGCCTAGAGATTGAGCAGCAACACCTGCAACAGAGCCACAAATTGATCATGAGGAGGAGATCCCAGCTCAGACCGTACACACCAACTCAGGTCCCAGAGGGATTCATAGCCACTCCAGTGCTTCAGGACGCTCTAGTCCGCTTGGTGGGCCTTATGGAGAATGTGGCCCAAACTGGTGTATTTCCTGTGGCCCCAACCGCCGTTCAGGATGAGGGAGTAGCACAGACTCCCGCTACTCACACTCCAGAGCAGATGTCTCCCCTATATTAGACTCCTACAGTCCAGCGAGTTGGTGTAGTTCAGCCGGTTGTGTTGGCATAGGCCGGGGATAGGCCCGCTATGTCTTCTGAGGCCTTGATGAGACTGGATAAGTTTACCAAGCTTTTTCCTGTTCATTTCAGCGGTGCACCTTCTGAGGATCCACATGATTACTTAGACCGTTGCCATGAGGTGTTACACAACATGGGTATTGTTGAGACCAATGGGGTTGACTTTGCAGTGTTCCAAATGACCAGATCAGCCAAGTGATGATTGGGAGATTATGTGTTAACTAGACCAGTGGTTCGCCTTCACTCATCTAAGATCAGTTTTCACACTATTTCTAGAAAAGTTCATTCCTTTCACTCTGAGAGGAGTATCACAGGCAGTTTGAGCCCCTTCAGCAGGCTGGCCTGACCATCACCCAGCATGAGACTCGATTTGTTAACCTAGTTGGCCATGCCATGGTCTTGCTCCCTACTGAGAGGGAAAGAGTGAGGAAATTCATCGATGGACTCACTTTCAGTATCAAGCTACAGAAGGCCAAGGAGACTGGAGATGATATTTCTTTTCATAGGGCTGTAGAGATTGCTAGATGGATTGAGATGGTTCGTGGTCAGGAGAGGGAGCCAATATTGTCACAACCCAAACCGATGGGTGCCCGAATCCTACATGTTGAACATCCTTAAGCATGCGTTTATGATATAAACATGAATAATATATGTGAGGGAAACCTATCTAAAAGACATATGTACATATACAAGCAGAATAGAGTGGGGAGCTGGCAAGGCTGCTATAGACAACTATATACCCAAAACTGGAAGCCGACAAGGCCACATACTATCCAACTATATATAACTGTCTACAGACCTCTAATAGAAAATACAACTGTACAAGGACGGGATTGGGCCACGTCATACCTATATATGTATACAAGCATATCGTACCAAAATCAAAAGCAGCTCCGGATTAAGTGGAGCACGCCAACTCTCGCTGATCAAGGATCCTAAGCAGGGGGACCGTCAGCTTGCCTACCTGCACCTGCGGGCATGAAACGCAGGCCCCGGGAAATAGGTCGTCAGTACGAATAATGTACTGAGTATGTAAGGCATGAAATTCAGTACATAAGAGACATAGATGAAACATGGAATAAGGAATTCCGCCTGTAAATCTAAATAACTTTGCAAATCCTAAAACAGTTATAACATCATACACGTGTGTGTAAATGTTGTGTCATGCTTAGGTATAGGTGTACATAACATCATCAAGCCTCTGAGGGCATCCCATCATATGATCTCGGCCACTGTGGGCAAAATCATCAACATATACCAACTGATCAGGTGGTGGTGCGTATATAACGCCGTAACCTTTTTCCATATCCCATATACATATATATACATATAAATGCATATAAATACACATATATAACGCCATCTGTTCATGGGTCAATGTACATCTATAAATGAATGAAATGCATGAAAATATGTTAATAATCTCATTCCTTTCGGTTAAACTTTGTCAACTGCGTATTATTCCGAGACCCATTAACAGAAGATATAATAATATATCACAAGGGTAATCAAGAACATAGAGACCCCTAGTATTTCTATGAATAGAGTCGTTTATGAAAGCTGTGCGTTTGGTCGTTTCTTTTTGCATCATTTGGATCATGCCAAATAGAAAGAAGGGATAGCCTTAACATACCTGGAGTAGGGAAAAATTCGTATGATATTCTTGAGACAAAATCTACACGGGCAAGGAGCGATCAGTTGGTCTTGCACATATTGTAGATTCTGTGGTGCTTAATCAATTAGAGTATGAAGCAAGGTCCAAATTCCAGCAATATAAGCAACCGCAACTTGAGCATTCATCTTTATTAGATATATGAGTCTTCATTCCTTGTTTTGCCTTTTTGTATATAATCTTTGCCAAGAAATGTATTGGATATTTTTTGAGGATAAGTAGAGATGACTTGGATAATGTCACTTCTTTGCGTGTAATTGCCTTAGAATTGTTGTCCAAGTGCCCACTAATTAGTTTTTCTAAGGCAAGAGTCATTTAAGTGTTACTCTTATTTGCTGCCACGTGGGGTGGGGATTGTCCCCACCTACAATTATACACAAATCTTTAATTAGATGGTTAATATCCCATTGAACCAATAATTAATCAATTTCCCACATAATTAAGAGTTGTCTCAAACTACTTAAGATACTACTTATTTTTAATACACCTTATACATCATACTATCATGGTCATATGGTACCTTGTATGGTGCTAGTCCATAAATACCGGGTGTTATCGCTCGGACCGTATTTTATCCCAAATCGACAACCTTCAACGAAACTCATTTTCTTTAATTCGTGTACCCTTTATCCTTCATGGCACTTACTTATCGCTTGTTATAAATAGCATAAATACGTTAACCTCAAGATAATCTCATCCCCGAGTCTACGTCGATTAATTGAAGACGAAACTTTAACATACGAAAACGCGAGATGTAACATCCTTCCCCCCTTAGAAACATTCGTCCTCGAATGTCAATTCCATGGGATCTATATAAATTTGGTAGAGTCGGCTTTGTAACAATACTACTACCAACTCTTCTTGTAGAAACTCAATAATTCAACGCCACGTAGGACCACAATCATCAATAACGATAATGGCCTCACACGACCAATGACTATAACTAACACAAGAATCCATACACGTACCTTAAGGTTATGATGTCTCATTCGGACCCTTCTCTCGAGGAGGAAATAAGAAGTGATATCTAGACTTCAGGTCTTCCTCGTCCTCCCAAGTCATTTCTTCCACATTGTTGTTTCTCCAAAGTACTTTCACCGAAGCTATGTCTTTAGTTCTCAATCTCCGAACCTGTTTGTCTAATATAGCAATGGTAGTTTCTTCACATGATAGCTGCTCTGTGACCTGAACGTCGTCAACTGACACGATTCTGGAAGGATCTACGATACATATACGGAGCATAGACACATGAAATACTGGATGTACAGACTCCAAATCCGAAGGCACGTCTAACTCATATGCTACATGGCCTACCTTGCGTATGATCCTATATGGTCTAATGTACCGAGGGCTACGTTTTCCTTTCTTTCCTGTATAAGCTTAATTTTCTCGATTGCCTGTTGTACCAATTCTGGTCCTACTAACGTAGTTTCCCCAACATCGAACTACCCTATAGGCGACCTACACTTCCGTTCGTAAAGAGCTTCGAATGGAGCCATCTGAATAATGGAATGGTAGCTATTATTATATGCGAACTCAATAAGCGGCAGATGATCATCCCAGCTACCTTTGAAGCCTATCACACAAGCTCGTAATATATCCTCAAGTGTCTGAATAGTACGCTCAGCCTGTTCGTCTGTCTGGGGATGAAATGCTGTACTAAGACTTACCTGAGTCCCCAATCCTTTTTGGTAGGACCTCCAGAAGTTAGCTGTAAATTGAGCTCCTCTATCCGACATAATAGATACAGGGACACCATGCAGTCGTACTATCTCCTTAATATAAAGCCTTGCATAATCCTCTGCAGAATATGTAGTCCTAACGGGCAGAAAATGGGCTGACTTTGCAAGCCTATCAACAATCACCCATATCGAATCGAACTTACGCTGGGTACGAGGTAAGCCTATGATGAAATCCATATTGATTACTTCCTATTTCCAAGTCGGCATCTCCATAACCTGTAATAATCCACCGGTTTTTGATGCTCAATCTTAACCTGCTGACATCTAGGACACTGAGCAACAAACTCCCTTATATCCTTTTTTATTCCGTCCCATCAATATACTTCCCTGATATCATGATACATCTTTGTCTCCTGGATGGATAGAATAACAAAAATATTGAGTTTCTCCCATAACCTGCCTACGCAGCCCTGCAACATTAGAGACACATAATCGTCCTCGATATCTGAGGACCCCATCTTCTGCAATTTCAGACGGTGTCTTCTCTTTCTGAGGGGTGGTATCCCTGTAGTGAACTAAAACAGGATCCTCGTACTGGCATTCCTTTACTTCAGTTACTAAAGAGGATGTTGCCGTATCCTGAATAGTAATTCCAATATCACCTGAGTCCAGTAACCGAACTCCAAGAATAGCTTGCTGATGAATCTCATGGGCTATTCCCCTCTTTTTTGGCTGTAAATATGACAGGCTACCCATAGATCTACGACTGAGGGTGTCGACTACTACGTTCGCCTTCCCCGGATGGTATAAAATATCAGCGTCATAGTCTTTAAGTAGCTCCAACCATCTCCTTTGACGTAAATTCAATTCCTTTTGCTTGAAGATATACCGAGGCTCTTATGATCCATATAGATATCAACATGAATGCCATACAAGTAGTTCCTCCACATCTTAGTGCATAAATCACCGTGGCTAGCTCTAAATCGTGGGTCAGGTAGTTCTTCTCATGCTTTCTTAGTTGCCTAGAAGAATAAGCTACAACCTTACCATATTGCATCAACACACAACCCAATCCAGCGCTTGAAGCATCACAATAGATAAAATAACCATCGGTCCCTTCTGGGAGCGTTAGAACCGGTGCTGAAGTTAATCCTTCCTTCAATGCCTGGAAAACTCCGTTCGCAAGCATCGGTCCATTGAAACTTTGCTCCCTTCCGAGTCAACTTTGTCAAAGGTGCTAAAAGGTAAGAAAATCCCTCTACAAATCTCATGTAATAGCCTGCCAAACCGAGAAAGCTACGAACCTCCATCGGTGTTGTGGGTCTAGGCCAATTCTTTACCGCCTCAATCTTTTGTGTATCCACCCGGATGCCTTCACCCGAAATGATATGCCCAAGGAAAGCTACAGAGTTCAACCAAAGTTCACATTTAGAGAATTTTGCATACAACTTCCCTTTTTGTAGAACATTGAGCACAGTACGCAAATGATCTGCATGCTCAGCCTCTGAACGAGATCGTCGATAAATACAATTACGAACAA
This sequence comes from Nicotiana attenuata, assembly GCF_001879085.1. Taxonomy (NCBI): domain Eukaryota; kingdom Viridiplantae; phylum Streptophyta; class Magnoliopsida; order Solanales; family Solanaceae; genus Nicotiana; species Nicotiana attenuata. The sequence goes on along the minus strand of NC_032000.1, from coordinate 19,702,042 downwards.
ATCTGAAAAGGGCCTGAACACACGGTTCATCGAATCCATGAATACAGCTGGGGCATTGGTCAAACCGAACGACATTACACGAAACTCAAAGTACCCGTATCTGGTCCTGAATGCTGTCTTCGAAATATCTTCCTCCTTAACCCTTACCTGATGGTACCCAGACCTCAAGTCTATCTTTGAAAAACACTTGGCACCTTGCAACTGATCAAATAAATCATCAATCCTCGGGAGCGGATACTTATTCTTGATCGTCACCTTATTCAACTGTCTATAATCAATACACATTCGTAAGGAACCATCTTCTTCCTCACAAATAACACAAGGCTCCCCACGGTGATGTACTAGGTCTGATAAAGCCTTTTTCAAGAAAGTCCTTTAGTTGTTCATTGAACTCTTTTAGCTCCGCGGGGGCCATTCTATAGGGAGGAATAGATATTGGATGAGTATTTGGTAGTAGGTCAATAGCAAACTCAATTTCTCGCTCTGCCGGAAGACCCGAAAGCTCATCAGGAAAAACATCGGGAAACTCATTAACCATTGGGATGGACAAAATGGCTGGTGACTCTACTACCATATCCTGAACCCGAACTAAGTGATAAATACAGCCTTTTCTGATCATCTTCCTTGCCTTGAGATAGGAAATAAATCAACTTCTTGGCGACACCGTATTACCTTCCCACTCCAAAACAGGCTCCCCTGGAACTTGAAATCGGACTATCTTTGATCTACAATCAACATTGGCATGACAAGAAGTCAACCAATCCATACCCATTATATTATCAAATTCTACCATATCTAACTCGATTAGGTCCGGTACGGTAGATTGACTATGAACTACTATTATACGACCACTATATACTCGCTTAGCTTTCACTAAGTCCCCAACATGTGTAGACACCTCAAAAGGTTTAACCAATTTAGGTTTTATTTCAAACTTACTAGCAATCAATGGAGTAACATATGATAAGGTGGAACCTGGGTTAATAAGTGCATATACATCATATGGGGAGACTGATAATATACTTGTAACAACATCAGGCGATGACTCCTGATCCTGTCGTCCTGCCAACGCATAAATGTGGTTCTGAGGACCGCTCGAGCTAGATGCTCCGCCTCTGCCTCTACCACGACTCATTGGTGCTTGTGAACCTTGCCCAGGGGGCGTACTAATGATGACGAACCAGCTACAGATCCCGCTGGGGCTGAGCTATGATTGCATCACCTCTCGTCGGATAATTCCTTATAACATGGGCCGGATAACCACAAGTATAATAAACACCCGATCCCATACGGCACTGCCCGTCATGCTGCTTACCACACTGAGCACATCGTGGCAAGGGCGGCCTCATCTGACTTGACTCACCAATATACTGAGAACCTGAGGCCATGGAATTCTGACCAGGCCCTAAATATGTGGAATGATCAAATCTCTTATCGCCAAATTGAGAGGGTGCTCTAGCCGATGGCTGGGCTGGATACCTCGCGTACTGTTGTCTTTGACCACCTCGAAACTCACCATAAGGACCCGAAGACCTCGCTCTCTTATTTTGGGCCCTATCATGCTCACGATCGGCCCTCTGTTTTTGCTTACACTCCTCTAAACCCTGAGCGTATGCCTGAATACAAGAAATATCCATGTCTGGCTGAATTAAACCCGACATACAATCATTAAGCAAGTGCGACTCTAACCCCATCACGAACCGGTGAACCCGATCCTCCATCTTAGATACAATAGTGGGAGCATACCTAGCCAATGAATCAAACTGAAGACTGTACTCCCGAACACTCATGTTACCCTGCCAAAGGGTCAAGAACCTATCAACTCTGGCCCGCCTAAGCTCTGGTAGCAGATAATGATGAAGAAAAGCTTTTGCAAACTCCTCCCATACTTCTGGAGGGTCATCCTCACCTCTGGACAACTCCCAAGACTTGTACTAATTAACTACAACATCCTGAAGTCTATAAGAAGCTAGCTCAGCTGACTCAGTTGTACTGGCCTTTATTACCCTCAATATCCTCTGCATTCCATCGATAAATACCTGAGGGTCTTCGTTTGGATCTACCCCACTGAATATCGGAGGGTCCAAATTAATGAAATCACAAACCCTTGCACTAACGGACCTATCTGCATGACCAATACCTACTTCCTGATGCCGAACCTGCGCAGCTACTAATCGAGTTAATAGCTGAATATCATCTCTCATCTCCTGACTCGGTGTATCTGGCTGAGGGGTTGAACGTACAAGGGCAGGCGCTGGAGCTGGTGCTCCTCGGAGATCTTCTGGCGAGGGCGGGGTATGTGAAGTCTGAGATCTTAGACACTCCCCAAGCCCTGGTAACTCGTGGCGCTCGACTAGTAGTCTCACCAGCCGTGGACTTTCCTTTTTGGGTGGCTGTATTCTTCGGAGGCATCGGTGAAAACGTAACATATTGTTTGGAACATGAATTCTTATTTTGCACGATCTAAGATAAAAAGAGAGGATAACATCCTATATGTGCTGTAGCCTCCTGTCTATAAGTGTGGTGCAAAACACACCCATAAACAAGACTCTACTAGACACAGTCTGTAGACAACCCTAGGACAGAACTGCTTTGATACCACTTTTGTCACGACCCAAATCGATGGGCCGCGACGGGTGCCCGAATCCTACATGTCGAACATCCTTAAGCATGCATTTATGATATAAACATGAATAACATACGTGAGGGGAACCTATCCAAAAGACATATGTACATATACATGCGGAATATAGTGGGCAAGCCGGCCGGCAAGGCTGCTACAGATAACTATATACCCAAAATTGGAAGCCGACAAGGCCACATACTATCCAACTATACATAACTATCTACTGACCTTTAAACTGTACAAGGACGGGATTGGGCCACGTAATACCCATATATGTATACAAGCATGTTGTACCAAAATAAAAAGTATCTCCAGATCAAGTGGAGCATGCGAACTTTCGCTGATCAAGGATCCTAAGCAGGGGGACCGTCAGCTTGCCTACCTACACCTGCGGGCATGAAACGCAGGCCCCAAAAAATAAGGCGTCATTACGAATAATGTACTAAGTATGTAAGGCATGAAAATCAGTATATAAGAGACATAGATGAAACATAGAATAAGAAATTCTGCCTGTAAGTCTAAATAATATTGCAAATCCTGAAACAGTTATAACATCATGCACGTGCGTGTAAATGTCGTGTCATGCATAGGTATAGGTGTACATAACATCATCAAGCCTTTGAGGGAATCTCATCTATCAGAGCGGTTCTATCCTAGGGAGTCTACAAGCCATGTCTAATAGAGCCTTGTTAATAGATGTGTTGTGCACCACATTATATAAACAGGAAGCTACAAGGCATTTAGGAGTATGTTACTGTTCTTTCAAATCCACATCGTGCTATAGAGCAGAGTCATAAGAGTTAGAGCCAGAACATATCTTTGCTAATTAAAGAGATGCTTGCAGTTTGAAAAATTATAGCTAGCCAGAGAGGTAATACAACAACAGGTAACAACATTAGTAGAGAGATAATTCTTGACGACATGTCCCTGTTTGAGGCCCTATTTGATCGTGCATACCAGATAGTGTACTCTAGAATAGTACAGTCAGATATGATTACTAGAATGTTCAAAAGTATTAGAAGACATGTAGTTACATCCTAGAAGGGATAAATATTTACTTTAGCATGACTCCTGCCCCTAGTAAAAAGAGAATAGTAGGCGACCTGAAGAGCCAGTGATATGAAGAAAGGGGAACTAAAAGTGAAAGAATGTTTTGTTGAAGTTTTTTGAATAAGGTAATAAACAGAGATATTAGCAGGAGAATAATAAGAGAGTAAATGAAGCACTACGAGTAAGATGTGATAAAAGGGTGGTAACGGTAAATCATAATATGACAGGATGACATAGTCTATAGTCAAGTAAAGGAAAAGATAAGAGTTGACATGCCTTGAGACTATAAAAGAGTCTAAGCCATAAAGTCATATCCTCATTTCAAGAAAATGAGTTGGCGACTACAATGTAATTACCAGAAGGCTAAGTTAGACCCCCCGAAGTAAAAGAAATCAACATAGGCTAGTAAATAGGAAAAAAATCAAACATAATTTAGGGACAAAATGACTCGATAATAGTCGGCATCATAAGAACTACAGAAATTGTGTTCTAAAAATAATAGAATGGACAACAGAAGAATAACCTTTAAAGTTCATTCAGGAAGACGTTCCCTAAATCAAGCAATGTGGGCAGAGTTATGCTTAAGGGACTAAGTGTGCTAGTTACACTAGGTGTCACCCTCGTGCATAAGAAATTCTATTATCCCTGGTATAGAAGGGTTACCGCAAGGCCTAGTAAGGATCAGTGAAGATGTGAAAAGATGCCAAAGATGAAGAGGTAGCTATAGACTAGTAAAGAAAGAATGCGGTAAAAAGGCGAAAGGAATGAGATTGCATTTATTCAGATGCTATAGATATGTTACGACTCCAGAATATTATTCAAGCATGATGTCGGGAGAGGTAGTAAGGGTTCCCTCCCAGGATGTTATTGATAAATAAGTGAGAATGAACACTTGATACATAAGGAGCCAGTGCGAGAGGTAAGTTAAAACAAAGGAAATAACCCAAAAAAGATTATGCAGAATATAGATATGAGAATGGACCTACGATTAGTTAGTAGTTGATTCAAGAAGAGCCTAGCTATGGCTAGACAAGAGGTCTCAAAAAATCAGTAGATCATGCAAGATAAACGTAGTGAAACCCAACATAGTAAATTCAGTCTCCCAGATAGGATATGGTAATCCTCGAGAAATATTCAGATAGGAGTTGCAGTAGAAGAAGGTACAATATAAGTGTTACGGAAATAAAAAAGAGTGCCACTAGGGAGAAAACTGAAATTTCAATTCAGAAGTAACCCTACGAGCACAAGGGCGCGGAGGTAAGTAACTAAGGATAATGATAGGTGTGTAAGAACATCGGAAATTCCATGGGGTATACAATGTAATAAGCTCACAGCTTTACAAGAGCCATAGGGTCTTCCCTAAGCACTGCGACGAACGACAAGCTGAAGTAATAAGGAAGAAGGCTTCAACATAAGCATAGGGACCTAAAGAAGAAATGGTCTTGTAACAGCAGTCTCACTATAATATTGTATGCACTCCATAAGAAAGTGGCACCTATTGTGACTAAGGAACAGGAAGTAAAATTCAAAGTAATATTCGAGATTATATGAGTTGCATGAAATTACAATAGGCGTGGGCACTAAGATAAATAAAGTACTCATACAACAAGTGGTAGAACGACCGGGAAAAGTAAATGCTTACTTTTTAATGAAGGTTGAGAAGGTGCGAAAGAAATTATTTGATAAATGAACCAGAGTTAGTTACGTTATGAACACAATTAAGATTTCAGAGCGTTATCCATGCAACATATATGTTGACAATGATACAGCTATAGGAGACTCCAGTATAAGTTAAAAGAAAGAATTGAGTCCACGTCAGAGACAAAAGCTTGAATTGCTAGAAGGTTGTATCATGGATGTTCCATAGCGTCCACGAGAGGCTAAAGTAATAACTAATACCCTAAGCCGCAGATTAGAAGATAAAATAAGCCTACTTAAAGGCTGAGATAGAAAAGGAAACTAAAGAGTTACATTAGCTAAATGAATTAGGAGTCTGATTATTAAACCCCGATGAATGTAGAAATCGTGATTTAGAACATTCTATAACGACTCTATGATAAATCGAGTTAGAACATTACCAACCTCATAAGAAGTGAGTATGAAGCTTTGCCGGATTGCGTATGCACATGATGTGCAAGTATTATAGTAGACCTTTAAGGTGTTGATGTGAATTCCACCTATGTGGAAGGGAGGGTATGAAAGAGATAGAAGATATAATGCAAGATTTAAAGGTAAGTAAGGTACATGTGAAGAAGGTACGAGATGCTCAAGTGCAGAAGCTTGGTAATAATCCAGATATCAGATAGAGGGCTGGAAATGTCGTAATTCTGTATCAAGAAATAATAGTGGTGTCGCCAGTGGCATATTTTCCAGCATGTGGTTTCCAGATACAAAGTTCTAGTTAAGAGAGTAAAGAAGAGTTAGAGACGATGTGATGTCTCGCTTGAGGTTCCAGAATAACATAAGGAAATATATAGTTCTAGAAAGCTAAAGGATGGTTTCGAGGAGTATAAATAGATATATGTAGGTCGCAAGCTAAGGTATGGTAGAGCGATAAGGTTTTAGCTAGACAGGGGTAAGGACAAGAAAAGGTGAGTGAGAAGGTGACGAGAACATGTAAGTCCTCGGGATAAACCCCATCACAACAAGAGAGCTGATAGTTTCCATAAGTTATAAAAAGCTCAGTATAGCCTGGGTGAAAACAGAGGAGTCTAAGACTAGGAGTATGTAGAAGAGATGGAATGCTTTCCTAGTGGTAGAATAAGGGTGTAATTGTGATAGATAAATGGATGACATTTAGGCCTTCGATTGAGTAATGATTTTGAGGAAAGGGGATTCTATGAATTGAACAGGATTAGAATACCCACGTTGGGATGCTATGAAATACGGTTAATGAATTATTGTATTGTCCCTAGGTGGATCAGGCAAATAACTTCAGATGTTCCCCTATGGGACGTGAGCCCTACTGACAATGTATCACGTAAGAGGTTTCAACTTATCAGTGGTAGATTATAGATCAACATTAATGTGAATCAATAATAGGCGAAAAAAAGTTTCAAAGTATGATATGAGATTAGGCCGTCATTCTTAAGATGAATAGTAATGAGGAAGAACTAAAGGACTAAGATTTAAACATATAGGATAAGCAGCGAGAGAGTAACCTGGAGTTGGGTAGCAAACCTTGGTAATAATAATTCGAAGTAAGTGTTATGGTATAGTATAACCTACCTAGATGCAGTAAAGCCATAAGGATAGATACAAGGCTATGAAACAAGATATAGCAACAGTTGTAAGTTGACAAAGTACCGAGCGATGAACTTTAGTACACCTATATATACCGGGAGTAATAACTTGTCATAGTTCGGTATATGTTCCCAAAGTAAGGCCTAGAGATTGGCCAAAAGCTTAAGGAAAAGGGACAAAAGAGTCGCATAGGCACACATACAAGGACAAAGCAATACAGGCTGCATGACAGAAGGTCTCAACAGTTACAAGATTGGAAGAATTCTGACAACAAGTCGTGGTGTGAGAAAATGGCCTAAAAGGGGGGAATGCACTGGCCTTCGGATTTATTCAAAGAACAGTTGCCTAGATGTCTAGGACAGTACTAAATTATTCGTTAGAGCTATAGGTTATGAAACTGATAAGCGCATCATTCAACATTCGAGGACGAATGTTCCAAAGGGAGATGATGTTACACCCCATAGTTTGGTATAGAGAGTACTTCGTAAGTCAATTGAGTTAAGCTCTGAAATGAGATCATCTTTGAAAGTACATAAAGTAAGTTAATCATGTTAACTTGGAGGTTACAAATATTAAAGATCATGGACTGCAAGTACCAAGAGAGTTGGAAGACTAAGAAGCTAAACCAATTGAAAAAAATAAGTTTCGTCGAATGTCAACAAGTTGGGAATGTTATAACATGTACTTTTGGGGTGAGACTAGGGTGATCAAAATGATAGGAGGTTATGTTATGAGTTATTTTTATCATATGATAGTCGTGTGTTATGTTTTGAAGTCAAATGAGTTATGGAACAAAAGTTGGCAAAGATCATCACAAGTTACATTCATAAATATGCTGAAATTTAGGTCAAATGTAGCTGATATTTTCTACCAATATACTTGGAATTAGGGTATTCTCTATCTACCAAATTGAAGATCTAAGAGTCTATTTTCTAATGCATTAAACCGTTCATGGATACAACATAGGAGTAGAGAGATATTTGCAGTTCCGTATTTGCTAACCTTTTGTCTATTTTCTAATGCATTAAACCGTTCATGGATACGACATAGGAGTAGAGAGATATTTGCAATTTTGCAAGACTACACAGATTGCATAGGTGACAAGTAGGTGTGTCACTAAAGCTTTTTGAGCAATACATTTCGTGTGTTATATGAGGCCTTTTGGGACATATTATATACCAAATTGAAGGTTTTGGAATGTACTTTCTAACGCTCTTAACTGTTCGTACATACGACGTCCGGATAAAAAAATATAAGCGTCGGAAGAAGGGCTAATGCTAGGGTGCCAAGCTAGCACCTCTTTGAATTTTCAAAAGTTGATATATATATATAATTAAATCGTCTTTCTCCTCATTTTTCATTGAGAACGACAAAATAAACCCCTAAAAACTTACCCTCAAACTCTCCACAAGGGTTTCCAAGAATATTAACATCTCGGTACGAAATCAAGAAGCGATAATACTAGAACGATCCCTACGATGTAAGTATCGCTATATCGCCTCTCTTTATCTTTGTACTTTGAGGTTTGGAAGGTACTTCATAGATAAGAAAATGTCTAATTTATTTATGTAATATTTTAATATCAAGGAAGGTTGATAAATTCATTTCCTAATAGTTAGAACTCACGGGGACGGCGATCGGAAGCCGTGAGTTCGAGTTATTCGACTTGTAGTGGACTATTTTGTGGGATGTTTCGTGTTGCTTTTGGGCTGTCTATTTTGCTGATGTTTTGTGGAGTTTTGGAGGATAAAAGGTGTGGAGAAACACCACTTAATGACGGACTCATGGGATGGTCATTCGTCGTTACATTTTTCGGGTTGTTTGACAGTCGTTTCATGTATGAAGTGATTAGGGTGTATGGGCTGTTTTGTGGCATATTGTGATGGAGATAAGGTTGGTAAATGATGCATACATGTTTTTATTGTTTTGTTCTTGGTGTTGTTGGTATATGGTATTGGAGGAGGGCCCTGTTACAGGGGAGATGCTACCCAAATTTACGTAAACGAGCTACTAGTTTAAGTTGCGAACTTAGCCTTTACTCAGCACTGATTTTGAATCTCCTTATGCTGTGGTAGATTGAGTTGAGTTGTTTGAAGAATTTCTTGGGAGGTATTAAGGACTCAACAGTGTTAAGGTATGTTAAGAATAAATTTTTCTTTCATTTTGGCATGATCCAGTAACTACATGTGTTTGATAACGAGACATAAAGAGAATTTCATATTCCTAAATTTATGTACATTTTCCTACTCTCATAAGTTACAACATTATCCCTTATTGGGAATTCATATTCAGTCTAGTTTTGTCTTCTGTCAGCCAAGAGAGCAGAGAGACTATATACATACAGTACTACAGTATTTTTACCACCATCGAGCTATAATCGATGGGCAGGCCCCTTTTGGGAAACCTCTGATCAGATTGTGAGTTATATACCAAGCCTATTGTTGCCGAGCACCTATGAGCGAGACCAGAATGGTCTCAGATACAGAGTCTAGTATGGCCGAGCGCCTATGAGCGAGCCTACTACGGCAGAGCAGTTACACATACCGAGCCTTATAAGGCCGGGCAACTATTTTACTTACTATATTGAGAGAGTTGAGTTAGTATCAGCAGGTAAGCATATCTTCAGACTATCTGTGACTCCCAATTACTTTCAGTTATTATATTATTAGTTCAGTTTCAGCTTTCAGTTATTATGTTGCCTTACATACTCGGTACATTATTCTGACTCCCTTTTGCCGGGGACGCTGCATTTCATGCCTGCAGGTCTCATTGACTGTTGGACAGACCTTCCCAACAGAGTCAAACATCAGCTTAGTTGGTAAGCTCCACTTCCTCGAAGTTACCAGGTCTAGACCTTGGAGTCCATTTTATATATACAGGTTTGATGGGTAGGTCGAGGCCCTATCCCGACCATGGTACAGTTCAGTTATCTTTAGAGGCTTGTAGACGATTCCTGTATATTTTGTATATTAGTAGATGTTCATGGCGGCTTCGTCGGCCAGTATATATATATATAAGCTTTTGGGTATATTTACCCCACAGATGAGAGAGGCATTATTTTTAGATGATTCAGAATATAGCCTCATCGACCTAAGATGAGGGTTACCCCTCCAGGGTTCACATTTATAGAGTGGTACGCTCGGGCCGAGTATGGCACCGGGTGCCGGCCACGCCTCTTCAGGTTTGGGGCATGACACCATCATATCATCTTGGCCACTGTGGGCAAAATTATCAACATGTACCAACTGATCAGGTGGTGGTGCATATATAACGCCGTAACCTTTTTTCATATCCCATATACATATATATACATATATATACATATAAATATGCGTATATAACGCCATCTGGTCATGGGTCAATGTATATGTATAAATGAATGAAATGCATAAAAATATGTTAATAATCTCAATATTCCTTTCGGATAAACTTTATCAACTTCATATTATTCTGAGACCCATGAACAGAAGATATAATAATATGTCACATGGGGAATCAAGAACATAGAGACCCCTTATATTTCTACTAATAGAGTCATTTATAAAAGCTGTGCGGTTGCTTGTTTTTTTTTTGAATCATGCCAATAAGAAAGAAGGGATAACCTTAACATACCTGGAGTAGGGAAAAATTCGTATGATATTCTTGAGACAAAATCTATACGGGCAAGGATCCATCAGTTGGTCTTGCACATATTGTAGATTCTGTGGTGCTTAATCAATTAGAGTATGAAGCAAGGTCCAAATTCCAGCAATATAAGCAAAGGCAACTTGAGCATTCATCTTTATTAGATATATGAGTCTTCATTCCCTGTTTTGCCTTTTTGTATATAATCTTTGCCAAGAAATGAATTGGATATCTTTTGAAGATAAGTAGAGTGACTAGGATAATGTCACTTCTTTACGTGTAATTGCCTTAGAATTGTTGTCCAAGTGCCCGTTAATTAGTTTGTATAAGGCAAGAGTCATTTAAGGGTTACTCTTATTTGCTACCACGTGGGGGGTGGGGGGGAGGGGGGAAATTGTCCCCACCTACAATTATTCACAAATCCTTAATTACATGGTTAATATTTCATTAAATCAATAATTAACCAATTGCCCACATAATTAAGAGTTGTCTCAAATTACTTAAAATACTACTTATTTTTGATACACCTTATATATCATACTATCATGGTCATATGGTACCTTGTATGGTACTAGTCCATAAATACCGGGTATTATCGCTCGGACCGTATTTTATCCCAAATCGACAACCCTCAACGAAACTTATTTTCTTTAATTTGTGTACCCTTTATCCTTCATGGCACTTACTTATCGCTTGTTTTAAATAGCATAAATACGTTAACCTCAAAATAATCTCATCCCCGAGTCTACGTCGATTAACTAAAGATGAAACTTTAACGTACGAAAATGCAAGATGTAACAAGTATGAGATAAGAGGCCTCGTAATTTTAGAGATTGCAGTGGCGCCTCATCAGGAGGCAGGAATACATTTGGCAGAGGCCATCCTCCTAGGCTATTGCAGTCACTGCTTCAGGTATCCCATAGTGCTTCGGGTAGGTGTGTTCCTTATGTATCTCATCCTAGGCAGCTAGCCTATAGTGCACCATCAACTCCTATTAGTGCGCCTCTGATCCAGAGCTACCACCGTGGTTATTCGGCCCGTTCAAGGCACCTTCAGCTTCAGCAACCACTACAACCAGATGGGTGTTTTGAGTGTGGGGGTAAAGGTCACATCAGGAGGTATTGTCCTAGATTGTTGAGTAACATGCCATAATAGCATTCTCGTGCCATGGTTTCAGCACATTTGCTTCATCGCCCCGTCAGACAACTAGAGGCGGGGGTCAGGCTTCCAGAGTGTCACGACCCCAGTTCACCCTCCATGAACATGTCGTGATGGAACCTAGTTCCTACAACTAGGTAAGCCTAACAATGCGGAAATAACAACCTAACTTGCGAAATGGTTAAATAAAGCTAGACATATTAAAATAGTAACTGCATAGAAGGCCGCTCCGCCTATACAACTCAAAGAAATACGGAAGTCTAAAACTCAATCCCAAAACCCGGAAACTCACGGGAACCACAGGCTAATAGAAATACTGTAAATGCTCAAATCTCCAGAAGGTCTACATCAAAAGTATGATAGAATCTAGACACTACAAATAGAATAAGGAAGGAGACTCTTCGGTCTGCGGACGCTGCAGATATACCTCGAAGTCTCCGTAGCTCTCCTCGCCTCAAGGATAGTGCGCCTGAGTGGAGGTACCTGGATCTGCACATGAAAAACATGCGCAGGAAGGGCATGAGTACACCACAGCGGTACTCAGTAAGTGCCAAGCCTAACCTCGGTTGGGTAGTGACGAGGAAGGTCGGGGCCCTACTGAGATAAAATATAATCATAAATTAACAGTATGAAAAACTGACAATAATAATGAGTACAGCAGTGAGATAAGACGGGTTAAACAAGGCAATATCAAATACACAAAGAACGGAACAACCACAGAATAAGTACAGCTCAATACCAATGGTAACAATGAGGATCTCCCAGGATACCGTCCTGTACTCCTTTTCTCAACTGTCAAGTGGATATCCCGGGATGCCTTCCCGTAGTCCATCATATGTGTATATCCGAAGGATCTCCCGGGATACCGTCCCATAGTCCAGCTATCAACGTGCAGGGGGATCTATCGGGAATCTAACCCGTAGTCCCAAAGTAAATGTACAGGAGGATCTATCGGGAATCTAACCCGCAGTCCCAAAGTAAATGTGCAGGGGGATCTATCGGGAATCGAATCCGCAGTCCCAAAGTAAACAAACAAGGGGGGGAGCTACCGGAATCCCACATCCGTAGTCCCAATGTAAATGCGCAACCACAACCAGAAGATATTCAGAAATGAAGTACAAAAGGCAAACATCAGGTAGTACTAGCCTAGCATGCTTCACGTAGTACAGTCAAGGCAACTTAAATAATTAGGCAAGTTAAATCAACTAAACATGCTTTCCTAATCTAACACAGGTTATAACTGCAAGTAAAACAAGGCAAATATGAAGGAAACTCAGTCTCAATATCTTAAGTAAAAACCGGGTTTTTCAACAATTAGCTCAAGTACGCGCTCGTCACCTCACGTACAAGGCACTCACTTACCACATATCAAATCCTAAGGGGAAAGGTCCCCCACACAAGGTTAGACAAGCCACTTACCTCGAACCGGCTCAATATCAATAGAAACCACGCCTTTGCCACGAGTATCCGACTCCAAATGGCCCAAATCTATTCAATTCAATTATGTATCGTAAATAATATTGCAAACAACTGATTCCGCTAATAAATTTATAGCTAGGGCGCAAAAATAGGTAAAATGACCAAAATGCCCCTCCAGCCAACGTCTCGGAATCAAATAATTTTTACATTTTCAGAACCCTCGTACTCTCACGAGTCTAACCATATAAAAATCTCCCAAATCGGAGGTCAAATGCCCCCTCAAAACCCAATAGTTTTGGTGTATGAAGTTTTACCCCAAATTAACCAACTTTTGATCCTAAATTCGAATTCCAATGATGTATTTAACTATGTAATGATGAAATATAACAAGAAGGGACCAAAGAAATGTTACCCAGTGATCTTCACTTCAAATCCCACTCAAAATCGCCTTAAACCGAGCTCTCAATTGATTTTGCAACTTATGAACTCAAACCCTCGACATCTCTATTTCTGTCCAGGAGTTTCCGCTTCTGCGGACAAGGGACCGCTTCTGCGGTCCCGCTTCTGCGGACCACGAGCCGATTCTGCGGTTCTTCATTAAAGTCAAGATTTCCGCTTCTACGGCCCTTCACCGCACCTGCGGTTGCCGCTTATGCGGATTCATTACCGCTTCTGCGGTTTCAAACAAAATTCCAAGGACCGCACCTGCGACTACTATCTCGCAGGTGCATAACCGCTTCTGCGGTTAAACTTCCGCACATGCGGAACAGAAAGGGACACTCGAATTCCGCTCCTGCGGCGGTCTAGCCGCTTCTGCGGTTCCCAAGCCGCAGAAGCGGAAATACCGGATGACAGAATCCTTCAGCTATTCATTCAACTCAAAAATCTTCCGTCAACCACCCGAAGTCATCCCGAGGCCCCCGGGGCCTCAGCCAAAAGCACCAATAACACCTAATACCTCATTAAAACTTGTACCAATCCTTAAAACACCTAAAACAACACCGGAAGTCCGATTAAATCAACGATTCAAGCCTAAGAACTTCAAATTCCAACAAACGCACTTTCGATCAAAAACCTAACCAAATCTCGCCCGAATGACCTGAAATTTTGCACACACATCCCAAATGACATGACGGAGCTACTGCAACTTCCGGAATTCTAATCCGACCCTCGGATCAAAAATTCACTATCGGACCAGAAACTTCAAAAATTCAAACTTCGGCATTTCAAGCCTAAATGAGCTACGAGCCTCCAAAATACATTCCGAACATGCTCCCAACCCCGAAATCACCTAACGGAGCTGACGGAACCATCGGACTTCCATTCCGATGTCGTCTTCACACTGTTCTGATTACGGACCATTTTTTAACTCTTAAGCTCTCATTTAGGGACTAAGTGTCCCAAAACACTCCGAATCCCAACACCGAACGTCCCGGCAAACCAAAATAGCAGAAATGAACTTAGGGGAAGCAGTTAATGGGGGATCGGGGCGTAAATTCCAAAAACGACCGGCCGGGTTGTTACACAGAGGTGGAGGTGAGGCCATTAGAGGTGGAGGCCAACCAACTAGAGGCCGTCCGAGAGGTGGAGTTCAGGGTGGTGGGGCCCAACCCCATTTTTTTGCATTCCTAGCTAGACCTGAGCTCGAGTCATCTGACACTATTATCACAGGTATTGTTCCAGTTTTCCATAGAGATACTTCAATTCTATTTGATCTAGGCTCTAGTTATTCCTACGTGTCGTCCTATTTTACTTCATATCTAGTTGTGCCTCGTGATTCTTTGAGTGTTCCTACGTATGTGTGGAAGTTTGTAGGAGATTCTATTATTGTAGACCGTGTCTATCGCTCGTGTATGATTACTATTAGGAGTCTTGAAACTAGTGTAGATCTCCTACTTCTTGATATGGTAGACTTTAATGTTATTTTGGGCATGGATTGGTTGTCACCTTATCATGCTATATTAGATTGTCACGCCAAGACGGTGACCTTCGCCGTACCGGGGTTGCCTCGATTAGAGTTGAGAGGGATTCTTGGTCATTCTACCAGCACAATTATTTCTCATGTGAAAGCTCGGCGTATGGTCGAGAAGGGATGTCTAGCTTATCTGGACTATATTTTTATTTCTAGTGCGGACGTTCCTTCCATGGATTCGGTGCGTGAGTTTCCGGAGGTGTTTCCTGCAGATCTGCTGGAGATGCTACCCGACAGAGATATTGACTTCTGTATTGACTTGGCTCCGGGAACTCAGTCCATTGATATTCCACCATACCGTATGGCGTTGCTTGAGTTGAAGGAACCGAAGGAGCAGTTGCAAGATTTGCATGATAATGGATTCATTAGACCTAGTGTCCCGCCTTGGGGTGCGCCCATGTTGTTCGTGAAGAAGAAGGATGGTTCGATGAGGATGTGTATAGACTATCCACAGTTAAAAAAAGTCACTATCAAGAACAAGTATCCGTTGCCGAGGATTGGTGATTTATTTTTTCAACTTCAGGGTGCCAAAGTATTTTCAAAGATTGATTTGCGGTCTGGCTACCATCAGTTGAAGATTAGGGAATCCGATGTCCTTAAGACAACCTTTCGGACTCTGTATGGGTATTCATTGATGATATTTGAGCTATTCCCGCAGTTGAGAGGAGCATGAGAAGCATCTTCGGATTGTACTTCAGACTCTTAGAGATAGTCTGTTATATGCCAAGTTTTAAAAATGTTAGTTTTGGTTGGATTTAGTTTCCTTTTTGGGGCATGTTGTATCAGCCGAGGGCAATAAAATGGATCCTAAGAAGATTCTGGAAATTTGGAACTAGCCTAGACCTACTTCAGCTACAGAGATTCGGGCTTCCTGGGGTTGGTAGGGTATTACCGCCGGTTTGTGGAGTGGTTTTCATCCATCGCAACCCCATTGACTAGATTGACCTAGAAGGGTGCCCATTAAGGTGGTCGGATGAGTGTGACTTGACTTCCAGAAGCTCAAGACTACCTTGACTACAGTTCCAGTGTTAGTATTGCCAACAGGTTCGGGATCCTATATGGTGTATTATAATGCATCGCGTAATGGGATCAGTGCAGTATTTATGAAGGATGGCAGGGTGATAGCATACACATCACGATAATTGAAGGTTCACGAGAAGAATTACCTTGTTCATGACTCTGAGTTGGCAGCAATTGTTCATGCATTGATGATTTTAGGCATTACCTCTACGTCGTGTCATGTGAGGTATTCACGGATCATTGGAGTCTATAGTATTTGTTCAAGCAATAAGATCTCAATTCGAGGAAGCAAAGGTGGTTGAAGCTGTTAAAAGACTATGATATCACCATTTTGTATCATCCCGGGAAGACCAATATGGTGGCAGATGTCTTCAGTAGAAAGGCTATGAGTATGGTTAGCCTTGCATATATTCCGATTGGTGAGAGACCTCTAGCATCAGATATTCAGGACTTGGCCAACTAGTTCGTGAGATTAGATAGTTAGGAGTCTAGTCGGGTTCTTGCTTGCACGGTTTCTCGGTCGTCTTTGTATGAGCGCATCAGAGAGCGTCAGTATGATGACCCCCATTTGCTTGTCCTTAAGTACATGGTGCAGCACGATGATGCATAATAGGTTACCATCGGAGATGATGGGGTTTTGCGGATGTAGGGTCATATTTGTGTGCCAAATGTAGATCAACTTCGTGAGTTGATTCTTGAAGAGGCCCATAGTTTGTGGTATTCGATTCATCCGAATGCCGCTAAGATGTATCATGATTTGAGGAAGCATTATTGGCACAGGAGAATGAAGAAGGATATAGTTGTATTGTTTGAATTGTTAGCAAGTAAAGTACGAGCATCAGAGGCCAGGTGGTTTGCTTCAGAAGCTTGAGATTCCCAAGGGGAAGTGGGAGCGTATCACCATGGATTTTGTTGTTGGGCTCCCATGGACTTTGGAGAAATTTGATATGGTATGGATCATTGTGGACAGGTTGACCAAGTCAGCACATTTCATTCTACTTGGAGTTACCTATTCTTTAGAGCGATTAGCTGAGATCTATATCCATAAGATCGTTCCTCTTCATAGTGTGCCGGTGTCCATAATTTCATACCAGGGTCACATCGCGCTTCAAGATGGTGGTACATCGTGAGTTAGGCACACGGGTTGAGTTCAGTACAATATTTTACCCCCAGACGGACAGACAAATCGACTGCACCATTCAGATATTGGAGGATATACTTCACACTTGCATTATAGATTTCGGGGGTTCTTGGGATCAGTTCTTGCCGCTTGTGGAGTTTTCCTACAACAACAGCTACCAATCGAGTATTCAGATGGCTCGCTATGAGGCATTATATACGCGGCAGTGCCATTCTCCAGTTGGTTGGTTTGAGCTGGGAGAGGCTCGGTTGTTGGGTATCGATTTCGTTCATGATGCCTTTGAAAAGTTTAAGATGATTCAGGATCGACTAGGTACATCCCAGTCTAGGTAGAAGAGTTATGTCGATTGGATAGTTCGTGAGGTTGCATTCATGGTTAGAGAGAGGGTTTTGCTTCGGGGTTCACCCATGAAGGGTGTGATGAGGTTCAGAACGAAGGGCAAGTTGAGGCCTAGGTATATCGGACCCTTTGATATTCTTGAGAGGATTGGTGATATGGCCTACAAGCTTGCACTTCAACCTAGCTTATCAACAGTTCGCCCGGTGTTCCATGCCTCCATGCTCCAGAAGTATCACGGTTATCTGTCCCATGTATTAGATTTCAGCTCAGTTTAACTGGACAAGTATTTGACTTATGAGGAGGAGCAGTTGGCCATTCTAGCTAGGCAGGTCTGGAAGTTGAGGTGTAAGGGTTATCCTTCGGTTCGAGTGCAATGGAGAGGTTAGCCGATCGAGGCAGCCACGTGGAAGTATGAGTCCAATATGCAGAGTAGATACCCACACCTTTTCACCGGTCTAGGTACCTTTCTATGTCCGTTCGAGGATGAACGTTTATTTTAGAGGTGGAGAATGTGATGACCCGATAAGTCATTTTGACTATTAGCCTTTATTTCTTTGTTCCTATACCTTGATTAGCTCCGTTTAACTCTCCTCGATTTGTGTGAGTAGTCTGTTATTTTTCCAGAAAATTTTTATATGAAAAATTGAAGAAAATGTGAATTTTTGGCTTAAAAATAATTTGAGTTGACTACGGTAGACATTTTGTGTGACTGGACCCGGATTAGTATTTTGACGGTCCCGATGGGTCCGTATCGTGATTTGGGACATGGGCAGATGCCCGAGATTTAATTCAGGAGTCCCTAACTTGATATGACGTGATTTGTCGAAAAACTAGTAATTTGAAGGTTTAAAAAATTTCTAAGTTTGACCGTAAGTAGACTTCTTAGCTAACAGGTTCGAATTTTGATGTTGAAATTTGGAATAGTTCCATATTGCTATTTGAAACTTGTCTACAAAATTTGGTTCAATTCATAATTTATTTGATATGATTCGGAGGCTAAAATGTGATTCTAGTGTTCTTGAGGTTCACTTTGAAATTTCATTCATTTTGAGGATTTATTCGCAGATTTAGATGTTATTTTGATGATTTTATTGAGCAAGAAAGGTCGTATAATTTTATTACACTTGTGTGCATGTTTGGTTTGGAGCCCGAGGGGCTCGGGTGAGTTTCAGACATGTTTCGGGTGACTTCTGCTAATGAAAAGACTGCTGGTGCAATACTTGTTTTGGTGCTCTGTTGAAGATCTCGCAATTGTAAGGTCTGGCTAGCAATTGCGAGCCTCCTTTTACGAAGAATTATTCTCATTTGCGAGCATGGGCTAGGCTGTGTGATACTCGCATTTGCGAACTATAGACTTTCATTTTTGCGAAGGAAGTGGACAGAATTGGGATCACAGACCACTGGAGTTTGCTTCGCATTTGAGAAGTTCTGGTCGCATTTGCAATGGTGGTAAGTTCGCATTTGAGATTTAAATGTCGCACTTGCGACTTCTGCTCTTCTGTGATAGGGTTCGCATTTGCGACCATTGTCTCGAATTTGCGATGTTCGCAATTGCGAGCAAGACTTTGCAATTGCGACATCTGCAACTGGGTAATTGGGGGGGG
>NC_032000.1:19580639-19682826 GCF_001879085.1 Nicotiana attenuata | reverse complement strand
GGGGGGGGGGGGGGGGGAGACGGGACTTAACTCATTTCTCACAATTTCTCAACCCTAAACACTCTAGATGCGATTTTCCAATAGACTTTTCTTCCCAAATTCATTGGTAAGTGACTTTAATCCATTTCTTTTCAATTACCCATTACATTTCATGTGATTTCAACATCAAATTTAGGATTTCCGTGGGAAAATTAGGGATTTGGGTAGAATTAGAGATTTTTGTAAAATTGAGACTTAGACCTCGAATTGGGGTCGGATTTTGAAACAAAACACATAACCGGGCTCGAGGGTAAATGGGTAATCGGGTTTTGGTCCGATTGACTTTTGTTGACTTTTTGAAAAATGACCTAAATTGAACCTCTTTAATTCATGGGTAGTTTCTAAAGCTAATTTTAAATCATTTGGTAAATAATTTTCTAGATTTGGTTGGTTTGGAGGCTTGTTCAAAAGGCAAAGCCATGGTTGATTGATTGCTTGAGTTGCAGAGTGAAGTAAGTATTGGATCTAACCTTTATTTGAGGAAATTAGGAATTTGTGACCTATGTGTTGGGTGGATTATTTGAGAAAATGGCGTATATGCGAGGTGACAAGTGTATATATGCCGTCAAAATATTTGTTTTCTATGTTTTCTTGTTATTTCATAAATTATCTTATTCCATGCCTTAACTGTTACATGCTTTAATTGCTTTCTATGCCGTAATTTGTTATTTGTCATTTAATTATTCTTGTATTGAATTGTTCGTGCCTTCCATGACTCCATGCTTATTTGCTACTTGTCTTAAATATTTTACTTGCACACCTTAATTGTCACGTGCCTTACTTGTCTTGTTGTATTTTGTAATATTTGTTGCATCCTTTGATTATTACGTGGTTACTTTATTACCTTGTACTCATACTCTTTGATTATAGAAATCCTTATAAATTGAGTTGCTGGATTGTTTATGTTATCTGAAATAGATTGGGGATCAGGTTGCATGCCGCAGCGGAAACTGAAAGATGATGCATTGAAACAGTGGAATAAGGGATGATACTTGATATTGATGAATGATGATATGTTTGGATAGGGTTGCACGCCACAACAGATTTTGTACGTGATACTTGATATGTATTATTGATATTATGTTGGAATAAGGAAAGGTACTTGATATTGATAAATGATGATAAGGTGGGGATTGGGTTGCGTGCCGCAACAGATTTTAAACGTGAAACTAGATATTGATAAAGGGTGTTATAGTGGGATACTGTTGTGCGCCGCAAAGTGGAGAGGGACTCTTGTCATTCCATAAGCAGAGTTATCTCTTATGTGAAGGCTCGGTGTATGGTCGAGAAGGGATGTGTAGCTTATTTGGCCTATTTTCTTGATTTTAGCGCAGAGGTTCCTTCCATGGATTCGGTACCTGTTGTGCGTGAGTTTTCGAAGGTGTTCCTATAGAACTCTCGAAGATGCCATCCGAAAGTGATATTGACTTCTGTATTGATTTGGCTCGGGGAACTCAGCCCATTTCTATTCCACTATACCTTGTGGTCTTGCTTGAGTTGAAGGAACTAAAGGAGCAGTTGCAAGATTTGCATGATAAAGAATTCATTAGACCTAGTGTCTCACCTTGGGGTGCACCCATGTTGTTCATGAAGAAGAAGGATGGTTCGATGAGAATGTGTATATACCATCGATAGTTAAACAGCGTCACTATCTAGAACAAGTATCCATTGCCAAGGATTGATGACTTATTTGATCTGCTTCAGGGTGCCAAAGTGTTTTTGAAGATTGATTTGGGGTCTGGCTACCATCACTTGAAGATTAGGGCATCGGATGTCCCTAAGACAACTTTTTGGACTCGGTATGGGTATTCATTGACAATATTTTGATCTACACGGGCAGTCAGGAGGAGCATGAGAAGCATCTTCAGATTGTACTTCAGACTCTTTGAGATAGCCAGTTATATGCCAAGTTTTCAAAGTGTGTGTTTTGGTTGGATTCAGTTGCCTTTTCGGGGCATGTTGTATTAGCCGAGGGCATTAAAGTGGATCCTAAGAAAATTGAGGTATCTCAGAACTGGACTAGACCTATTTTCGCTATAAAGATTCGGAGCTTCTTGGGTTTGGCGGGGTATTAGCGTCGGTTCGTGTTTTCCTTTCACTTAAACTTATTTGTGATGAACTACTCCATATCCATGGAGTAGTTCTCTTAAGGGTCTGATGGATTTGGTGTCTTGATACTTTTTTGTGGATTATACTCTAGTTTTGTGTATTGAATCGTTTTGGATATTTTAATCCTTGCATCTATAGTCACTTGTTCATGTAACCGAGAGAGGCATAACTTGTGATATTTTTGCATTATATTTTGTTGGTTGAATTCATTAATTCTTCTTAGTAGTCAAACGAGACTAGTTGAGTTGTTTATTAAACCTAGTTAGGAGGATAATCGAGAGAGGTTCTCCTAAAGACCAATCTATCATGAATTCTTGCATATCTTCACCGAGCTTAACTTAGTTCATCATGTCAGGTTGAGACTTAATCGAGAGAGGAGTTTCTTCTAAACGTTTGAGCTAATAATTGAGTTAATTCGAGAGAATCACTTGAACATTAAAAGTGAATTATCTAGAGTTAGCTCCCAAACAATTATCCTATATCTATTCCATCAAAACCCGATTTTCTCCCTTTGATAACTTTCTTTGCTTACTCGTTGTTACGATTATTATTGGCCAATAGTTTAGACTCTTAGTTATGTTTAGTTTTAGTCACATAATTCTCAATTGTTGATCATCTTTAATAGCAATCAAGCCATAAACTACGAAAATACTGTTTAACTTCAATCCCTGTGGATACGATATTATATTATACTATATTCGACTAGAGAGCATATTTAAGTGTGTGTTTTGCGCTCGTCAAATTTTGGCACCGTTGTCGAGGATTGGCAAACAATAGTGTTTGAGATAGTTTGTAGTGCTAATTCAGGAATATTTTCTTTTATTTTCTTTTGGTATTCTTTGACCATTTGCAAGCTACAGGTTAGATTGGTGCATAACCCGATCTTCTGGGAAGGAATTGCTACCATACTAACCAGAAATCGAGAAACAACTGCGATAGCTGAGGAAGGAAAGGAATCTCCCTGAGAATATAGATAAGGTTGGGCAATCCTCAACCAGAAAAAATTATGACTAGAGATGATGATAATGCTGATTTGGCTGCAAGAGAGGCAGCCCGGCAAAGAGAAAAAGCTGCACTGGATGCTGAGGAAGCAGCTATCAGAGATGCCCAGATTATCTTTGAAGAAGAGAGGGCTCGGAGAATTTCTCATAATCAGCCCTTAGGTGCAGACCAGTTAAGAACATAGCTCATAGTGCGGGGAGACCACTTTGCGATTATGCTAGACCGGTCTAAAACCAAGGATTATAAAATATTAGACCACCTCTAGTTGCAGCTAATAATTTTGAACTGAAGCAAGGGTTGCTCCAAAATCTTTAAAACAGTTGTGTCTTCAGAGGAAAGATGAACGAATATCCAAACAATTATCTGATGGACATCGAGGAGATTATGAACCCCTTTCAATACAATGGTGTGTCACAAGATGCAGTTTACTTAAGGGCATTCCCTTTCACACTCAAAGATGATGCAAAGCACTGATTTTAAAACTTGCCCCAGGGATCAATTAGAACATGGGAGGAGATTACAAGAAAAATTCTTGATAAACATTTCTCCTGAGCTAAAATGGGTAAGTTTAGAAGAGAAATCCATAACTTCTGCCAGAACGAGATTGAAACTGTGTTTGGTGCTTGGGAGAGGTTTAAGGAATTAGTTCAAAAGTGTCAACATAGCGGGATTGAAATCTGGATACAACTCCAGGATATTTGGGATGGATTGACACCGGCTTCACGGAGAACGGGAGGCCCGTTGATGAAAAGACTCTAGAAGAGTCTTGAAGAGATAGTCACAATTCTAGATGAGTTGTCTAGAGATGCAAACTAGTGGCCTTTTTAGAGCGCTGAAAGAAGAAGATCAACTGGTGTTCACCAAGTTGATGCTAACACATCTGTGGAGGTACAACTTGATTCCATGGCTAAAGAAATAAGGAGGCTGACCTTAGCTTCAATGCAAAGTGAACCTGATACATCATGTGATATATGTGGAAGAGGACCATACTCATGAGTGTCAAGCCTGTATTGAAGAAGTTAATGATATTGGGAATTATAACTTCAGTGTAATGGGTCAGAAGCAACCTGGTTTTTCATGGAGTTCATCTGCGGGTACTGCAAATGCATGGCAACAAAAAAATCCTAGATTTCAGGGACAAGGAGCTCCTGGTTTTGTGAATCAGCCGAGGTCGCATGTTCAATCTCAACAATCCAATCAACCTGGGCTAGAAGATCTAATGAAGTCCATCATTGTCAAAACGATGAGAGGCTAGATTCTCATGGTGCAGCTATAAAAGAACTTGGGACATGTTTGCGTAACTTAGAGAGATAAGTGGGACAAATTGCAACTATACTATCTGAGAGAAACCTAGGTATTCTGCCAGCTGATACTGAGAAGAATCCCAAAGAAATGGTAAATGTCGTAACATTGAGAAGCGATTAAGTGTTGTAAGATCCCACTACAATCCAAAAAGAGATTGTGCCTAAAAAAAGTGGGGAGCAACTGAATATTGACATTGATAAGAAGAAGACGAAAGGAAAGAAGGTAGTTTAGTAAAAGAAGAAGGGAGGAACATGATGTGAGCGAGCATATGACTGCTCTACCTTTTCCCCAAAAGCTCTATAGAGAAAAGCTGGACAAGCAGTTTGAGAGATTCTAAATATGCTGAGATAGGTTAATGTAATCTTGCCATTCACAGAGGTGCTCTCACAAACGACAACTTATGCCAAATTCTTAAAGGAGATCCTGAAAAATAAGAGAAAGATAGAAGAGACCTCAGTGGTCAAGCTCATAGAGCATTGCAGTGCTGTCTTGTAAAATAAACTCCCACAAAAGTGTGGAGGTCCAGGGAGTGTTACGATACCTTGCTCTTTAGACACTCTTAACTTTTATAAATCTTTATGTGATTCTGATGCCGCAGTTAATTTGATGCCCTTGTCCATTTACAAGAAACTAGAGAATGAGCCTGGAGATATAAGGTCTGCACCAATATCTTTGTCGCTGGCAGACCAAACAACTTTGATACATGAGGGGATAGTTGAAGATGTCTTAGTGTGGGTATATAAGTTCGTCTTTCTTGTAGACTTTATAGTGGTGAAGATGGAGGAGAATAAGGAGATACCCCTAATCATAGGAAGACCATTCTTGGCAATGGGTAGAGCTATATTATATATACATGAAAGAAGAGTCATGCTTAGAGTGGTTGAGGAGATCGTAACTTTCGAGATGAATGTTGAAACATGGGTGAAAAAGGAGAAGCCAGCTACAAGTGTTGAGTGGAAGTGAAGAGCTCAAAAGGGAAAGCTCCAGTGATTGAGTATGATAAGTGTGGGGTATACCGCAAGAAGGCTGAGAAGAAGATGTCTGCATGGATGTGCACACTAGTTCGGGCGAGAAGAATGGAGCCCGACTTTGAGGGTAGTTTCCTCTATCATATTCTTTTTAATTATGTGTCATGGGGACATTCCACAACTTAAAGTGTGGGGTAGGGGATATATTTGTATTTTGTATGTAAATTGGTTTTACTGTTTTTATGAAAGAAAAAAGCATAAATAATTTTAAAATTTTCAATTTTTTCTCGACGAGGGATATCATTCGACAGGTTTCCTGAGGGATTAAAGTCGGAAAGAAAAAGATCAAATAGATTTTGTTTTGTTAGGTAGTGTATTAAACTCCCCTTGGTTTTTCTTTGTGCTGCTGTTCTTTTTCAAGGATTTTGCTTGAACTGGGTGTAGTTAGTTTTTTTTAGTAGTAGAAAACCCTGTGCTATGGTTTGAATTGAAGCAATATCTTTGGACTTTGTTATGCCTTGAGAATAGTAAGTGCTTTATTTGTGACGCTTAAGCTTAATTTTTGACTCTTATATAAGTACCTTAAATTGTATGATCTTAACATTGCTTAATTGCTTTGACTAGAGTGTCTTGATGAGTCCAATCCCGAGTGAGTTATGAGCCATTTGTGTGTGAGGTTTTGTGTTATTCTGTGCATTGCATTTGATGTCTAGAACTTGCCCCGTGTGTCTGCAAAGCGCAATAGTAGTTTTATCCAGTCATGGAAGTGATCTAGGGATTTCTTTGTTGAGCCAGTTATATGCTTTTACCCACCTAATTGTTATGTATCTTAGTTAACCCCTTTGAGTGTATTATATTGTTTCTTTGGGAACCACATTACAAGCCTTGCATATTTGTTTTAATTGACCATCTATTTGAACGTTGTACTTCTCATGAGCACTTAAATTGTTATGAACTTTGTAAAAGTTAAAGTGTGGGGTGCTTTGTTTGGCTTTTTGAGTGGAACTAATGAAATAAGGAGAAATGTGCAATATTTTAAAAAAGTAAGAGCCACTTTAATTGAAAAAGAAGAAAGAAAATTTATAGTTGTATTATTGTGCAAATATTCCTTGATAGTGGTAATTCTGATGTAATTGTGGTTGAAGAAGGAGGGAGTTAATGTATATTGATTTGAAGGTGGATTCATGGTTTGACATAAGTGTGGGGTTTTGAATGATAAATTATGTATTAATGTTCTTAGGGTGGTGTAGTCACTCTTATATCTAAATGTATCTTACCCGTCCCGCATCATACATTACAACCAACTAAAGCCATACTTGATCCTTCACTGAATAAGCTCAATAAGTAGAGCAGTACACTACGGGCAAGCCAATGGTGCATCTTTTATGGCACATGAATATTGTTTCTGAGAGTGTGTTAATTATTTCTATCTTGAAGTTCGTAATTGTTATTAAACTTAATTGTGTGTGGAACTACTCTCTTTTGTTGTGCGAGGGCACTTGATTCATGAAGGAGAAGTAACGTTGTTGACCTCTATGTTAGAGTAAGTGAAAGGGTTGTGAATAATGCGTGGTGCTATTGAGTCAAATTTTGAGGCAAGGATGTTACACTATTGGCTTAGTCTATTTTAAATATTCTTGGTATAATGAGTTATGAGAGTTATTTAAAAAGGTCATGTCTTTATAAAGTGTAGTTTGATTGCTCGAGGACGAGCAGTGGTTTAAGTGTGGGGTGTTGATGGTTGGCTATAATCTCGTGTTTTAGTCGCTTAACACACTCTAATTTACTGTACTTTAATTGAGTTTGAGCTTTAATCGCTACTGTTTTGCACTAATTGTGTGTATTATGACTTGTAAGAGTGATTTCAAGCTATGTAGATGTTATGGAATGAATTCGAGCTATTCTGGAGCTTTGAAGTCTGAGTAAAATCTCAAGGATTGAGTTGGGATCGTGTTCAGGGATCAACAAACAATAATGCACTTAACGAGAGAAATGAAGAAGTGAGCAAGAGGCCCCCCAGGTGCACGATCACGCACTAGGCGCACAAGGAGACTAGAAAATGTCCAAAGTGCGCGACCATATGCACGAGCACACCTCCAGGTGCGCGGCCAGGCACGTCCAAGCCAGCAAGTTTCCTATTTCGCATAGGAAAAGGTGTTTGCATTTGGGCCCGACCCTACTAAAAACATTATTTTGAGGACTTTTGACATATTTAAGACCTAAGGAAGATAAGGAAGAGGCGGAGAAGCAATTTTACAAGGATTTCATCATTTAATCCTCACTCAAGACAAGAGTTTGGATCGTCTAGGTTTTATCCTTTCACTTAAACTTTTTTTTGATGAACGACTCCATATCCATGGAGTAGTTCTCTTTAGGGTTTGATGGATTTGGTGTATTGATATTTGTTTGTGGATTATACTCTAGATTTGTTTATTGAATCGTTTTGGATATTTTAATTGTTGCATTTATAGTCACTTGTTCATGTAACCGAGAGAGGCATAACTTGTGGTATTTTTGCATTCTATTTTGTTGGTTGAATTCATTAATTCTTCTTAATAATCGAAAGAGACTAGTTGATTTATGATTAAACCTAGTAGTAGGATAATCGAGAGAGGTTCTTCTAAATACCAATCCATCACGAATGATTGTATATTTCACAGAGCTTAACTTACTTCATCTTGTAGGGTTGAGACTTAATCGAGCGAGGAGTTTCTTCTATGCGTGTGAACTAATAATTGAGTGAATTCGAGAGAATCACTTGAGCATTAGAAGTGAATTATCTAGAGTTAGCTCCCAAACAATTATCCCGCATCTATTCCATCGAAACCCGATTTTCTCCCATTGAGAACTTTCTTTGCTTACTCATTGTTGCAATTTTAATTAGCCAATAGTTTAGACTCTTAGTTAATATTAGTTGTAATCATATAATTCTCAATTGTTGATCATCTTGGATAGCAATCAAGCTATAAACTAGGATAATACTGTTTAACTCCAATTCCTATGGATAAGATATTATATTATACTATATTCGACTAGCGATCATATTTAAGTGTGTGTTTTACGCTCGTCATATTCACTGAGGTCACCAAATTTGACTACTTGCGGAGACTTGAGGTATAGCTGCACGACGTTCGCATTCCTTAAGTCCCCTTCCTTCCTATCTTTACTGTTTTCTGAGTTTCAAGACAGTGTATTTTATTCAGACCATGTTTGCAGAGCTCTAAATGTTCATGTACTCTTGACACCAGTTTCTGGGTAATGTTTAGACTCACTGTTCAAAATTATTATACTATACTTCATACTTAAATTGTTTTCATTGTTAATATCTTATCCTAAATTGTTAAAATCAGTTAATTTTATGTTCACGTCGACTTGCCTAGAAAGTAGATGGTAGGCGCCATCATGAACCTGAGGTTGGGATTCCGGGTCGTGACACTGTTTCACTAATAACAATTTTTTATAGCTATAGAAATCTCTCGGTACGTTTTTGTCACGACCGGAGTTTTCCACCGTCGGACCGTGATGACGCCTAACATTGTACTCGCTAGGCAAGCCAACGTTACAGAATATTTCACCTTTTTTTCTTTATCTTTTAATAATTAAAAATATAATAAAAGTAAATCAGCAAAAATAAATGCGGAAGATCGTAATTTAAAGATTATCTTTATGCTTATAACGAAACCGTAAAAAATTCCACCCAAAAACTGGTGTCACAACTCATGAACTATCTACGAATACTAAAAGTAATGGTTTGAAAGAAAAAATATACATTTGTTTCGGAGGAAAGTTAAAAACAGAATGCAGTAAAGATAGAAGGGGACGCCAGGGCCTGCGGACGCCTGCAGGACTACCTTGGGTTTCCTGTGAACTGAAGGTAGCACCCTCGAACTCTGATCAGCCACTAGCTCCGAAATCTGCACAAGAATTGCAGAGTGCAGTATCAGTACAATCGACCCCATGTACCGGTAACTGCCGAGCCTAACCACGACGAGGCTACGTCGGGGCTAATCAACATATATAACCGCAACAACTTATACTAAAGCGGAAAGGAAATACAGAATGAAATGTAACAGAAACTTGTATTAAATGAAATACGAACACCATCCGTTCTACCAGGACTCAGGTATAACCAAACCTTAGGGAGTTTCAACATCTTAGTAATGAACTTCAATAGAAATGAATACTAAAGCAATAACTGGTGCGGCGTGCATCCCGATCCCACCATATAAACAATAACACTATCAATATTCACCCTTATTACTCCTTGTTGCGGCGTGCAACCCGATCCCACCAGTCCACCCTTATTACTCCTCAACACATATCACCCTTATTCCTCATGTTGCGGTGCGCAACCCGATCCCACATGTCCACCCTTATTACTCCTTGTTACGGCGTGCAACCCGATCCTACCAGACAATCACATTTCACCCTTATTCCTCCTGTTGCGGCGTGCAACCCGATCCCAACATATTAGTACCGGTCACAACATAAAAATAGGAGTTTCACAATTTAACTTATAACCTTCCACAAGCATTTATATTTTAAATCATAACAATGGAAGTCTATGCCATTATGAAATCTCAACAGTTAAAATTACTCACCCAGACCAACCAAAGTATATTGTGAAGCTCAAACAACCAACTCCAAACAACGAGGAAATAAAATGAAGCTATGAAAAAACTGGTACATCAATAGAAGAAACAACAGTTAATATGAAGCAATTAGACCCGGAAACAATTATGAGCAAGTAGCAAGTAAGACAAGAAACAGTATATTAGGAAACGGGGAAGGGAGCAAGCTAAAAATGATAATTTGGTGGCGCATAGGTACTCTTCACCACACCTATACACCACACACATGGAATTGCACATAGCTAATAGGTCGGGGACCCTTAATCCCACAAGTCAAGATTAGACCAAACACTTACCTCAAGCCAATGAGTATATTTCAAAGCTCAACCACCGCTTTACCTCTTGATTCCACCACCAATTTAGTTGAATCTAGTCATAATCAACTTAATAACATCAATAAATGCTCAATAACTCAACTCCAATGCATTATTATAGGTTTCCTACCATTTTCCCCAAAAGTCAAAAATCGACCCCGGACCCTCTTGGTCAAAACTTGAGGTTCGAACCAAAACCCATTCACCCATTCACCCACGAGCCCAAATATGTAATTAGTTTCGGAATCCGACCCCAAATCGAGGTCTAATTTCGCAATTCTGTAAAATCCCCAATTACCCCAAAATCCCTAATTTCTACCCTTGTAGGCCTAGAAATCTAATGGCTATTGTTGATAAATGAAAGAAATGAGTTTAAGAAAACAAACCTATGATTTGGTGATGAAATCCCTCTTCAAAAATCGCCCAAGGTCGGTTTCTATGGAAGAAAATATGAAATTATGGAAGACTCCCGTTTTGATTCTGTTTTTAAAACACTGGACAGACCTTCTTTGCGTTCACGACAGGTCTGTCGCATTCGCGGGCCTGGGACCGCGTTCGCGCAGAACAACTCATGGTCTCCCCAGCCACCTCCATTACACTACGCGTTCGCGTGTGGACGGTCGCATTCGCGAAGAGCAATCTCCCCAGTGCGCCGCGTTCGTGACCAAAGCCTCGCGTTCGCGTATAAGAAACGCCTCCCCAGCCCAACTTGCACTTCGCGTTCGCCAAGCAACTCTCACGAACGCGAAGCACAAAGCATCAGAATACCAGAAGCAGCAATACTGTAGAAATCTCTAAGTCCAAAACACCCCGAAACCTATCCGAAACTCACCCGAGCCCTCGGGGCTCCAATCCAAACATGCACACAAGTCTAATAACATCATACGTACTTGCTCGCGCGATCAAATCGCCAAAATAACATCTAGAACTATGAATTCAACACCAAAACGCATGAAATTTTCAAGATAGTTCAAAATTTCTAACTTTTCAATGAAAGGTCCGAGTTACATGAAATCACCTCCGTTTTTCACCAAATTTCACAGATAATGTCTAAATATCATAACGGATCTGTACCGGCCTCTGGAACCAAAATACGGGCCCGATACCCACGAGATCAAATCTTATTAATTTTCCAAAAACCATTATAATTCTTCAAAAATTCATTTCTCGGGCTTGGAACCTCGGAATTCAATTCCAGGCATACGCCTACGTCCCGTATTTTAATACGGACCCTCTGGGACCGTCGGAACACGGGTTTGGGTCTATTTACCCAAAATGTTGACCGAAGTCAACTAAAATCATCTTTTTAAGCCAAAAATCATTTTTTTCTTAAATTTTTCACACAAAAGCTTTCCGGTATCGCGCCCGGACTGCGCACGCAAATTGAGGAGAGATAAAAGGAGGCTTTTAAGGCCTCGAAATACAGATTTGACTTATAAAACAAAAGATGACCTTTTGGGTTATCACATCTCCACCTCTAAAACAACTGTTCTTGCTCGAACGGACATAGAAAAGTACTAGAGTCGGTGAAAAGATGGGGATATCGGCTCCGCATATTGGACTCGGACTCCTAGGTAGTTGCCTCGACAAGGTGACCTCTCCACTGCACACGAACCATTGGATAACTCTTCGATCTCAACTGACGAACCTGCCGGTCTAAAATAGCCACCGGCTCTTCCACGTAGGTCAAATCCTTGTCCAACTGGACAGTGCTGAAGTCTAACATGTGGGATGTATCGCTGTGATACTTCTGAAGCATGGACACATGAAACATTGGATGCACAGATGATAATCCTGGTGGCAATGCAAGCTCGTAAGCCACCTCTCCCACACTCCGAATAATCTCAACAGGCCCAATGAACCTAGGGCTTAACTTGCCCTTCCTCCCAAATCTCATCACGCCCTTCATGGGTAACACCCGAATCAACACTCTCTCTCCGACCATGAATAACACATCACGAACCTTATGGTCGGCATAACTCTTTGGCCTGGACTGAGCTGTACGAAGTCTATCCTGAATAATCTTAACCTTATCTAAGCGTCCTGCACTAAATCTATACCCAACAATCGAGCCTCTCATGGCTCAAACCATCCAATCGGTGACCGACACTGCCTACTGTATAATGCCTCATAGGGAGCTACCTGGATACTTAACTGATAACTGTTGTTGTAGGCAAACTCCGCTAATGGCAAAAATGGATCCGAAGAACCCCAAAGTCAATAACACATGCTTGGAGCATATCCTCCAAAATTTGAATAGTACGCTCGGACTGTCCATCCGTCTGAGTATGAAATATTGTGCTCAACTAGACCCGTGTACCCAAATCACGCTGTACTTCCCTCCACAAATGCGAGGTTAATTGCGTACCTCGGTAAGATATGATAGACACGGGCACACCATCAAGATGAACAATCTCCCAGATGTAGATCTCAGCTAACCGCTTTGAACAATAGGAAATTGCCAACGGAATAAAATGCGTTGACTTGTTCAGCCTATCCACAATAACCCATACTACATCGAACTTCCTCTGAGTCTGTGGGAGTCCAACAACGAAATCCATAGTGATACGCTCCCACTTCCACTCAGGAATCTCAATCTTCTGAAGCAAACCACCAGGTCTCTGATGCTCGTACTTTACCTGCAGACAATTCAAACACCGAGCTAATATGCAAAAATATCCTTCTTCATCCTCCTCCACCAATAATGCTGCCGCAAGTTCTGATACATCTTAGCGGCGTCCGGGTGAATAGTGTATCGCGAGCTATGGGCTTCCTCTAGAATCAACTCACGAAGTCCATCCACATTGCGCACACAAATACGTCCCTACATCCTCAAAACTTCATCATCTCCAACTGTAACCTGCTTGACACCATCGTGCCGTACTATGTCCCTAGGACAAGTAAATGAGGGTCAACATACTGCCAATCCCTGAAACACTCAAATAATGAAGATCGAGCGACTATGCAAGCTAAAACACGACTGGGCTCACAATCCAACCTCACGATCTGATTGGCCAAAGCCTGAACATCCTAAGCAAGCGGTCTCTCACCGACTGGAATATACGCAAGACTGCCCATACTGGTTGACTTCCTACTCAAATCATCGGACACCACGTTAGCCTTCTCGAGAATATACAAGATGGTGATATCATAGTCTTTCAATAGCTCCAACCACCTCCTTTGCCTCAAATTTAGTTCTTTCTGCTTGAACAAATACGGCAAACTCTTATGATCCGTGAACACCTGACACGACGCGCCATATAAATAATGCCTCCAAATTTTCAGCACGTGAACAATGGCTGCTAGCTCCATATCATGAACTGGATAATTCTTCTTGTGAATCTTCAACTGCCGCGAAGCATATGCAATAACCTTGTCATTGTGCATCAACACCGCACCAAGTCCAATACGAGATGAATCACAATATACTGTGTATAGCCCTAAACCTGTGGGCAATACCAACACTAGCGCCGAAGTCAGAGCTTTCTTAAGCTTCTGAAAGCTCGCCTCACACTCGTCCGACCACCTGAACTGGGCACCCTTCTGGGTTAACCTGGTCATCGAGGCTGCTATAGATGAAAACCCCTCCATAAATCGATAGTAATAAACCGCCAAACCTAAGAAACTCTGGATCTCTATAGCTGATGTGGGTCTAGGCCAGTTCTTGACTGCCACAATCTTCTTAGGATCCACCTGAATACCCTCTACTGATACAATGCGACCCAAGAATGCAACTGAACTTAACCAAAACTCGCATTTCAAAAACTTAGCATATAACTTGTTGTCTCTCAGAGTCTTGAGAACAACTCGAAGATGCTGCTCATGCTCCTCTCGGCTGCGGGAGTAGATCAAGATATCATTAATGAAAGCAATTACAAAGGAATCCAGGTATGGCTTGAACACGCGGTTCATCAAATCCATAAATGTTGCTGGAGCATTTGTCAACTCAAATGACATCACTAGGAACTCATAATATCGAGTCCGAAAAGCTGTCTTAGGGACATCGGATTCCCTAATCCTCAACTGATGGTACCAGATCTCAAATCAATCTTCAAAAACACTTTGGCACCCTGAAGCTGGTCAAATAAATCATCAATCCTCGGCAATGGATACTTGTTCTTGATGATGACTTTGTTCAACTGCCAATAATCTATACACATCCTCATCAATCCATCCTTCTTCTTAACAAAACAACATCGGCGCACCCCAGGGCGAGACACTAGGTCTAATAAAGCCCTTATCATGCAAATCCTGTAACTGCTCCTTCAATTCCTTTAACTCTGGCGGGGCCATGCGATGCGGCGGAATAGAAATGGGCTGAGTGCGTTGAGCCAAATCAATGCAAAAGTCAATATCCCTGTCAGGTGGCATCCCCGGTAGGTCTGCAGGGAACACCTCTAGAAACTCCCGAACAACTGGCACAAAATCCATAGAAGGAACCCCAACACTAGAATCGCAAACATAAGCCAAATAAGCCAAACACCCCTTCTCAACCATACGTCGAGCCTTCATATAAGAAATAACAGTGTTGGTAGAATGACCAGGAGTCGCTCTCCACTCCAATCGAGGAAACTCGGCAAGGCTAAGGTCACGGTCCTGGTGTGACAGTCTAATATAGCATGATAAGGCGATAACCAATCCATCCCCAAAATGACATCAAATTCGACCATATCAAGAAGAAGGAGATCTACACGGGTCTCAAGACCCCCCCAATAATAACAACACACGAGCGATAGACACGATATACGATAATAGAATTACCCACCGATGTGGACTCATATACAGGAGCACTCAAAGAATCACGAGGCACAACCAAATGCGTAGCAAAATAAGATGACAGATAGGAGTATATAGACCCTATAAAAAATAGAACTGAAGCATCTCTACTGCAAACTAAAATCGTACCAGTGATAATGACATCAGATGCCTCAACCTCAGGCCTGGCTGGGAAAGTATAACATCGGGCTGGGCCGAACCACTCTGAACTACATCGCTGGGATGGCCTCATGTTGGCTAGCCTCGACCTCTAGCAGTCTGACCTCCACCTCTAATACCTCGACCTCCACATCTAGCTGCCTGACCCCTACCTCTAGCTGGCCGACCGGGCGGTAGAACACCGGTGCCGGAACCATGGCACGAGAACCTTTATGAGAACTGCTCGATGCTCGAGGGAAAAATCTATCAATGTGCCTCGGATCACCACATGTATAACAAGACCTCGACTGCTGAGACTGCTGACCCTGAAACTGACCCTGACGGCCCGAGTAACCACCCTAGAAACTCTGGAACGGAGGTACACTGAGTTGAGCTGGTGGTGCACTATAGGGTAGCTGATCAAAATACTGTATATGAGAACCACGACCACCTAGAGCACCGTGAGAAGCCTGAAGTGCTGAATGAAATTTCCTGGGAGGATAGCCCCTACCAAAAGAATCCCTACCTCCAGACGAGGCACCACTAAACCTGCCAGAATGACGGGGCCTCTTGTCAGACCCCTGACCACTCCCATGCGATAGAACCATCTAACTCGTCTGGACACATTTGTTGCATCCTGAAAAGAAATCTCGCTCCCTGTCTCCTTAGGCATCTGCAATCTGATAGGCTGAGCTAGTCCCTCAATAAACTTCCTCACCCTCTCGCTCTCGGTGGGAAGTATAAGAAGAGCATGACGGGCCAAGTTAATAAATCTGGTCTCGTACTGAGTGACGGTCATAGAACCCTGCTGGAGATGCTCAAACAGCCTCCGATAGTCCTCCCTCTGAGTGATAGGAAGATACTTCTCCAAAAATAGCTGAGAGAACTGGTCTCAAGTCAAAGCAGGCGACCCAGCTGGTTTGGACAAACAATAATCCCTCCACCATGTCTTGGCAGAACCTGACAGACGAAAAGTAGCAATGTCGACCCCATTGGTCTACACTATCCCCATGTTCCGTAGAACCTCATGAGAGCTGTCCAAATAGTCATGGGGATCCTCTGAAGATGTACCACCATAAGTAGTAGTGAAAAGCTTGGTGAACCTGTCCATCCTCTACAAAGCATCAGAGGACATAGCTGCTCCATCATCGGTCTGAGCTACAACACCCGGCGGAACTACCCCAACTAGCTGAGCTGTTGGAGTCTTAAATTGAGGAGCCATCGGCTCCTGAGTGCGAGTACCGGGAGTCTATGCTCCTCCCCCAGTTCGAGAGCCGGCTGGTGCTACAGGAAGTATGCCGGCCTGAGTAACACTCTTCATAAAGCCCACTAGTCGGACCAAAGCATTCTGAAGTACCGGGGTAGCTATGAACCCATCTGGAACTTGAACTGGACCTGCTGGGATGGTTTGGACCAAAACCTCATCCTCAAACTCTACCTGAGGCTCCGCCGTTGGTGCTGCTGCTCAATCTCTAAGCTGAGCCATGCCCCTGCCTCGACCTCTAGCACGGCCTCGACCTCGTTCTCTGCACCGCGTAGGAGCTGCCGCTAGGAGTTCAGGCTGCTGATCAGCTGATGCAACACTACATGTTCTTGCCATCTACGAAAGAACAGAGTAGACAGTTCAATTAGTATTGAGAGATCAAACTGCACGATAGAGATAAATATAAGTGAAATTGTTCCTAACTCTGTAGCTTCTGGGGATAAGCACAGGCGTCTCCATACCGATCCCTCAATCTCTACCTAGCTTGTTCGTGAATTGTGAAACCTAAGCAACCTAGTGCTCTGATACCAATTTGTCACAACCTGAATTTCCCACCGTCGGACCGTGATGGCACCTAACATTGTACTCACTAGGCAAGCCAACATTACAAAATATTTCACCTTTTTCCTTTATCTTGTAATAATTAAAAACTTAACAAAAGTAAGTCAGCAGAAATAAATGCGGAAGATCATAATTTAAAAGATAATCTTTATGCTAATAACGAAACCGTAATAAATTCCACCCAGAAACTGGTGTCACAACTCACGAACTATCTATGAATACTACAAGTAATGGTTTGAAAGAAAAATATACATCTGTTTCGGAGGAAAGGTAAAAACAGAATGCAGTAAAGATAGAAGGGGACGCCCAGGGATGCGAACGCCTCCAGGACTATCTTGGGTCTCCTGTGAATTGAAGGCAGCACCCTCAAACTCTGATCAGCCACTAGCTCCGAAATCTGCACAGGAAGTGCAGAGTTCAGTATCAGTACAACTGACCCCATGTACTGGTAAGTGCCGAGCCTAACCTCAACGAGGAAGTGACGAGGCTACGGTGGGGAATAATCAACATATATAACCTGCAACAGTTTATACTAAAGAGGAAAGGAAATACAGAATGAAATGTAATAGAAACTTGCATTAAATGTAATACGGACACCAGTCGTTCTACCAGTACTCAGCTATAACCAATCCTTAGGGAGTTTCAACATCTCAGTAATGAACTTCAAAAGAAATGAATACTAAAGCAATAACTGATGTGGCGTGCATCTCGATCCCACCATATAAACAATAATAGTATCAATATTTACCCTTATTACTCCTTGTTGCGGCGTGGAACCCGATCCCACCAGTCCACCCTTATTACTCCTCAACACATATCACCTTTATTCCTCATGTTGTGGCGTGTAACCCGATCCCACATGTCCACCCTTATTACTCCTTGTTGCGGCATGCAGCCCGATCTCACCAGACAATCACATTTCACCCTTATTCCTCCTGTTGCGGCGTGCAACCCGAACCCAACATATCATTACCAATCACAACATAAAAACAGGCATTTCACGATTTAACTTAGAACCTTCCATAAATATTTATATCTTAAATCATAACAACGGAAGTCTATGCCATTACGGAATCTCAACAGTTAAAACTACTCAGTGAGACCAACCAAAGTATATTATTAAGCTCCTACAACCAACTCCAAACAACGACGAAATAAAATGAAGTTATGAAACAATTTGTACATTTATAGAAGAAGCAACAGTTAATATGAAGCAATTAGACGTGGAAACAATTATGAGCAAGTAGCAATTAAGTTAAGAAACAATATATTAGGAAACGGTTAAGGGAGCAAGCTAAAAATGATAATTTGGTGGCGCATAGGTACTCTTCACCACACCTATACGCCACACACATGGAATTACACATAGCAAATAGGTTGGGGATCCCTAATCCCTCAAGTCAAGGATTGACCAAACACTTACCTCAAGCCAACGGGTATTTCAAAGCTCAACCACCGCTTTACCTCTCGACCACCACCAATTCACTCGTATCTAGTCATAATCAACTTAATAACATCAATAAATGCTCAATAACTCAACTCCAATGCATAATTATTGGTTTCCTACCATTTTACCCAAAAAGTCAAAAATCGACCCCGGGCCAGCTTGGTCAAAACTCGAGGTTCTGACCAAAACCCATTCACCCACGATCCCAAATATGTAATTAGTTTCGGAATCCGACCCTAAATTGAGGTCTAAATTCCTAATTTTGTAAAATTCCCAATTACTCCAAAATCCCTAATTTCTACCCTTAAAGAACAAGATTTAGGCCTAGAAATCTAATGCGTGTTGTTGAAAAATGAAAGAGATGAGTTTAAGAACACAAACCTATGATTTGGTGATGAAATCCCTATTCAAAAATTGCCCAAGATCGGTTTCTATGGAAGATAATATGAAATTATGGAAGACTCCCGTTTTGATTATGTTTTTAAAACACTAGACAAACCTTCTTTGCGTTCGCGAGAGGTCTATCACGTTCGCGATGCATTGCGGCCAGAAAGGCCTACGTGTTCGCGATGAGCTTCTCACGTTCGCGATGGTCTGTCCCCCCTGACTATCGCATTTGCGGGCCTGGGACCGCGTTCGCGAATAATAACTCAAGGACACCCCAGCCACCTCTATTTCACTACGCGTTTGCGTGTGGACGGTCGCGTTCGCGAAGAGCAATCCCCCTAGAGCTCCGCGTTTGTGACCAAAGCCTCATGTTCGCATAGAAGAAACCCCTCCCCAGCCCAACTTGCACTTTGCGTTTGCGAGAGTTGCTTCATGAACGCGAAGCACAAAGCATCAGAATACCAGAAGCAGCAATACAGCAAAAATCTCTAAGTCCAAAACACCACGAAATCTATCTGAAACTCACCCGGGCCCTCGGGGCTCCAATCCAAACATGCATACAAGTCTAAAAACATCATACGGACTTGCTCATGCGATCAAATCGCCAAAATAACATCTAGAACAATGAATTCATTACCAAGAGTCATGATATTTTCAAGATAGTTCAAAATATCTAACTTTTCAACCAAAGGTCCGAATTACATCAAATCACCTCCGTTTTTCACCAAATTTCATAGATAATGTCTAAATAACATACAAACCTGTACCGGGCTACGGAACCAAAATATGGGCCCGATACTCGCAAGATCAAATCTTAATAATTTTCCAAAAATAATTATATTTTCAGTTAAACAATTTTCTTCAAAAATTCATTTCTCGGGCTAGGGACCTCGGAATTTAATTTCGGGCATACGTGCAAGTCTTGTTTTTTAATACGGACCCTCCGGGACCGTCGGAACATGGGTCCGGGTCAGTTAACCCAGAATGTTGACCGAAGTCAACTAAAATCATCTTTTAAAGCAAAATCGAGGAGAGATAAAAGGAGGTTTTTAAGGCCCCGGAACACAGATTTTACTTCTAAAACAAAAGATGACCTTTTGGGTCATCATAGT
The DNA here is from genome assembly GCF_001879085.1 of Nicotiana attenuata. Lineage (NCBI taxonomy): Eukaryota > Viridiplantae > Streptophyta > Magnoliopsida > Solanales > Solanaceae > Nicotiana > Nicotiana attenuata. Next base: position 19,662,773 of record NC_032000.1, on the reverse strand, counting down.
TTTAGACAACAAATATAAAAATTAAGTTTGTCTTTCTTCCTTAATAAAACTTTATGCCCGATCAAACTATACTAGATACATTGAAACATGGTGAGTATGTGCTTATGTAATACTAATACACAGTTTTAGGGACATTACGTCTATTGGACTTTATCCCTTATGAGTCTTGTATAAATTACGTGCAAGCCAGAAAAGCCCCGTACCAATAACAATAGTACTTTATTTCACAAAAGTGTGTCACAAGATGCAGTTTACTTAAGGGTATCCCCTTCACACTCAAAGATGAACCAAAGCACTGGCTTCGAAGCTTGCCCCAGGGATCAATTAGAACATGGGTAGAGATGACTAGAAAATTTCATGATAAATGAATCTTCTTGGCTAAAACGAACAAGATTAGAAGAGAAATCCATAACTTCTGCCAGAACAATACTGAAACTGTGTTTGAAGCTTGGGAGAGGTTTAAGGAATTAGTTTGAAAGTGTCAACATAGCGGAATTGAGCTCTTGGTACAACTCCTGGATTTTTGGGATGGATTGACAAGGGCTTCATGGAGAACACTGAGCAATGTAGCAGGAGGCCCGTTGATTAAAAAGATTCCAGAAGAGATAGTCATAATTCTAGATGAGTTGTTTGAAGATGCAAACCATTGGCCTTCCGAGAGTGCTGAAAGAAGAAGATCAACTTGTGTTCACCAAGTTGATGCTAACACATCTGTGCAGGTACAGCTTGATGCCATGGCCAAAGAAATACGGAGGCTGACCCTAGCTTCGATAGAAAGTGAACTTGATGCATCATGTGATATATGTAGAAGAGGACACCCTACTCATGAGTGTCAAGCCTCAATTGAGGAAGTTAATGCTATTGGGAATTATAACTTCAGTGTAATGGGGTCAGAAGCACCCCGGTATTTATGGAGTTCACCTAGGGGTACTGCAAATGCATGGCAATAAAATAATCTCAATTTCCAGGACAAGAAGCTCCTGGTTTTGTGAATCACCTGAGGCCGCAATTTCAACCTCAACAATACAGTCAGCCTGGGCTAGAAGATTTAATGAAGTCCTTCATTGTTAAAAGGGATGAGAGGCTAGATGCGCATGGTGCAGCTATCAAAGAACTTTGGACATGTTTGTGTAACTTGGAGAGACAAGTGGGTCGAATTGCAACAATACTATCTAAGAGAAATCCAGGTATTCGGCCAGCTAATACTGAGAAGAATCCCAAAGAAACGGTAAATTCTGTGACTTTGAGAAGCGGGAAAGTTGATCCCACTCCAATCCAAAAAGAGATTGTGCCTGAGAAAGAAAGTGGGTAGCAGCTGAAAATTGACATTAATAAGAAAAAGAAAGGCAAGAAGGCTTTTCAGAAGAAGAAGGGGAAACTTCGAGAATGGAGGAACATAATGTGAGCGGGTATATGCCTACTCTACCTTTTTCCCCAAAAGCTCTATAGAGAAAAGCTGGACAAGGAGTTTGAGATATTTCTAGATATGCTGAGACATGTTAATGTAAACTTGACATTCACAGAGATGCTCTGACAAATGCCAGCTTATGCCAAATTCTTGAAGGAGATCCTGACAAAGAAGAGAAAGATAGTAGAGACCTCAGTGGTCAAGCTCGTAGAGCATTGTAGTGCAATATTGCAAAAATAAACTCCCACAAAAGTGTGGAGATCCGGGGAATTTTTGATACCTTGCTCTTTTGGCACTCTTAACTTTGATATATCTTTATGTGATTCTGGTGCCTCAATTAATTTGATGCCTTTGTCCATTTACAGGAAAGTGGAGAATGAGCCTCGAGAGATAAGGTCTGCACCAATTTCTTTGCAGCTGGCAGGCCAAACAACTTTGATACCTGAGGGGATAGTTGAAGATGTCTTAGTGCGGGTAGATAAGTTAGTCTTTCTTGTAGACTTTATAGTGGTGAAGATGGAGGAGAACAAGGAGATACCCCTAATCATAGGAAGATCATTCTTGGCAACGGTTAGAGCTATATTAGATATACATGAAAGAAGAGTCATGCTTAGAGTGGGTGAGGAGACTGTAACTTTCGAGATGAAAGTTGAAACATGGGTGAAAAAGGAGAATCCAAATGCAAGTGTTGAGTGGAAAGTTAAGAGCTCAAAAGGGAAAGCTCCAGTGATTGAGAAAGACGTGTGGGGTGTACCGCAAGAAAGCTGAGAAGAGGTTGTCTACATGGATGTGCGCACTAGTTCGGGCGAGAAGAACGGAGCCCGACTTTGATTCAGACCCGACTAGAGATTCATGGAAGTTTCCTCTAACTTATGCTTTCTAACTATGTGTCATGGGGATATGCCACAACTTAAAGTTTAGTATTGGGGATATATTTGTATGTTGTATGTATATTAGTTTTTGTTATTTTTTATAGAAAAAAAAAACATAAATATTTTTTAAATTTTTGATTTTTCCCAACAATGGATATCATTTGACAGGTTTCTTGAAGGACTAAAGCGGGAAGGAAAAAGACCCAAAAGATTTTCTTTTATTAGGTAGTGTATTAAATTCCCCTTGATTTTTCTTTGTGACACGATTTTTTTTAAGGGTTTTGTTTGAACCGGGTGTGGTTAGTTTTTATTTTTGTTAGGAGTAGAAATCCCTGTGCTATGATTTGAATTGAAGCAATATCTCTTCACTTTGTTATGCCTTGAAAATAGTAAGTGCTTCAGATGTGACGCCTAGGCTCAGTTTTAGACTCTTATATAAGTACCTTAAATTGTATAATTTTAACTTTGCTTAACTGCTTTGATTAGAGTATCTTGATGAGTCCAATCCTGAGTGAGTTATTTGTCATGTGTGTGCGAGGCTTTGTGTTATTCTGTGCATTGCATTTGATGTCTAGAACTTTCTCCTTGTGTTTGCAAAGCGAAATAGTAGTTTTATTCAGTCATGAAAGTGATCTAGGCATTTCTATGTTGAGCCAGTTATATGCTTTTACCCACCTAATTGTTATGTATCTTAGTTAACCCCTTTGAGTCCATTATCTTTTTCTTTGGCAACCACATTACAAGCCTTGCCCATTTGTTTGAATTTACCATCTATTTGAACCTTGTACCTCTCATGAGCACTTAAATTATTATGAACTTTATAAAAGTTAAAGTGTCGAGGTGGTTTGTTTGGCTTTTGAGTGGAATTATTGAAATAAGGAGAAAAGTGAAATGTTTTGAAAAAGTAAGAGCCACTTGAATTGAAAAAGAAGAAAGAAAATTTATAGTTGCATTATTGTGCAAATATTCCTTGTTAGTGGTAATATTTATGTAGTTGTTCTTAAAGACGGAGGGAGTTAATTTATATTGATGTGAACGTGGAGTCATGGTTAGACATAAATGTGGGGTTTTGAATGGTAAATTATGTATTAAAGAGCTTAGGGAGGTGTAGTTACTCTTATACCTAAAGTATCCTACCCGTCCTGCAGCTTACATTGCGACCAACTAAAGTCCTACTTGATCCTTGATCGAATGAGCTCAATTAGTGGAGTAGTACACTACGGGCAAGCCTATGGTGCATCTTTTGCGGCACATGAATATTGTTTTTGATAGTGAGTGAATTATTTCTATCTTGAAGTTCCTAATTACTATTAAACTTTATTGTGTGTGGAACTACTCTCTTTTATTGTGTGGGGGAACCTCATTTATGAAGGAGAAGTAACGCCGTTGACCTCTATGTTAGTGTAAGTGAGAAGGTTTAGAATAATACGCAGCGCTATTGAGTCAAATTTTGAGGCAATGATGTTACACTATTATGCTTAGTCTATTTTAAATATTCTTGGTATGATGAGTTATGAGAGCTGTTTAGAAAGGTCGTGTCTTTATAAAATGTAGTTTGATTGCTCGAGGACGAGTAATGGTTTAAGTGTGGGGTGTTTATTATAGGCTATAATCTCGTGTTTTAGTCACTTAACGCACTCTAATTTATAGCACTTTAATTGAGTTCAAGCTTTAATCTCTAGTGTTTTCCACTAATTGTGTGCTTTATTTGTTGTAGGAGAGATTTCGAGCTATGTAGATATTATGGAATGAATTCAAGCTATTTTGGAGCTTTGAAGTCTGAGTAAAAGCTTAAGGATTAAGTTGGCATCATGTTCGGGGATCAACGGACAATAATGAACTTAACGAGAGAAACGAAGAAGTGAGTAGGAGGCCACCCAGGTGCGCGATCGCGCACTGGGCGAGCAAGGAGAGCAGAAAATGTCCAAACTGCGCGGCCATATGGGTGAACACACCTCGAGGCGCGCAGCTGCGCACGTCCAAGCCGGAAAGTGTCCTATTTCACATAGGAAAAGGTGTTTGCGTTTGTGCCCGACACTACTTGGTATATATACATGTAAAAATATTATTTTGAGGACTTTTGACACATCTAAGACCTAAGGAAGCTAAGGAGGAGGAGGAGAAGCAATTTTATAGAATTTCATCATTTAATCCTCACTCAAGACAAGAGTTTGGATCGTTTATGTTTTCCTTTCACTTAAACTTATTTGTGATGTATTACTCCATATCCGTGGAATAGTACTATTTAGGGTTTGATGGATTTGGTGTATTGATATTTGTTTGTAGACTATACTCTAGTTTTGTTTATTGAATAATTTTGGATGTTTTAATCGTTGCATCTGAAGTCACTCGTTCATGTAATCGAGAGAGGCATAACTTGTGATAATCGAAAGAGACTAGTTGAATTGTTGATTAAACCTAGTTGGTAGGATAACCGAGATAAGTTCTCCTAAAGACCAATCCATCACGAATTCTTGCTTATCTTCACCGAGCATAACTTAGTTCATCTTGTGAGGTTGAGGCATATCGAGAGAGGAGTTTCTTCTAAACTTGTGAACTAATAATTGAGTGAATTCGAGAGAATCACTTGAACATTAGAAGTGAGTTATCTAGAGTTAGCTCCCAAACAATTATCCTGCATCTATTCCATCAAACCCTGATTTTCTCCCGTTGATAACTTTCTTTGCTTACTCATTGTTGCGATTATCATTAGCCAATAGTTTAGACTCTTCGTTAATTTTAGTTTTAATGACACAATTCTCAACTTGGATAGCACTCAAGCTATGAACTATGAAAATAATGTTTAACTCCAATCCCTTTGGATACGATATTATATTATACTATATTCGACTAGCGAGCATATTTATGTGTGTCTATTGTGCTCGTCACATCCACCAAGGTCGCCCAAATTTGACTATTGGCGAAGACTTGAGGTATAGCTGCATGGCGTTTGCGTCCTTAAGTCCCTTTCCTTCCTATCTTTACTGTTTTTTGAGTTTTAAGATAGTGTATTCAGACCATGTTTGTAGCACTCCAGATGTTCATGTACTCTTGACACAAGTTTCTAGGTTATGTTTAGACTCACTGTTTAGTATATTATACTATGCTGCAGATTTATATTGTTTTCATTGTTAATATCTTTTCATAAATTGTTAAGATCAGTTAATTTTTTGTTCACGTCAGCTTGCCTAGCAAGTAGATGGTAGGCTCCATCATGAATCTGAGGTCGAGATGTTTTTATAGCTAGAGAAATCTCACGGTATGTTTTAGACAACAAATTTCAAAATTAAGTTTGTCTTTCTTTCTTAATATAACTTTATGCCCGATCAAACTATACTAGATACATTGAAACATGGTGAGTATGTGTGTATGTGTAATACTAATACACAGTTTTAGGGACAGTTACGTCTATTGGACTTTATCCCTTATGACTCTTGTATAAGTTATGTTCAAGCCAGAAATGTCCCGTACCTATAGCTATAGTACTTTATTGTACAAAGGTCGGAGGGGTTTCAAAAAATGAAATATCATGATTATATGATTAGCTAATGCTCATATTTGCTGGTGCTAAAAACTTGCATACTTAAGTTATTTCCTGCAGAAAGATCTTCGATGAACTGAACGCGATAGCACAAAATTTTAAGGATTTCTTAGTGCTGGCCGATGGACGACCAACAGTGCAACTAACAATTAAGTTATACTGCTTAATCGATACATTCCGATAGATGATAATAGCAATGGTTTTGTCATGGCAACTAATTCTAGTGATGGGAATTGCTTGCTATGCAAAAATGAGCTCGTCGGTAATTTGAAAGTTACAAGGATGTCTTGTTCACATATGTTTCATATCAATTGCATTAGAACATGGCTTATGGAAAATAATGGTTTCCCATCTTGTTTTGCCAATGTTAGTGGCCTAGTTGACTCCATGCTATCCAGCATACTTTAAAGTTCGATTTATGAAACCTAGATTTTATTAGTATTCAGTGGAAGAACTATCAAATTGCTGGATAAAACTGGAATATGTACTAGTTGTTAATTTGATATCCTTTTTTGGATTGATGTTTCTATTTATGTTATCCTTTCGTCGATTATTATGTACTAGACATTAAAAAAAAACAAATTTCACTAGAAATATCCCGAGTTGTGATGTGGTCAGTAATTTAATAAAAGGTACTACTCTTTAGTAGCAAAAAGAAGTGTTTCTTCTGCTTTAACGCGGGTTCTTGTTTATTAATCTTGCCAGTCCGTTGACTCTGATGTCACTTCTTAGGAATGAAATAATTAGGTATTATGCGAATTTTAACAAGCAAACTTTAAACAATGATAATTTGAAAACAAAAGACATATTTACCAAAAAGACACAAAAATTTAATGGGGTTTGATCAATTGACTTAGATCTACGGATGAAGATGAGTAATCCACGATATAAACAAGAGTTCAAAATTATTGAGAGTACGATAGAATAACCTCACAAGGTTTACTTTTAAAGAGGTTCACACAAGTAACATGCTAATACTTGTTATTACAAAGTCTCTCTAACCCCTTATAAGGACTACATTGTGGGTGATGGAAGTAAGAAGGAATGAGTCTCAATTTATAAGAGCTCAAATGATTCTCCTAAAGGATTAGCAAAAAGACTTTTATACTTTCCTTTTATGAAAAAAATTAACCAATTATGGTAGTGCATTTTCATTCCTTCAAAGAAAAGAAAAACTCAAATATGCTAAGAAAATAAAGCACAGATAAGCTACTTTAAATTTGACTCAAACCTCGCTCTAATAGCAGTTATTGGGCTAAGCCAATCTAAATGCACTCTCCACATGATATGATGTTATCTGTTTCTTTACCTGTACAACGGTACCGTTGTATTTGTTACATGATTTATAGACAAGCAAACTAATTTGATCCAAAAATGATAAATAAATAAGATTACAGACAAAACTTAGCTTAAAAATCATAAGAAATGACAGGTCCGACTCCAAGAGCGATGCCTCCGAGGACAAAAAATAATTGCAATATAAAGCAGAAAGTAAAATTGAATTATCTAGCTCGATAATGGAATGTAGCATAAGTTTTGCCAAAGATTTTTGTGTCTTACATTGGCTGTTGAGCCTACTATTAATATCAGACCTAGGCAAACAAGATCCTAGGGTTAAGCCCATCTTAAATGATAATAAATGGGGCCACTGATGAATATGTAACGGTATGCTATGAATGCAAATATTCTCTGAAATGGCTGCCCATTTAATGCTAGGAGATACTTTTCATTAATTGCTTTCCGATGAAAAACATTTGATCTGCTCACGTTAGTTGTGTTCCCTTCGGGGTTCATCCGATACCAATGGCAGCTATCGTTCCCAGTACTAGTTGTTACTCGATTCATCTTCTTCACGTCTTCGGTTCCACGTGTCCAGCTATCATTCGAATATTTAATATAAGCCAATTTTACCTTATACAAATAGTCCCCCTGCTTTCCGGCGGCACATCTTTGTGTGATCGGGAAGTTGGTGAAGATTCCTTTCTTGGCAGAAAATCTTCTGAAGCCTTTTGAACAGTCTCTGACGCTTGATAAGACGCACGTCTCCTCGCATTTAATTCGCCGAACACGTGTTGCCCCACGATTCAGCAATATTTTGGTCGGTTTTCGAGGTTATTATGACTATGATTTTTGTTGTCTCTAACTTTACTTATACTCAACATCATACCTCTTGCACTTCCAAAAGCCCTCATTAGTTTATCACCTTCTTTGCTCTTAACCTTCTTCTACTTTTATCTCTTTCTGAATTTCTTTGCTCTTAACCCATAAATTATTTGTATCTTCGCTTTTTTTACTGAATCTTCTAAAAGGTCTGTTCTTCTCTTCGAAGGAGGTCCGAACAGAAACAAAGATAAATAGATTGATGTCGATGCTGATCCTCCTACAGTAAGAACCATTATACCCTATTATCTGAACACTGTTAATAACTTCCAAGAGAAGTTCCCTTCTACAAATCCTCGAACTTGGGCTATTAGCAGGTATCCTTCTTCTGTTCTCCTTCCAGTATTCCTGCTGTGAAGTAATATTGTAATTACCATGACCTAAACATCATTGCCCATGACCTGGTGGAGTGGGTGACTTTCACCAAGAAGGGTTTTACGTATGTCTACACATACCTCTTCACTTTGATACCGTTTCCTTTAAGCGGGGGACTTGACCTCGTGATCTTGGAGTTATGCCACCGGTACCAGGTCTGCTTGGCATAAGTAGGTCCTTTTGTTTGTTAAACTATGGATTAACTGCACCGACTATGCACGGAGACGGGGAAAACCCTACCCTTGGCACATATGATGAACCTCTACTCCCCAAAATATTTTGTGGGGGAGTAATAAATTTTAGCAAGCGTGGCCACCATGCTTTGCTTACCAGCATGGATGGCGACAATGATCGTGGGTGGATAGAGCGGTTTGTCATCATTGCTACTAGGGATATCATCCGGGCAACAACGACATCCTTTTTTAAATCATGGAGTCGTTCACGTATGTTTGTAATCTATCTCTTTCTCCGTAAAAAGGTTGTCCCCTGTCATTGCTAACCCTTTTTCATCCGTTATTTAAGCTACTTAGTGGACACTACCAAGGGTTGAAGGTCTAGACTAATGGGTTCATAAGATTATGGACATTACTACACTAAAGATCCTCCGGTGGAAGCAATTGGATCTCAAATACGGGTGAAAGGCCAAGAACCACGGTAAATTGATACATTCTACTTTCTGCATCTATATGTACATATGAAAACTTTCTAACTATACCTTTATGCTTGATTCAGGACTCTCGCAGGGTTCTTCTACCTACCCCTATATCGAGGTTTTAGCCAATCCTGTGGAGGCTGCGATGTTGTTGCAGGAGGCTCTTACTCGGAGCACTGCCCTCAGGTCTGCCTCCGGTGCTGGTGCTTCCTCTTTGAGTCCCCATCTAGAGAACATTAAACCAAATAGGCGGCGTTCTTCCACGGCTGGGGATAAAAATAAAAAAATAAAGAAGGCTGCCCACGAGCCTACCGCAGCCTTTGTGATCATTGACGATGCCGAGGAAGCTAGTAATGGAGAGGCTTCCCTTCAAAGGGGAAAACAATCTTGATCAGCTCAACATAATTCTCAATCTGGAGAGCTTAGAACCCCAACCGAGGGAAAGGTCTGAGGGTTTTGGGGAGAAACGGAGTTAGTAAAGAATGACGATTTTCACTTTCCAGTTCTAGTAGCTGCTTCTGGTTTTGTGAGGTCGAAAATCGGGCCTCTTTTGCCTTTTGTTGATGAGCAATCAATAGTCAGCACTACCTCTGTCGCAGCTGCTTCTCAACCTATAACACCATCAGCTTCATCCATCTCCACACCTGTCACGACCCAAACTACCATGTCGTGATGATGCCTATCGTGGTACTAGGCTAGCTAACTCTTTACCAAAAACAACACGATTTTTCATTTCAAAGATAAATTCTAGCTATTTAATAACGAAACTTCATAAAGAAATTCTAAACAATAAAAATGCGGAAAGAAAAGCCCGACATCGGGGGTGTCACTAGTCATGAGCATCTACTACAATCTATCCAAAAATACTGAGACTAACATAGTCTAGAAAGTAACTACAAACACTATAGGAAGATAGGAGGGAGAAGAGCAGGGCTGCAATCGCAAGTAGCTACCTTGCTAACTCAGAGAAGATCTACAGCTGGAATAGTCAACAGCCGCTACCAGGTCCTGATACGCCTGGAACTGCACAAAAGTTGCAGGGAGTAACGTGAGTACACTAACTCAATAAGTAACAACAGTGAATAAAGGCTGAGATGTAGTGACGAGCAAAAATAATTTAAAGTTCATATCATGAAAGCTCAGTAAAACACAACAGGCTTTTAAGATCTTGTTTTGAATCAAATCATCTCGCTTAAACCCAGTTCCGGTAATACTCATTTTAATGATATTTTTCAACAGTTTTCAACAAAAATCGCAATGCAAAGGTGAGCAAAAATGATGAAATCATAAACCGCCCCTCAGGCAAAACATCGCTCATATACAGCCCCTCGGGCAAACCTCATAGTCACTCGTATATAGCCCCTCGGGTGTACCTCACCATCACTCATTCCTCCCAGTCACTCAGCACTAGGCACTCGCACTTAGTAGGTACCTGCGCTCACTGGGGGTGTGCAGACTCCGAAGGGGCTCCTTCAGCCCAAGCAATATAACAAGCCAACTCGTGGCATAAATCAATCAGGTCCTCGGCCTATATCAAAACATGCTGCGATGTGCAGCCCGATCCCATAAATATCCTCACAAATCAGGCCCTCGGCCTCACTCAGTCATAAACCTCTCAAGCCACTCGGGCTCTCAGTAAAAATAGGGTACTCAGCCAAAAACAACATTTATATGCATCAAAATAGAGTAATAAAGATTGAGTTATGAAATCAATAAGTATAACATGATTGAGTATAGATTTTAAATCGAAAACAATGAGAGGATAGCAATAAAAGACCTCAAAGGTCCAAACAACATTTGCACAAGGCCTAAATACGGCATCCAGCCTGATTTATAGAAATACCTTCTAAAACAAGTAAGAAGCATATAGTTTCAACAAAATATTCAACTTTACAATAGGTACGGGACGGACCAAGTCACAATCCCCAACGGCGCACGCCCCACGTTCGTCACCTAGCATGTGAGTCACCTCAAAATAGTCACATGACACAAAGATCTGCGGTTTCATACCCTCAAGATTAGATTTACGATTGTTACTTACCTCAAACCGATCAAATCTCTACTTCGTGATGCTCTTTCCCCTCGACTCGGTCTCCAAATGCTCCGAATCTATTCACAATCAGTACAATACCATCAATATGCGCTAATGGAATGAATTCTACAAGAAAAAGTATCATTTTGACACAAATCCCAAAATCCACTCAAACTCGGCCCCCGGGCCTACTTCTCGGAATCCGACAAAAGTCACAAAACTAGGAAGCTCATTCACTCACGAGTCTACCCATACAAAATTCATCAAAATCCGACATCAGATGGTCCCTCAAATCCTCAAATTAAAATCTCCAAAATCCCAAGCCCTAACCCCTCATTTTCACCACTAATCTTCACTAATTACATGATTAAACAACGGGAAATCATCACATATACGAGTATTAGGGATCAAGCAACTTACCTTACTGATAATCCCTTGAATCCCTCTTCAAAATCACCCCAAAAGCTCCTAAACCCGTCTTCAAAACGGTGGAAAATGAGAAAAATTTGCGAAGTCCTCAATTTATAGGTTCTAACCAGCAAAACCGCACCTGCGGCCAAAATACATGCTTCTGCGATGCCACACCTGCGAAAAAATCATCGCAGGTACAGATTCCACATACTCCTCAAAATCCGCACATGCGGCCCAAAATATCGCACCTGCAGGTGCTCACCTGTGGTCCTTGCCCGCTTCTGTGGTTCTTCCTTCCCAGGTGATACTCCGCATCTGCGCTCCACTTGCGCATCTACGATCCTCGCACCTGTGGTTCCCACTCCGCAGGTGCGGTTAACACAGAGCCAGCAGCTTCAGCTGCATTTTCCAAGGTCCAAACACTCCGTTAACCATCTGAAATCATCCCAAGCCCCTCGGGACCTCAACCAAACATATCAAAAAGTCACATATCAACACTACGAACTTACTCCAACTTCCAGAATTCTGTTCCGACCCTGATATCAAATTTTCCACTATCGACCAAAATCACAAAAATTCCAACTTTTTGCCGATTCATGCCTAATTCTACCACGGACCTCCAAATCGCATTCCGGACGCGCTTCTAAGTCGAAAATCACCTAACAGAGCTTACGGAACCATCAGAATTCCCATCCGAGATCGTTTACTCATAAGTCAATATCCGGTTGACTTTTCCAACTTAAGCTTCTAAATAGGAGACTAAGTGTCTCATTCCACACCGAAGCTACTCCGGACCCGAATCAACCAACACGATACGATAAAATACAGCCAGAGAACACTAAAGGAAGCAGAAATGGGGGAAATGGGGCTATAACTCTCAAAACGACCGGCCGGGTCGTTATAACACCGGACGGGCATTCATCACCAGCAACTGCTTCATCAACTCTACCAGTCCCAGATGTCCGAGGGAAGGATGCTTCTCCTTCCCAGTCTCCCGGTCAAGAGAATTTGGGGCAGTATTATTCACCCTTCTCCAGATCCTAGGGGGAGGTGGAGTGTCACTCACTCGGTTTCAAAGGAGTGCCATATGCTATCAAGACCAGTAGTGCTTGGCAACTATGTGAAGCCGCTGGCTCAGAAAAAGATAAGAATAAATACACTCCCTTTTAGGGGAGTGTATGTTGAACAACACTATGTATAATGTGATAGCAGTATCGTACTTGTTCTCTTACTTCCCGTTCCTTATTCATTTGTTATAAAAAATATTCTCACTTTGATATATGTTTTGCAAGCCAACTTCTTTGCGTCCGAGGGCCTTCCGCGATTGATCCTTGATAAAAAACTTATGTCTGAGCAGGATCAGCTATTGGTTAAGAGGGACCAACCCTCTGATCGCCTCCCAATGCTGGAGGTAAAGGCTTCTGAGGCGGGTCAGCTTAAGGCCCGATTGCAGCTAAGCGAGCAGGAAGTGATGTCCCTTAGCCAAGAAGCCACTCAGCTAAATGTACATTTTCAAGAAGCTAAGGATAAGTGGGCTGAGGTTCAAGATGTTGTGCTTGCTGCCGCCGAGCGCGAGTCTGCCTCCATTGAGCGAGTGAATAATTTGGAGGCAGCCTTGAACTCCAAAGCCGAAGAGGTTGCGGCTTCCAAGGAGAAGAGGGCCCGGATAGAAGAGAGGTATAAGAAGATCATGGAGCAAATTCGAGTTCACATATATATAATCCATGATCTTGATCTTAGCCTTGGTGCCACATGATCGCAGCGATATGGCCTTTTAGGCGACGTTGACAAACTTAAGGCTAAGCTCCAACACCAAGGGGATTCTCTCATCTTTGAAAAGACATAATCTATGTATCATATGAGGAGGAAAACCTTGGAGGAGGCCAAAGCAAGGCGTCATTGATATTGATGATGAAATCGCCAAGGCCCGAGTGTTGGAGTTAACTGCTCGAGTTTATTTCCCGGCTCAGCCTGACATAATTGACTCTTCGAGTACGGTTCTGAATATTCGGGAACTAAGGAGGAACTTGAAGGGAATTCTGATGAAGGCCCAAATCCCGCACCAGCGGTAGATCCGCCCACTTCTCTCGAGGGGGGGGGGGAGTCGTAGATGCCTCTCTTCCCCCGTGTTCTGGTGGGATGAAGTTTAGATTTTCCTCCTTTCTTTTCTTGTTTTCCCTTTATACTTTTGCACTTATGTTGTTTGGAATGTTGGTAAATAAAAAAGACTTTTTGTTTAAGTATTGTGCAAAGTTCATTCTTTTTGCGTCGAATTAGATAAGACTTCGGGTGTATTTTGTTCCGATAGCTTCTGGGTTCCTGGAATGAACTCTTCCGGAACAAACCTTTACTATGAGGGTTTCATAAGAGAGGATTCTCTTATGTTTACGGTGCTCTTGATGAGGATGTCTCCTATTCATTCTGGCACTAGCATTTGAAGTTTTTAGTTAACTATCAAATGATAAAATCGATTCATCATTTGGACAAAAAAAGATGAAAAAAGGACTTCATTTTATTCCTTCTATCTTCAAAAGTACATAGGCATTCCTTTGCTGAAAAAAGAAATTGCCAATACATGTCTCTAACATGTAAAAATTCTTTCTACAGGGTTGGTCGTGCAGTCCGCAGTCCCAATAAGACATAATTGTTCCCAGATCTCGTAGTCCCGATTTTTATGGCAATCAAGTTGTTGTATTTTCATACTATTCCAACCTAGTGTTTGAATGCAAAGTATGCAAATTAGAAAAGTGGAAGTCTTTCTCCTTCAAGGAAAATACTTGTGGAAGGTTGAATAGCCTTTGATTGGATGGAAAGCTTTACTTCAATGCCTTGTCCGTTTTAAGGTCATAACTTTGGTGATGACGTAAACCTTGCCAAGAAAACCCTTTAGGAACAAAAACTAGTCGAGGGGAAAAAAAAGTGCAGCACATACTTTCAGTATAGACAGGATCCATCAGCAATAGTCCCTTTTGAGGTTAGTTACGTTCCAGTTGCTAGGAAATTTTACTCCATATTGACTCTCTAACTAGTATGATCCTTTATCGGTGAAAGATGAAACCCAGTAGGGGCCTTCCCACGTTGTACCGAACATCTCGGGCTTGATTTCTCGAGTGTTGTAAGTCACTTTCCTGAAAACCAAGTCTCTTACTTTAAAGAAGCGGAGATTGGCCCCTGGTTATAGTACCTTTCTATCCTCTGCTTTTTAGCCACCATAATTATATATGCCAAGTCACTAGGTTCATCAAGCAATTACAGCTTTACTAGCAAGGCCTTGCTATTTGCTTCTTCGTCTATTCGGAAGAACTGTAAGGTTGGTTCTCCTACTTCCACCAGGATCAAAGCTTCTACACCATATATGAGAGATAAAGGTGTCTCTCCCGTGCTTGATTTTTCCTTCGTCCAGTATGCCCATAGCACACCCGATAACTCTTTGGGCCACTTGCCTTTGGTTGTTACTAACCTCTTCTTGAGGTTTTGAATAATCACCTTATTGGTTGATTTCGCTTTCCCATTAGCGCTTGGATGGTATGGTCAGGACGTAATCCTTTTGATTTTCAGGTCTTCACAAAATTTTTTGACTTTGGAGCTTATGAACTGTGTCCGTTATCACAAGCAATCTCCTTCGATATTCCGAACTGGAAAATTATGTTTTCCCAAAAGAAATTGACCACCTCGCGCTCACCGATCTTTTGATAACGACAGGCTTCAACCCATTTCGTGAATAATCGGTTAAAATTAAAAGGAATCTTATCTTTCCGGAACCCGATGGCAGTAACCCAACTATATTCTCCATTTCATGAATGGCTATAGGGATAGTACCGAATACAAGAGCTTTAGTGGTTGGTGCACCAACTATGCATAGAACTGACACTTGTCGCACTTTTGAACGAATGCCTTTGCGTCTTTTTCCATCCGTGGCTGAGTTGTAAAACAGTAGAAAACGGTACGACTGAGTTCAAGTAGTAAATCAAATAGTGAGGAAATAGTGATAAAAACTCCCCGAAGGGTTCAAATAGTTGGTACAAAGCCCACATATGGCAATCAATCCAAATAATGATGATATCAATTAAGCTTCAATCAAATATGCGGTAAAAGCATCGCTCGGGACGGACCAAGTCACAATCCCCCATAGAAAACGACCCCACGCTCATCATCAAGCGCGTATCTCACCTCAATATAGCAC
Source organism: Nicotiana attenuata (assembly GCF_001879085.1). Classification (NCBI taxonomy): domain Eukaryota; kingdom Viridiplantae; phylum Streptophyta; class Magnoliopsida; order Solanales; family Solanaceae; genus Nicotiana; species Nicotiana attenuata. Next base: position 19,647,139 of record NC_032000.1, on the reverse strand, counting down.
TACGATGTGCAAATTCGGGGTTTCAAACCCTTAGGACATCATTTACATTCATTACTCACCTCCAACCGGCTAAAGCTCTAGCTCCCTATGCCCTTGCCTCTCAAATCGGCGTCCTCGTGCGTCAAATCTAACCAAAACCAGAACGAATACGTCACAATAGGCTAAGGGAACAAAACCCAAGCGAAAACAATCGAAAAATATCAAAAATCCCGAAATTAGCAAAACCCGAGCCCCGGGCCCACTTCTCGAAACTCAGAAATTTTCACATCATTAGATTCCTTATCTTCCCACGAGTTCATACATATTGAAAACACAAGAATCGGAGTTCAATTGGCCCCTCAAATCCCCAATTTAGACTCTCTTAATCTCAAGCCCTAAACCTCCATTTTTAGTCCATAAATTCCTTAATTTTTAGTCCTAATTCATGAAATATCACCATGAATTGTGTCATGAAATAACTCTAAGTCCGAAGTTAAAATGAATAAACCCTTCAAAAATCGCGAAGAAGAACCATTTATACCTTCTGCCCAGGGGTTTTCGCATCTGCGACCCCTTTTACCGCACCTGCGTTACCGCATTTGCTGTCCAACCAACCGCTCCTGCGGTTTCTCATTTAAATCCAAAAGTCGCTTCTGCGATTCCGCATCTGCGTCGCAGATGCGGCTCCATTGACCGCTTCTGCGGAAACTGCTCCCCAGGCCAAACTTTGCATCTGCGGCCTTCCTCTCGCACGTGCGGCACAGCACCTGCGGTTCCCAAGCCGTAGGTGCGAAAACACCAGAAGCAGCATAAAATCTGCAATTGCACAAGTCCAAAACTCTTCCCGTTAGCCATCCGAAACCACTCCGAGGCCCCCGGGACCTCAACCAAAGGCACCAACACCTCCTAAGACCTCATTCAAACTTGTTCCAATCATCAAAACACCTCAAACAACACTAATTCTATCAATTCACATCGAATTCGAGCCTAGTTTTTGTAAAAACTTCCGAAACACGCTATTGATCAAAAACCCAACCAAACCACATCCAAATGACCTGAAATTTTGCATGCACATCCCAAATCACACAACGAAGCTAAAGAAACTCTCGGAATCCCATTCCGAACCTCGGATCAAAATCTCACCTATCAAACGGAATTCGCCAAAATTCTAACTTTGCCAATTCAAGCCTAATTCTACACCGAGCCTCCAAAACCACTTCCGATCACACTCCTAAGTCACAAATCACCACCCGAAGCTAACCGAACCACCGGAACTCACATCCGATCCCTCTAGCACATAAGTCAACATCCGGTTGACTTTTCCAACTTAAGCCTTCTTAAAAGAGACTAAGTATATCATTTTCTTACCAAATCCACTCCAACCACAAACCAATGAACTCGACCACATAGAACACGGATAACGAAGCATAAAGAAGCAGAAATGGGGGAAACGGAGCGGTAACTCATGAGACGACTGGTCGGGTCGTCACATCCTCCCCAACTTAAACAAACGTTCGTCCTCAAACGAGTCAAGAAACATACCTGAAGCCTCAAATAGGTGAGGATATCTGCTCTGCATCTCCCGCTCGGTCTCCCAGGTAGCCTCCTCGACGGGCCGACCTCTCCACTGCACCTTCACTGAAGCTATATCCTTCGACCTCAATTTTCGAACCTGACGACCCAAAATAGCCATTGGCTCCACATCAAAGGTCAAATCACCATCCAACTGAACCGTGCTGAAGTCCAAAACATGAGACGGGTCCCTAACATACTTCCGGAGCATAGAAACATGAAATACGGGTGCACACTCGACAAGCTAGGTGGCAAAGCAAGCATATAAGCCACCTCCCCATCCTCCTATGTACCTCAAAAGGCCAAATGAACCGCGGGCTAAACTTCCCTTTCTTTCCAAATCTCATAACACCCTTCATGGGCGAAACCTTCATCAAGACCTTCTCACCAACCATGTAGGACACATCTCGAACCTTCCGGTCCGCATAACTCTTCTGACGCGACTGCGCTGTACGAAGTCTCTCCTGAATCACCTTCACCTTCTCTAAGGCGTCCTGAACCAAATCTGTCCCCAACAGCCTAGCCTCGTCGGGCTCGAACCAACCAACTGGAGATCTACACCGTCTCCCATACAAAGCCTCATACGGAGCCATCTGAATACTCGACTAGTAGCTGTTGTTGTAGGCAAACTCTGCAAGCGGCAAAAACTCATCCCATGAACCTCCAAAATCAATGACACAAGCACGCAACATGTCCTCCAATATCTGAATAGTACGCTCGGACTGTCCGTCCGTCTGAGGATGAAACGCTGTGCTCAACTCCACCTGAGTACCCAACTCTCTCTGCACGGCCCTCCAAAACTGCAAAGTAAACTGAGTACCCCTATCTAAGATGATGGAAACCGGAACACCATGCAACCGAACAATCTCCCGGATATAAATCCCTGCCAGCCGCTCTGAAGAATAGGTAGTACACACAGGAATGAAGTGCGCGGACTTGGTCAGCCGATCCACAATCACCCAAATAGCATCATATTTCTTCGAAGTCTGAGGAAGTCCAACAACAAAGTCCATAGTGATCCTCTCCCACTTCCACTCGGGAATAACCATCTGCTGAAGCAAGCCACCCGGTCTCTGATGCTCATATTTCACCTGCTGACAATTTAGACACCGAGCTACAAACCCCATAATATCTTTCTTCATTCTTCTCCACCAGTAGTGCTTCCTCAAGTTCTGATACATCTTCGCGGCACCCGGATGAATATAATACCGCGAGCTATGGGCCTTCTCCAGAATTAACTCTCTAAGCCCATCCACATTGGGCACGTAGATCCGGCCCTGCATCCTCAACACACCATCATCACCGATGGTCACATCTCTGGCATCATCACGCTGAACTCCGTCCTTTTGGACAAGCAAATGCGGATCATCATACTGGCGCTCTCTAATGCAATCATATAAGGAAGACCGAGAAACCACACAAGCCAACACCCGGCTGGGCTCCGAAATATCTAATCTCACAAACCGATTGGCCAAGGCCTGAACATCAACTGCAAGGGGTCTCTCCCCAACTAGAATGTACGCCAAACTCCCCATACTCACTGTCTTTCGGTTCAAAGCATCGGCCACCACATTGGCCTTTCCCGGATGGTACAGAATAGTAATATCATAATCCTTAAGCAACTCTAGCCACCTCCGCTGCCTCAAATTAAGATCCTTTTGCTTGAATAAATGCTGAAGACTGCGATGATCAGTGAATACCTCACAAGATATGCCATACAAGTAATGCCTCCAAATCTTCAATGCATGAACTATGGCAGCCAACTCCAAATCATGAACAGGGTAGTTCTTCTCATAAGGCTTCAACTGACGAGAAGCATAGACAATAACTCTACCCTCCTGCATCAATACACAACCAATTCCAACTCTCAAAGCATCACAATATACTGTATATGAACCTGAAGTTGATGGCAAAACCAATGCCGGGGCTGTGGTCAAAGCCGTCTTGAGCTTCTGAAAGCTCTCCTCGCACTCGTCCGACCATACAAATGAAGCACCCTTCTCAGTCAACTTAGTCAAGGGCGATGCAATGGATGAAAATCCTTGAACAAACCGGCGATAATAGCCTGCCAACCCAAGAAAGCTACGAATCTCTGTGGCTGAGGATGGTCTAGGCCAACTCTGAACTGCCTCTATCTTCTTCGGATCAACCTGAATACCCTCACTGGACACCACGTGTCCCAAGAAAGCCACTGAACCGAGCCAAAACTCACTCTTGGAGAACTTTGCATAAAGCTTCTCCTCCCTCAATCTCTGCAATACAACTCGCAAATGCTCCGCGTGCTCCTCCTGACTGCGCGAGTACACCAGAATATCATCAATGAAAACAATAACGAACGAATCCAGATAAGGCCTAAATACACTATTTATCAAATGCATGAACGTTGCTGGCGCCTTGGTCAGCCCGAAAGAGATGACAAGAAACTCATAGTGACCATATCTAGTCCTGAAAGAAGTCTTAAGAATATCTGAATCCCTGATCTTCAACTGGTGATAGCCCAAACGGAGATCAATCTTGGAGAACACCCTCGCTCCCTGAAGCTGGTCAAATAAATCATCAATGCGAGGCAGGGGATACTTGTTCTTGATTGTTACCTTGTTCAACTACCTGTAATCAATGCACATTCTCATTGTGCCATCCTTCTTCTTCACAAACAGGACCGGCGCACCCCAAGGTGACACACTAGGCCGGATGAACCCCTTATCTAGGAGTTCCTGAAGCTGCTCCTTCAATTCTTTCAACTCTGCTGGTGCCATGCGATATGGCAGAATAGAAATGGGATGGGTGCCCGGCACCAGGTCAATACCAAAATCAATATTCCTGTCCGGTGGCATGCCCGGCAGGTCTGCAGTAAACACATCGGGTAAATCCCTCACAACTGGAACAGAATCGATACTAGGAGTCTCAGCCCCAACATCCCGCACAAACGCTAGATATGAAAGACAATCCTTCCCAACCATACGATGGGCCTTCAAGAAAGAGATCACTCTGCTGGAACATAATCAGTCACACCACGCCACTCAATCCGCGGTACATTTGGCATAGCCAAAGTGACTGTCTTAGCATGACAGTCTAGAATAGCGTGACACGGAGATAACCAATCCATGCCCAAAATGACATCAAAGTCCACCATGCTCAATAGCAACAGATCAACTCGGGTCTCCAGACCCCCAATAGTCACAACACATGACTGGTACACGCGGTCCACAACAACAGTATTGCCCACCGAGGTAGACACATGAACAGGTAGAGCAAGAAACTCCCGGGGTTGCACCCAAATAATGAGCAAAATATGAGGACACATAAGAATAGGTGGAGCCGGGATCAAATAATACAGAGGCATCTCTGTGGCAGACTGAAACAATACCTGTAATGACAGCATCTGAAGCACTGGCATCTGTCCTGCCTGGAATAGCATAAAAACGAGCCTGGCCACCGCCTGATCGACCTCCCCCTCTGGGGCGACCCCTGGCTGCCTGGTCTCCACCCCGAGCTGGCTGGGTGGGTGGTGAAGTAACTGGAGCAGAAGTCGAGGGCTGACCCCTCTGCTGGAGCTGACCACCACGACGTCGAGAGCACAGCCTCCTCATATGTCCAAACTCTCCGCACTCATAACAACTCCCTGGTGCTATAGATGGGGACTGAAGGGAACCCCTGGCACCAGAGTGACTAGCAGATGCACTCGGCGCGGAAGAACCCTGAGCTGATGGGGCACGAGATGAACTCTGAGCTGGGAGGGCGCTGAGTGAAGGCTGGCCCTGCTGAGACCCATGATGACCACGACCTGAAGATGCCCCACGATACTCTGGACGGGCCGACTGAGCAGGCCTGAAAGAACGACCTCTACCATGCTGGAACTGGCCCCTCGAAGGAGCACCACTGTAACTGCCCAATCCACGAGGCCTCTTGGCCTCCCTCTCGCTCTCGCTCCCGACGGCGAACTGTCTCAATCTCACGAGCGATATCCACCACCTCCTCGAACATAGCACCCAATACTCTCTCTCTAGTCATCAGAATACGGAGATGGTAGTTAAGTCCATCCACAAATCTCCTGATCCTCTCGCTATCTGACGGAATCATCCAGGTGGCATGACGAGCCAACTCAGAAAACCTCATCTCGTACTGGGTCACGGTCATATCTCCCTGCGTCAACCACTCAAACTTCCTCCGCATCTCCTCTCTGCGGGGCTGCGGTACATACCTCTCCAAGAAGAGAGTGGAGAACTGCTGCCAAGAAAGGGGTGCTGCACCGACAGGCCTACGCCTCTCAAAATCCTCCCACCAAGTAAAGGCAGCCCCAGTAAACTGGAAGGTGGTAAATGCCATACCACTAGACTCAAGAATCCCTGTTGTATGGTGCATCCGCTGACACCTGTCAAGTAAACCTTGGGCATCCTCGCCCTCAGCACCACTGAATGTCGGAGGCTGGAGTCTACCAAACCTCTCAAGACGACGCTGCTCATCCTCTGGCATAACTGGAACCCTGAACTCCTGTACTGGTGCAACCGGCTGAGCTGGAGGTGCCTCCGGCGTCTGTAGTCCCTGCACTACCTGCTCAGGTGTGCGAGCAGCGGGGGTCTGATTGCCTCCCCCGACCTGCGAAGTAGCTGCTGCTGTGGTGGCTGAAACTGCCTGAGCCAGGCCAGTGCAAACTGTCAAGATCTGAGCCAAGGTCTCCTATAGACCTGGAATCACGATGGGCACTGCTGGTGCCTGAACTGGTGCTGCTGGAGTCTGATTCGGAGCTGGGGCAGCTGGTGGATCAACAGGTGATGCCCTCACTGCTCGGCCTCTGCCACGACCACGACCGCGTCCACGGCCTCTGGTGGCCTCAGTGGGTGGCACTGGTGGTCGTCCACCTCGTCCGGTAAAGGTTCTGCAGCCTCTCGAGGATAAATACAGACATCTCCGTACCGATCCGCAAGACTCTACTAAACCGGCTCATGACTTGCGAGACCAATGTAACCTAGGCTCTGATACCAACTTGTCACGATCCCAACCCTGGTCGTGATGGTGCCCAACACACTGCTAGGCAAGCCTGACCAACTAACAACCTCAACCCATTTTCTTATGAAGTTTATTATTAGCTAATACAGTTAAAAATGCCAAATTACCATAACAAAGGCTTGGAGCAAGATTTAAATATGCAGAAATTCAAATGATAATACCAGTACATAGCCCGAACAGATCCGGTGTCACAAGTCTGAGCCTCTAATACAAGTTTAACAACCTATCGCATAATCAGTCTAGGAAATGTGGATAAAACAAAAGGATAGAAGAGAGAGATCAGGGCATGCGGACGCCATGCAGCTACCTCGATGCTCCCGGGTATGTGCTGCCCGACTGAAAATCCTTAACAGCCTCAGATGCACCTGGATCTGCACACAAGGTGCAGGGAGTAATGTGAGTACTCCGACCCAGTGAGTAATAAGCATAAATAATGACTGAGAATAAGAAATCTTGGAGAAACACAGGGTAATCTATAATGCGGCAGTTTAAAACAAGTAATGTGAAAGCAGTAAACCAATGGAAAACGAAATATGATAATTCTGCAACAAGTAAGCAGTTAAGTGATAGATAGTAAAAGAAAAATCAACACATAGAACGGTACCCTATAGTACCCGCTGCGGCGTGCAGACCGACCCATATATTTATCGTCGACGGCACTCACTGGGGGTGTACAGACTCCGGGAGAGGCCCCTTACGGCCCAAGCGCAATAACATGCCATCTCGTGGCACCAATCTAGGCCCTCTGCCTCATATAAATATCAGTATAACACTATTGTGGCACACAACCCGATCCCATAGTATCCTCACATCTGGCCCTTGGCCATACTCAGTCTAGAAATCATATAAGCCCCTCGGGCGTTAGTAAAACAGTAGTTCTCAGCCCAAAACATCATTTAACATATCATTTTAGTTTCATAAACTGAGTAAAAGTGGCTGAGTTGTAAAACAGTAGAAAACGATACGACTGAGTTCAAGTAGTAAATCAAACAGTGAGGAAATAGTGATAAAAACTCCCCGAAGGGTTCAAATAGTTGGCACAAAGCCCACATATGGCAATCAATCCAAATAATGATGATATCAATTAAGCTTCAATCAAATATGCGGTACAAACATCGCTCGGGACGGGCCAAGTCACAATCCCTCATAGAAAACGACCCCACGCTCATCATCAAGCGTGTGTCTCACCTCAATATAGCACTACGATGTGCAAATCCGGGGTTTCAAATCCTCAGGACATCATTTACATTCATTACTCATCTCCAACCGGCTAAAGCTCTAGCTCGCTATGACCTTGCCTCTCAAAGATGCCTCCTCGCGCGTCAAATCTGGCCAAAACCAGAATGAATACGTCACAATAGGCTAAGGGAACAAAACCCAATCGAAAAATATCAAAAATCCCGAAATTAGCAAAACCCGAGCCCCGGGCCCACTTCTCGAAACTCAGAAATTTTCACATCATTAGATTCCTTATCTCCCCACGAGTTCATACATATCGAAAACACAAGAATCATAGATTAATTGACCCCTCAAATCTCCAATTTAGACTCTCTTAATCTCAAGCCCGAAAACCTCCATTTTTTGTCCATAAATTCCTTAATTTTTAGTCCTAATTCATGAAATATCACCATAGAATTGTGTTTTAGGTCCGAAATCCTTACCTTATCGAAGTTCCCTTGAAATCCCTCTTCAAAATCGCCCAAAAACTCTAAGTCCGAAGTTAAAATGAATAAACCCTTCAAAAATCGCGAAGAAGAACCATTTATACCTTCTGCCCAGGGGTTTTCGCATCTGCGACCCCTTTTACCGCACCTGCGGTACCGCATTTGAGGTCCTACCAACCGCTCCTGCGGTTTCTCATTTAAATCCAAAAGTCGCTTCTACGACAGAATTTCCGCATCTGCGGCTTCGCAGATGCGGCCCCATTGACCGCTTCTGCGGAAACTGCTCCCCAGGCCAAACATCGCATCTGCGGCCTTCCTCTAGCACGTGCGGCACCACACCTGCAGTTCCCAAGCCGCAGGTGTGAAAACACCAGAAGCGGCATAAAATCTGCAATTGCACAGTCCAAAACTCTTCCCGTTAGCCATCCGAAATCACTCAGAGGCCCCCGGGACCTCAACCAAAGGCACCAACACCTCCTAAAACCTCATTCAAACTTGTTCCAATCATCAAAACACCTCAAACAACACTAAATCTATCAATTCACATCGAATTCAAACGTAAGTTTTTTAAAAACTTCTGAAACACGCTTTTGATCAAAGGCCCAACTAAACCACATCCAAATGACCTGAAATTTTGCACACACATCCCCAATCACACAACGAAGCTATAGCAACTCTCGGAATCCCATTCCGACCCTCGGATCAAAATCTCACCTATCAACCGAAATTCGCCAAAATACTAACTTTGCCAATTCAAGCCTAATTCTACACCGGGCCTCCAAAACCACTTCCGATCACACTCCTAAGTCACAAATCACCACCTGAAGCTAACCGAACCACCGGAACTCACATCCGAGCCCTCTAGCACATAAGTCAACATCCGGTTGACTTTTCCAACTTGAACCTTCTTAAAAGAGACTAAGTGTCTCATTTCCTTACCAAATCCACTCCAACCACAAACCAATCAACTCGACAGAACACGGATAACGAAGCATAAAGAAGCATAAATGGGGGAAACGGAGCGGTAACTCATGAGACGACTAGTCGGGTCGTCACATAGTCATCCTAGAAGAGCTCTACTTTATGTTGTATAGCCTAAATTATAGGATAAATATCTTGTATAAATACATAGGCTCATGTAACCGTTTCGAATGATCAATAAACTGTCTTCTCGACATTGTCTCTGTGCCATATTTTTACACTATTCGCCCTCACAATTTTTCTTAAAACGTCTCACACTAATTAAAATACCACTACATTATATATGTAACTTCTTATTCTTTTCAACTTTTAATATAGAACTCTATTCACATACATGCACTAACGAGGCGAAAATCAACATTTTATGTTGGATCGATCTAAACTCATAGGTTGACATGATTTGAACTTGAGATCCTGAAGTAACAATTGTTTCGTATTAATTTGTTAACCACTCTATTAAAACTTAGTTAGTCGTTCCACCAAATTTTAATTACTTGATGGTTATGACGCCCAGTTTTCCACATCATGGTGTTCTCATTTTGATAGTTATGATATTGCCAAGTATAATTGCTAGAGTCCATGGTAATTAGTGCAGGGCGAGGGAAAACTAATTAGTTCATAAAATTTTCAATTAGGCGACTTCAATATTTAGGCCAAACCGGTTGTCTTAGACTTGTACGATATTGGAGCTGAAAGTATAGACCAAATACAAAGAGATTTAACTCTTTACATTGATATAACATTTTTTTTTTGTTGTATCAAATAAATGAAAATTTCTACTATTCATGTATTTTAACTTGTAGTAGGTTACCTGTCTCATTTTTCACCATACTAATCTCATTTATGTGAATTACCTGTAGTTATTTTTATGTAGACTCGATAGTATAAAAATTCTTTATTGTGTAGAAGTTAAAACTCAATACAGATAGACATCTATGAGCCCAAAGAGTGGATGTGCAATGTTGAAGATCCTTTTGTACAACAAAATCCTATTTTACATGTTTTATTTGCCCAATAACCAATAAAACACACGATTCTTGTTTTTTTTTTTTTCAATCTTGATGCATTTTATCATCCATTTGCTTCCAATTTTGATTTATTTTTTTATTTATTTAATTTTTTTTTTTTAGTGAACCTGCTTGTATCATACGCCATGTGAATGCTAGAGAATGACCATTCATCGATCAAGTGGTCATACAGATTCTCTGCCCTGCCAAAAGAAAATTTTGTACAACTATAAAAATAATGTATGGAACCTAATCAACTTTCATGAATATTTACGCTTTATTGGCCTATGTAACAAAGATTTCCAGCAGATAGAAAAACAAAAGAAGAAGGAAAGTGAAGATGATAACTGATTAGGTTGCATAAATTTATATCACAAGTTAAAATACTAAGTATAAGAATTAGCAAGTGAAGCCATCACTGAACTTTTAAGACACAAAAGATAGAAATGGTAAAGTACAATAATATGCATGGGATGAAACGAACTTCGTACTTTTCTTTGATATATTCTCAACTTTAACATTACCCGTAATTGTAGCCAGATTCATTAGTGTCACCCCCTATCCAATTACAAACCCCACTTTCTCATTTGTCATGGAATTTCATTTATGTGGATTTTGCTTCTCTTGAAAATACAATATAAATAGGACTGTTGTAACCAGATTAAAAAAAAAAAATAGAAAAGCAAGAGGACTAGCTAGTTATCAAGGTGTTCCCTAGAGTTCCCTTGACCGCTTCATTAGGGCTCACTTCTCCATAAATTGTTGTTTGAAGCCCTGCTGAAGTGTTTGGGGACCTCACGGATTCACTTTGAAAATATTTAATTTATATATTATGATAGTGTAAAAAACTTTGATAAATTAATCAAGGTGTTCCCTAGCATTCTTCCGACCGCTTCATGAGGCTTATGTAACGATCCGGCCGGTCGGTTTGAGAGTAATAGCCCCGATTCCTTATTTACTACTTTTCCCGTATCATTTTATGCTTATGTGAATTGCCGGGAGGTTTATTTTTAGTTTCGGAGTGATTTGGGACACTTAGTCCCTAAAATGGAAGCTTAAGTTCTAGGATTTTGAACGTAGTTTGAACTGTGTGAAGACGACTCTAGAATGGAGTTTCGTCGGTTCCGTTGGGTAATTTTGGACTTAGGAGCGTATTTGGATTTTGATTTGGAGGTCCGTAGATGATTTAGGCTTGAAATGGTAAAAGTTGAATTTTTTGGATGTTTGACCGGGAGTGGACTTTTTAATATCGGGGTCGGATTCCGATTCCAGAAGTTGGAGTGGGTCCACAATGTCGAATATGACTTGTGTGTAAGATTTGAGGTCAATCGGACGTGATTCGATAAATTTCGGCATCGTATGTAGAAGTTTGAAGTTTCAAAGCTCATTAAGTTTGAATTGGAGTACGATTCGTGTTTTTAGCATTGTCTAATATAGTTTGAAGGCTCGACTAAGTTCGTATGACATTTAAAGACTTGTGGTATATTTGATTGAGGTCCCGGGGGCCTCGGATGGATTTAGGATGGTTAACGGACTAGTTTTGGACATGTTGGAATTGCAGAAAAATCTGGTGTTCAATTGTTGGTTTCCTTCTTCCCGTTCGCGAGGGGAGTTCTACGTTCGCGAAGGGGAGCTAGAGGCAGGGGAGGATTTGTGCTTCGCATTCGCGAAGTGGGAGCCGTGTTCGCGAAGGTCTGTACAATGGTGCATCGCGACGCGTGAAGGGTATCGCATTCGCGTAGAGTAAGTGGAGTAGCTGGGACCCCAAGGCATTTTTTCTAAGCGTTCGCGAAGAGGTCCGTCATTCATGCACCACATTCGCAAGAGGGTCCTCGTATTCGCGTAGAAGGATTTTAGGGTCAGTAGCTATTTGTGCTACGCGAACGCGAGAGTGAGGCCGCGTTCGCAGAGAAGGATTTACCTAGGCAGCAGTTTATATTTCAAAAATGAGGGTTTTGCAATTTTTATCAAATCTTGAGATAGAGAGCTCGGATATGAACGAGATTTTGAGAGAATTTCGGAGGCATCGATTGGATAATGATTCTTCACTTATTTTTTGTTATACCTCACTAATCTATCTTGAATTTCATCTTCTAATTTATATATGGGTTGAGAATTTGGAAAAGTGAAAAAGTTCTTCAACCAAATTTTTGGGTTTTGATTGAGATTTTGTCATCGGATTTGAGTAATTTTGGTACGAGTTAACTCGTGGTTGAATGGGTGTTCATATCTTGTGACTTTTACCCGATTCCGAGACATGGGCCCGGGTCAACCTTTTGGGAGAATTTCTAATTTCTTGCTAAAGTCTTGATTTCATTAATTAGATTAGTTTCTTATAGTTATATTCATGGTATGTAATTGCTTTTTGCTAGATTTGGGCCATTCGGAGTGGAAAAGTCATGGAAAAGGCATTCTTACTGATTGATTGAGCTTGGTTCGAGGTAAGTGGCTTGCCTAACCTTGTGTGGGGGAAGTCCCCTTAGTATTTGGTATTGTTGTGATACTTCTGTGATATGTGAGCGTCGTGTACGCGAGGTGAAGAGTGCGTACACGGGCTAATTGTTGTAAAATTCGATTTTACTGAGTAGTAACCCGTTACATCTTAATTGAGTTATACTAGCATGTGTAGGTATCATATTTAGCCTAATATCGCATGTCTACGTGTCTTAAATGCTTATTTGAAATCTGTGCAGCATGCTTATTTTTCCTTGATTTGTATCAATCTCAAACTATAAAGTTCATGCTGTTAATTGTTGTTTTGCATCGATTTTGAGATGTGTATTTACTTTTGGGACTACGAGGCGGTACCTCGGGAGATTCCCCTACACATTTACTTTTGGGACTACGAGGCGGTACCTCGCAAGATCCCGCTACACATTTACTTTTGGGACTACGAGGCGGTACCTCGCAAGATCCCGCTACACTCTACGAGGTGGCACCGTGGAAAATCCCTTTGCATATTTACTTTTGGGACAACGAGACGGTATCTCGATCCCCTGTTGAGAATTTACTTTTAGGATTATAAGACGGTATCTCGGGAGCACCCATGTTGTTTATCTCAATGTGTTGTGTTGTTATTTTCTGTAGAATTCTCCTTGTTAGATTCTCAATATTGTTACATTATTATATCTTCTGTCTTACTTTTATATATCAGTAGGGCACTCACTTGACCTCGTCACTACTCTACAGAGGGTAGGCTTCGCACTTACTGGGTACCGTTATGGTGTACTTATGCTACTCTCCTGCACATATTTTGTGTGCAGATCCAGGTACCTCCTACTAGCCCCGCTATTAGTTGTCTACTTGTTGCAGCTCTGGAGAATTCAAGGTATATCTGCCAGCGTCCGCAGACCTCAGAGTCCCCCTCTATCCCTTTCATGTTGTTCCTCCTTTATTTCTTTTAGTTACTAATGTATAGAAATAGTTAGATAAATCCTTAGAGCTTGTGACCTGTGATTACCGGATTTTGGGAATATTTTTTATACTCGGGTATTGGTTTACTTGTATATGCCGAGCGGCATTTTATCAGTATATAGTTATCAGTTGAAATTTAGTTATTGATTCTGTCTTTATTTTCGATTATTCCGAAATTCTTAGGCTTGCCTAGTCGTAGAGACTAGGTGCCGTCACGACATCTTACAGAGAGAGAATTGGGTCGTGACAGCTTACTTCTCCATAATTCATTCTTTGAAGCTCTGCTGAAATGTTTGGGGGAACTCCCGGGTTCACGTTGAAATGATTTAATTTAAATATTGTGATAGTGTAAAGAACTATTACAATATAGGAAGTAAAAGTTGGTTGATAAAGTAATCAAGGTGTTCCCTAGAGTTCTCATGACTGATTCACGGTCTTTTAATCTCTTGTAACAAGTAGTATATTTTATTTTTCAATTTCTTCTCAGTAGAATTTGAACTTGTTAAGGCAAGCAACTATGATGACCTAAAAGGTCATCTTTTGTTTTAGAATCCATTTTCGTATTCTGAGACGTTGAAAACTTCCTTTTATCTCTCCTCGATTTGCGTGCACAGACCGGGCGCGATGCCAGAAAGCTTTTGTGTGGAAAATTTAAGAAATAATAATTTTTGGCTTAAAAAGATGATTTTAGTTGACTTCGGTCAACATTTTGGATAAATGGACCGGACCCGCGTTCTGACGGTCCCGGAGGGTCCGTAGTAAAATATGGGACCTGGGCATATGCCCGGAATCGAATTCCAAGGTCCCTAGCCCGAGAAAAGAATTTTTGAAGAAACGTATTTAACTGAAAATATAATGGTTTTTGGAAATTGAATAAGATTTGATCTTGTTGGTATCGGACCCTTATTTTGGTTCTGGAGCCCGACACAGTTCCGCTATGGTATTTAAACCCTATCTGTGAAATTTGGTGAAAAAATGGAAGAGATTTGATGTAATTCAGACCCTTGGTTGAGAAAATAGATATTTTAAACTATCTTGAGAATTTCATGAGTTTTGTTGTTGAATTCATAGTTCTAGGATGTTATTTTGGCGATTTGATCGCGCGAGCAGTTCATATGATGTTTTAATACTTGTGTGCATGTTTGGTTTGGAGCCCCGAGGGATAAGGTGAGTTTTTGGATAGGCTACTGAGTGATTTTTGAACTTAGGGAATTGCTAGTATGCTTCACCTGAGTTGCAGGCCTCAGACCTCGCAAATGCGAGGTCAGGATACGCAATTGCGACCACTGTCTACGTAGCATTTCCGAGGCTTCCATCGCAAATGCGAAGGAAGCTGGGCCTGGGCATGTTCGCAATTGCGAACTATTCTTCGCATTTGCGAAGTAGTCAGGGAGGGGCAAATCATCGCAATTGCGTCCAAAGGTTCGCTATTGCGACAGTAGCAGAAATGCGACAGCTTCGCATCTGCGATGCCTGTCTCCCATTTGCGAGCTTCGCAATTGCGAAGCTCTGGTCGCAAATGCGACATCTGCAACTATTCAAAATGAAACTTGGACGGGATTTTCACCCATTCTTCACGTTTCTCAAATCCTAAAACCCTAGAGGCGATTCTCCCAAGACCAAATCTTCCCCAAAACTTTGGTAAGTGATCCTAACTCACTTTCTTTCACTTTCCCATCACATTTCATGAATTTCCAACCAAAAATTTAAGATTTCTAGGGTAAAAATTGGGGGTTTGGATAGAATTAGGTATTTTTATAAATTGGGGTTTTAGACCTCAATTTGAGGTTGGATTCCAAAACTAATTGTATGTCTGGGCTCGGGGGTGAATGGGTAATCGGGTTTTGGTCTGAATTTCGAGTTTGAACCAAGTGGGCCCGGGGTTGGGTTTTTGACTTTTTGGGGAAAATGTTAGAAAACCTAAAATTATGCATTAGAGTTGAGTTATTTAGCATTTGTTGATGTTATTAAGTTAATTATGGCTAGATACGAGTGAATTGGTGGTGGAATCGAGAGGGAAAGCGGTGATTGAGCTTTGAAATACCTGTTGGCTTGAGGTAAGTGTTTGGTCTAACCTTGACTTGAGGGATTAGGGATTCCCAACTTATTT
This sequence comes from Nicotiana attenuata, assembly GCF_001879085.1. NCBI lineage: Eukaryota > Viridiplantae > Streptophyta > Magnoliopsida > Solanales > Solanaceae > Nicotiana > Nicotiana attenuata. Next base: position 19,631,405 of record NC_032000.1, on the reverse strand, counting down.
GCTATGTGAAATTCCATGTATGTGGCGTATAGGTGTGGTGACGAGTACATATATATGCGCCACCAAATTATCATTTTAGCTTGTTCCCTTCCCCGTTTCCCTATATATTGCTCTCATGCCCTACATTGCTACATGCTCATAAATGTTTCCATGTCTAATTGCTTCATATTAACTTCTGTTCTCCTTACTGAAGTATTTAATTGTTTCATGGTTTCGTTTTATTGCCCTGTTGGCTTATATTGGTTTATCGGTGCCTAATTTTACACCTTGGTTGGTCTTGCTGAGTAGTTTTTTCGCCGATGAAATGTCATAATCGTAGTGATATTCCATTGTGGTGATTTAGGTATAAGTGTTGTGGAGGATTTGAGTTTACTTTTGAAATGATTGCCTTAATCTTATGATTGGTGCTGATATATATATATATATATATATATATATATATATATATATATATATATATATATATATATATATATATATGGATCGGGTTGCACACCGCAAAAGGAGAAATAAGGGTGAATGTGATTTTCTGGTGGGATCGAGTTGCATGCCGCAACAAGGAGTAATAAGGGTGGACAAGTGGGATCGGGTTGCGGGCCGCAACAAGAGGAATAAAGATGATATGTGTTGAGAAGTAATGAGGGTGGACTGGTGGGATCGGGTTGCACGCCGCAACAAGGAGTTATAAGGGTGAATTTTGATACAGGTATTGTTTATATAGTGGGATCGGGATGCACACCGCATCAGTTATTTTTTAAGTACTCATTTCTGCTGAAATTCATTACTGAGATGTTGAAACTCCCTAAGGATTGGTTATAGTTGCGTACTGGTAGAACGGCTGGTTTCCGTATTCATTAAATGTAAATTTCTGTTATATGTCATTATGTATTTCCTTTCCGCTTTAGTATAAACTGTTGAAGGTTGTATATGTTGTGATACCCCGCCGTAGCCTCGTCACTACTTTGCCGAGGTTAGGCTCGGCCTTACCAGTACATGGGTTCGGTTTTACTGATACTACACTCTGCACTTTCTGTGCAGATTTCGGAGCTAGTGGCTGATCAGAGTTCAAGGTTGCTGCCTTCAGTCCACAGGAGACCCGAGGTAGTCCTGCAGGCGTCCGCAGTCCCTAGCATCCCCTTCTATCTTTAATGCATTCTTTTTTACTTTTGCTCCGAGACAGATGTATATTTTTCTTTCAAACCAATACTTGTAGTATTCGTAGATTGTTCGTGAGTTGTGACACCAGTTCTGGGTGGAATTTATTACGGTTTTCGTTATTAGCATAAAAATAATCTTAAACTGTGTTCTTCCGCACTTATTTCCGCTGATTTACTTTTGTTAAGTCTTTAATTATTAAAAGATAAAGGAAATAGGTGAAATATTCTGCAACGTTGGCTTACCTAGCGAGTACAATATTAGGCGCCATCACGGTCCCGACGGTAGGGAATTCAGGTCATGACAAGTTAGTATCAGAGCTCTATGTTGCTTAGGTCTCCCAATTAACGGACAAGCTTGGTAGAGTCTGAGGAATCAGTACAGAGACGTCTTTATTTATCCCCCAGAGGCTACAGAGTTAGGAACAATTTCACTTCTATTCATCTTTGTTACGCGATTTGATCTCTAAATGCTAATTGATCTCTCTACTTTGTTCTTTCGCAGATGGTGAGAACACGTACCGCTTCATCAGCTGATCAGCAGCCCAAGCCCCCGATGGCAGCTCCTACAAGGATCAGAGGATGAGGCCGAGGCCGTGCCAGGGGCCGAGGTAGGGGCAGGGCTCATCCTAGAGCTCGAGCAACAGCACCAGCGGCGGAGCCTCAAGTAGAGTTTGATGATGAGGTTCCGGCAAGACCGTTCCAGCAGGGCCATCTCAGGTTCCAGAGGGGTTCATAGTTACCCCGGCACTTCAGGATACATTGGTTCTTCTAGTAGGCCTTATGGAGAGTGTTACTCGGGCAGGCATACTTCTTGTAGCACCAGCTATTTCTCGGGCTGGGGGAGGAGCAAAGACTCCTGCTACTCACACTCCGGAGCACATGGCTCCTCAGTTTTAGACTCCGGCAGCTCAGCCAGTTGGGGTAGTTCCGTCGGGTATTGTAGCACAGACCGGTGATGGATCAGTTATGTCTACGGAGGCTTTGTGGAGGTTGGACAGTTTTACTAGGCTTTTCACTACTACATATGGTGGTACATCTTCAGAGGATCCCAAGACTAGTTGGACAGTTGCCATAAAGTTCTACGGAATATGGGGATAATGGAGACCAATGGGGTCGACTTTTCTGCCTTTCGCTTATCAGGTTCTGCTAAGAAATGGTGGAGAGATTATTGTTTGGCCAGACCTGCTGCGTCACTAGCTCTCACTTGGGACCAGTTCTCACGGCTATTCTTGGAGAAGTATCTTCCTATGACTTAGAGAGAGGACTATCGGAGGCAGTTTGAGCACCTTCAGCAGGGTTCCATGACCGTCACTCAGTACGAGACCAGATTTATGGATTTGGCCCATCATTCTCTTCTTATACTTCTCACTGAGAGAGAGAGAGGGTAAGGAGGTTTATTGAGAGACTCGCTCGGCCTATTAGATTGCATATGGCTTAGGAGATAGGGAGCGAGATTTCATTTCAGGATGCGGCCAATGTAGCCCGGCGAGTTGAGGCAGTTCTATCTCAGGGGAGTGGTCAGAGGTCTGACAAGAGGCCTCGTCATTCTGGTAGGTTCAGTGATGCCTCGTCTGGAGGCAGGGATTCTTTTGGTAGGGGCCATCATCCCAGGCCGTTTCATTCAGCACTTCAGACATCTCATGGGGCTTCAAGGGGTCGTGGACCTTATGTACCTCCCTCAAGACAGCTGGCTTATAGATAACCGCCAGCTCCTATCAGAGAACCTACTCTTCAGAGTTATTATCATGGTCAGTCGGCCCGTCAGGGTCAGTCTCAGTTTCCTTAGCCGCAATATTCAAATATATGTTTTTCAGTATGGTGAGTATGGGCATGCCCGGAGGACCTGTCCGAGATTAGTGGGTGTTCAGTCACAGCAGGAGAGTTCTCGTGCCATGATTCCAGCACCGCCTGCCCAGCCAGCTAGAGGTAGGTGTCAGGGAACCAGAGGTATGGGTCAGCCGCTAGAGGTGGAGGTTAGGCCGTTAGAGGTGGAGGCCAGGCCGCTAGAGATGGAGGCTAGGCCCCTAGAGTTGGAGAAGTGAAGGGCTTTTTCCTACTAATGAGTACAGATATGCGGCCTTAGTATTAGAAAAAGAATTAGCAGGGGTACGTGCGAAGTCTTCAATGAATACCAGCGAGCGGGAGGCCGTCCCAGGGATATGGTTCAGAGTGGTGGGGCCCAGCCCCGATGTTATGCTTTCCAGCCAGGCCTGAGGCTGAGTCCTCCGATGCAGTTATCACAGGTACTGTTCTGGTTTGTAGTAGAGATGCTTTAGTTCTGTTTGATCCAGGGCCTACATACTCGTATGTGGCTTCTTATCTTGCTTCATATTTGGTTGTGCCTCGTGATTCTTTGAGTGCTCCCGTATATGTGTCTATGCTGGTGGGTGATTCTATTATTATAGATCGTGTCTACTGTTCGTGTGTGGTTGTTATTGGGGGGTCTTGAGACTAGTGTAGACCTCCTACTTATCGATATGGTGGATTTCAATGTCATTTTGGGGATGGATTGGCTGTCACCTAATCATGCCATATTGGATTGTCACGCCAAGACCGTGACCTTAGCATTGCCAGGGTTGCCTCGATTGGAGTGGAGAGGAACTCTTGGTCATTCTACCAGCAGGGTTATCTCTTATATGAAGGCTCAGTGTATGGTTGAGAGGGAGTGTTTGGTTTATTTGGCTTATGTTCGTGATTCTAGTGCTTAGATTCCTTCTATGGATTCTGTGCCAGTTATTCGGGAGTTTCCAAAGGTATTTCCTGCAGACCTGCCGGGGATGCCACCCAACAGGGATATTGATTAGTACATGCTCAAAAATGTTTCCATGTCTAATTGCTTCATATTAACTTCTGTTCTCCTTAATGAAGTATTTAATTGTTTCATGGTTTCGGTTTATTGCCCTGTTGGCTTTTATTGGTTTATCGGTGCCTTATTTTACACCTTGGTTGGTCTTGCTGAGTAGTTTTTTCGCCGATGAAATGTCATAATCGTAGTGATATTCCATTGTGGTGATTTAGGTATAAGTGTTGTGGAGGATTTGAGTTTACTTTTGAAATGATTGCCTTAATTTTATGATTGGTGCTTATATATATATATATATATATATATATATATATATATATATATGGATCGGGTTGCACACCGCAAAAGGAGAAATAAGGGTGAATGTGATTTTCTGGTGGGATCGAGTTGCATGCCGCAACAAGGAGTAATAAGGGTGGACAAGTGGGATCGGGTTGCGGGCCGCAACAAAAGGAATAAAGATGATATGTGTTGAGGAGTAATGAGGGTGGACTGGTGGGATCGGGTTGCACGCCGCAACAAGGAGTTATAAGGGTGAATTTTGATACATGTATTGTTTATATAGTGGGATCGGGATGCACACCGCATCAGTTATTTTTTAAGTATTCATTTCTGCTGAAATTCATTACTGAGATGTTGAAACTCCCTAAGGATTGGTTATAGTTGCGTACTGGTAGAACGGCTGGTTTCCGTATTCATTCAATGTAAATTTCTGTTATATGTCATTATGTATTTCCTTTAAACTGTTGAAGGTTGTATATGTTGTGATACCCCGTCGTAGCCTCGTCACTACTTTGCCAAGGTTAGGTTTGGCCTTACCAGTACATGGGGTCGGTTTTACTGATACTACACTCTGCACTTTCTGTGCAGATTTCAGAGCTAGTGGCTGATCAGAGTTCAAGGTTGCTGCCTTCAGTCCACAGGAGACCCGAGGTAGTCCTGCAGGCGTCCGCAGTCCCTAGCATCCCCTTCTATCTTTAATGCATTCACTTTTACTTTTGCTCCGAGACAGATGTATATTTTTCTTTCAAACCAATACTTGTAGTATTCGTAGATTGTTCGTGAGTTGTGACACCAGTTCTGGGTGGAATTTATTACGGTTTTCGTTATTAGCATAAAAATAATCTTAAATTGTGTTCTTCCGCATTTATTTCCGCTGATTTACTTTTGTTAAGTCTTTAATTATTAAAAGATAAAGGAAATAGGTGAAATATTCTGCAACGTTGGCTTACCTAGCGAGTACAATATTAGGCGCCATCACGGTCCCGACGGTAGGGAATTCAGGTCATGACAAGTTAGTATCAGAGCTCTATGTTGCTTAGGTCTCCCAATTAACGGACAAGCTTGGTAGAGTCTGAGGCATCAGTGCAGAGACATCTTTATTTATCCCCAGAGGCTACAGAGTTAGGAACAATTTCACTTCTATTCATCTTTGTTGCGCGATTTGATCTCTAAATGCTAATTGATCTCTCTACTTTGTTCTTTCGCAGATGGTGAGAACACGTACCACTTCATCAGCTGATCAGCAGCCCGAGCCCCCGATGGCAGCTCCTACAAGGGGTAGAGGAGGAGGCCGAGGCCGTGCTAGGGGCCGAGGTAGGGGCAGGGCTCATCCTAGAGCTCGAGCAACAGCACCAGCGGCGGAGCCTCAAGTAGAGTTTGATGATGAGGTTCCGGCCAAGACTGTTCCAGCAGGGCCATCTCAGGTTCCAGAGGGGTTCATAGTTACCCCGGCACTTCAGGATACATTGGTTCTTCTAGTGGGCCTTATGGAGAGTGTTACTCGGGCAGGCATACTTCTTGTAGCACCAGCTATTTCTCGGGTTGGGGGAGGAGCAAAGACTCCTGCTACTCACACTCCGGAGCACATGGCTCCTCAGTTTCAGACTCCGGCAGCTCAGCCAGTTGGGGTAGTTCCGTCGGGTGTTGTAGCACAGACCGGTGATGGATCAGTTATGTCTACGGAGGCTTTGTGGAGGTTGGACAGTTTTACCAAGCTTTTCACTACTACATATGGCGGTACATCTTCAGAGGATCCCAAAACTATTTGGACAGTTGCCATAAAGTTCTACGGAACATGGGGATAATGGAGACCAATGGGGTCGACTTTGCTGCCTTTCGCTTATCAGGTTCCGCCAAGAAATGGTGGAGAGATTATTGTTTGGCCAGACCTGCTGCGTCACCAGCTCTCACTTGGGACCAGTTCTCGCGGCTATTCTTGGAGAAGTATCTTCCTATGACTCAGAGAGAGGACTATCGGAGGCAGTTTGAGCACCTTCAGCAGGGTTCCATGACCGTCACTCAGTACGAGACCAGATTTATGGATTTGGCCCATCATTCTCTTCTTATACTTCTCACCGAGAGAGAGAGAGAGGGAATGGAGGTTTATTGAGGGGCTCGCTCATCCTATTAGATTGCAGATGGTTTAGGAGATAGGGAGCGAGATTTCATTTCAGGGTGCGGCCAATGTGGCCCGGCGAGTTGAGGCAGTTTTATCTCAGGGAGTGGTCAGGGGTCTGACAAGAGACCTCGTCATTCTGGTAGGTTCAGTGATGCCTCGTCTGGAGGCAGGGATTCTTTTGGTAGGGGCCATCATCCCAGGCCGTTTCATTCAGCACTTCAGACATCTCATGGGGCTTCAAGGGGTCGTGGACCTTATGTACCTCCCTCAAGACAGCTGGCTTATAGATAACCGCCAGCTCCTATCAGAGCACCTCCTCTTCAGAGTTATATCGTGGTCAGTCGGCCCGTCAGGGTCAGTCTCAGTTTCCTTAGCCGCAATATTCAGATATATGTTTTTCAGTGTGGTGAGTATGGGCATGCACGGAGGACCTGTCCGAGATTAGTGGGTGTTCAGTCACAGCAGGAGAGTTCTCGTGCCATGATTCCAGCACCGCCTGCCCAGCCAGCTAAAGGTAGGGGTCAGGGAACCAGAAGTATGGGTCAGCCGCTAGAGGTGGAGGTTAGGCCGTTAGAGGTGGAGGCCAGGCCGCTAGAGATGGAGGCCAGGCCCCTAGAGGTGGATGCGAGCGAGCGGGAGGCCGTCCCAGGGATATGGTTCGGACTGGTGGGGCCCAGCCCCGATGTTATGCTTTCCCAGCCAGGCCTGAGGCTGAGTCCTCCGATGCAGTTATCACAGGTACTGTTCTGGTTTGTAGTAGAGATGCTTTAGTTCTGTTTGATCCAGGGCCTACATACTCGTATGTGGCTTCTTATTTTGCTTAATATTTGGTTGTGCCTCGTGATTCTTTGAGTGCTCCCGTATATGTGTCTACGCCGGTGGGTGATTCTATTATTATAGATCGTGTCTACTATTCGTGTGTGGTTGTTATTGGGGGGTCTTGAGACTAGTGTAGACCTCCTACTTATTGATATGGTGGATTTCAATGTCATTTTGGGGATGGATTGGTTGTCACCTAATCATGCCATATTGGATTGTCACGCCAAGACCGTGACCTTAGCATTGCCGGGGTTGCCTCGATTGGAGTGGAGAGGAACTCTTGGTCATTCTACCAGCAGGGTTATCTCTTATATGAAGGCTCAGCGTATGGTCGAGAGGGAGTGTTTGGCTTATTTGGCTTATGTTCGTGATTCTAGTGCTGAGATTCCTTCTATGGATTTTGTGCCAGTTGTTCGGGAGTTTCCAGAGGTATTTCCTGCAGACCTATCGGGGATGCCACCCAACAGGGATATTGACTTTTGCATTGATTTGTCTTCGGGCACTCAACCCATTTCTATTCTGTCGTATCATATGGCCCCGCCAGAGTTGAAGGAATTGAAGGAGCAGTTGCAACTTTTGCTTGATAAGGGCTTTATTAGACCTAGTGTCTCGCCCTGGGGTGCACCGGTGTTGTTTGTTAAGAAGAAGGATGGATCGATGAGGATGTGCATAGATTATCGGCAGTTGAACAAAGTCACCGTCAAGAATAAGTATCCATTGCCGAGGATTGATGATTTATTTGATCAGTTTCAGGGCGCCAAAGTGTTTATGGAGATTGATTTGAGATCTGGCTACCATCAGTTGAGGATTAGGGCATCTGATGCACCTAAGATAGCTTTTCGGACTCGATACGGGCATTATGAGTTTCTAATGATGTCATTTGGGTTGACAAATGCCCCAGCAACATTCATGGATTTGATGAACCGGGTGTTCAAGCCCTATCTGGATTCCTTTCTGATTGTCTTCATTATTGATATCTTGATCTACTCCCGCAGCCAATATGAGCATGAGCAGCACCTTCGAGTCGTTCTTCAGACTCTGAGAGAGAGCCAGTTGTATGATAAGTTTTTGAAATGTGAGTTTTGGTTAAGTTCAGTTGCATTCCTGGGTCACGTCGTATCCGCAGAGGGTATTCAGGTGGATCCTAAGAAGATTGAGGCAGTCAAGGACTGGCCTAGACCCACATCAGCTACAGAGATGTGGAGTTTCTTGGGTTTGGCGGGTTATTACCGTCAGTTTGTGGAGGGGTTTTCATCTATAGTAGCCCCGATGATAAGGTTGACCCAGAAGGGTGCCCCGTGCAAGTGGTCGGACGAGTTTGAGATGAGCCTTCAGAGACTCAAGACAGCCTTGACTACGGCGCCGGTGTTGGTGTTGCCCACAGGTTCAGGGCCATATATACTATATTAAGACGCATCTCGTATTAGACTTGGTGCGGTGTTTATTCAGAACGGCAAGGTGATTGCATATGCTTCGCGGCAGTTGAAGATTCACGAGAAGAATTATCCATTTCATGATTTGGAGCAAGCAGCCATTGTTCACGCACTGAAGATTTGGAGGCATTATTTATATGGCATGTCGTGTGAGGTGTTCACGGATCATAAGAGTTTACAGTATTTGTTCAAGAAGAAGGAGCTCAATATGAGGCAGAAGGAGCTCGATTTGTATCATCCCAGGAAGGCCAATGTTGTGGCCGATGCTTTGAGTATGAAGTCAGCCAGTATGGGCAGCCTTGCGTATATTCCAGTCGGTGAGAGGCTGCTTGCTTTGGATGTTCAGGCTTTGGCCAATCAGTTTGTGAGGTTGGATGTTTCTGGGCCCAGTTGTGTTTTAGCTTGCACATTCGCTCGGTCTTCACTATTTGAGCGTATCAAAGATTGGCAGTATGATGACCCTCATTTGGTTGTCCTTAGGGACATAGTGCGGCACGGTGGTTCCAGGCAGGTTATAGTTGGAGATGATGGAGTTTTGCGGATGCATCGTGTTTGTGTGGCTAATGTGGATGGACTTCGTGAATTGATTCTAGAGGAGGACGATAGTTCCCGGTATTCTATTCATCTGAGCGCCGCTGATATGTATCAGGATTTGCGGCAGCATTATTGGTGGAGGAGGATGAAGAAGGATATTGTTGCATATGTAGCTCGGTGTTTGAATCGTCAGCAGGTAAAGTACGAGTATTAGAGACCTGGTGGTTTGCTTCATAAGATTGAGATTCCTGAGTGGAAGCGCGAGCGTATCACTACTGACTTTGTTGTTGGACTCCCACAGACTCAAAGGAAGTTCGATGCAGTGTGGGTCATTCGTCTTCATGGTGTGCCCGTGTCTATCATTTATGACCGAGGTACGCAGTTTACCTCGCATTTCTAAAGGACAGTGTAGCGTGAGTTGGTGTAATACTCTATATTTAAATAAGGTCATATAAGTCTTTAGTCAAAAAAAAAGAGCAACAAAAAAAAGAAGAAAAGAAAAGTCAAACAAAACAAAAGAAAAAAAATTACATAGAGAGATAATGGGCCAAAACCCACGAGAAAGCCCTGGCAAAGTAAAAAAGAAAAAAAAATATAAGAAAAGGGATTCAAGGGAAGTGTTTCGAAACACTAGAGTTTCTGCCGCAATCAAGGTTGTAGTGAAATTATAATAGGGATTAAGGGAGTAACTTATGGTTCGGCAAATTTTGGGGTAAAACAAGGAAGCCTACGCAGTGCTTTAGAGCCATACCAATTGCACGAAGAAAAAAAAAAGAAGAATTTAAGCACTTTGGTTTATACCGGTATGACTTGAACTTCTCTTCTGTGTTCTTTTAGATTATAATTTCATTGCACATTGTTCATAGGAATCCATTGGGTATTGGAAAAAAAATTATACCAGTAAGACATCGTAGGCAGCAAGGTTATTAAAGTTTCATCTTATTCATATGGTTGAGGAGATTTAATAGTACAATGAATAGACTGTACGAATGTTTTCTATTTAGAAGATTATAGATTAGTTTAAGTTATCCGTAGCTTGGATTAATATACAACAACAACGACGACGACGACGATCCAGTACAATCCCACAAAGTGGGGTCTGGGGAGGGTAGTGTGTACGCAGACCTTACCCCTACCCCGATAGGGCAGAGAGGTTGTTTCTGATATACCCTCGGCTCAGGAAGATGGAAAAAGTATCCGGCATTACATCACTGAAAATAATGAAGGGTCCCAACAAATAATGACTATACACATTGAAATATCAGAATAGAACTACCCACGGTAGAATAGAATTGGATGTCATTTTGTAATCACAGTAAAAGTACATATATATTGACTTTTGAAGCAAATTGGAGTGACCCTATCTTTCTGCAGTAGAAAAGAGTTGCTTCACAACAACCTTTCAAGAGTCACCATAAGCAGTTTATAAGCAACTTCATACTGCTTTTGTCCTCCTAATTTGAGTTTGAGTTACTCTTCAAAGAACCACTAAATAAATACTATGTCGAAAACATAGTTGATAGCCTTGCCAAATTATATAAAAAGACCGAATGATAAGGATCTAAATTCGAAATCAACTTTTAGTTCAGAATAGGTGAACTTACAATTATAGTTGTTACAGTAGCTTGGATTAATATAATTTGACAAAATTAGAATTAAACATGAAATTCCGAGGGTGGAGCATTCTAGATTACTTGTGGATTAGCATGAATATGGAAATTAACAGGAGATCAATATGATGTGATTATAGATTGACTGAAAGGGGTTTCACGGACTGCTCGAGGTGATGGGCTTGGTATTTCGACACGAGTATGGTGAGTAGTAATCTTACCGCAATTTGTGTTTTCATAACCTGCATGGTTTATACATTATTTTGAAAATAAAATATGTTACCGAATTTTTGAAATTGCATGTGGGACAAGTCCTTTACTTGATATGGTACTGAATAGTTTACTTGAGATGTTTACAATTATTTAAAATGTTCTCACTGTTACTAGACATGTTTTACTATTACTAGAGATATGATTACCGTTACCGAAATTGGATTACATGATTTCATAAAAAAATTTAAAATGCCCTATACTATTTTGAAAATACTTCCATGTGAAGATTTACTATTTACAAAGAAAAGTATAAAATGGAGGAGACCTTAAAGGATCCCGTAGCTAACGACGGGTTTGTTAGACCTGGTGCACCTTGTATTTAGCGATTACCGAGTACAGTTATAGCCCTCGCTAGTGGGAAGGTAGAACTAGCATACAGTTACAGTTTTCCCTCGAGAAGGGACCTACCGTTATATTTGACTCCTTTTACGAAGGGGTCCACACAGTGATACAGATACATGATCCTTTCTTGGAAACCTCCCAAACATAAGGAATTGATATGATACAGTGCTTACCGAGTTGTTACCGAATTGTTAAATTGATTTCTGTTACAGGAAATACATAATGAGACTGATTATTCTTACCGTTTGAAAGGGCATTTTATTTTAATGATAATTTCTGAATTTTATTATACAAGCATGTATTTCTGACTTGTCCCCAATAAAAAACGGTTGTGGTTAAGTGTTATTACTCACTGAGCTAGCGACTCATTCCCCGCTAATTTTTTTTTACAGAGACAGCAGTTGACGCAGGCAAGGATTTCGTTAATTAGAGCGCACAGGTTGATAGTTCTCGGTGAGTCTCGCATTTGTTCTCGTGGGCGGAGATTTTTATTTATTTTTATGGTCTTTCTTTAAACTCTTAGAGTCGCTCCATAGTCATTATTTTAGTGTCATGAGTATTCTTTTTTGTTATTATAGTCTTATGTTGAGTATCGTTCTCATTTATCAAAGTTGGAGATAAATTAGTATTTCTAGTGGTTAGTTGGTGGTTTAGTTATGGTGGAGACTTATATTGGTTAATTGAAAAGTTGTCAATTGTTTGGTATGATATTAGGATGCTTGGTTGCTGATTTGAGACAGGAAAATTTTTGGGATAGTCCAAAAACAGGGAAAATTTTGTCCGATTTTCTGTAAAATTACCGATGAGGCTACTTGGGAGCACTTGCTCCTAAGCGCCGGTCACAATCCTAAATTGGGTCGTGATAAAGTTCGTATCAGAGCCTAGGTTATTCTTCTGACTAATGGAGCACATGTCGGTAGTAGAATCTCAATTATGGTTATGTAGCTGGCCATTCCCATAATCGTGATTCTGCTAGGGCGTGATAGGATGTTTTGTCTTTCTTTCTTATTCCTCTGTACGTGTGTGGCGATTAGGGTCAAATAACTGAATCTATCATTACTTATCCTATTCGTGTATGACTCGGACCAACTACCATATAAAAATGCTACATAGGTACTATACAAGACCAGTGAAAGGTTCATTGTGCCATATGAGGTGCTTTTCGGTAAGATGCGTAACAGAGTCCATTTCAGAAATTTATACTAGTCCACCACTACAGCGATAGAGGAGTGCTATCACAAAAATATACTTACCTCCATGAAAAAGAAAAAAAAAGAGATCTTTATGGATACAATAGATATAACAGAATAGGGGCTCTAAAGTCCTCATGCACCTAGAAGATTATGGTGAACAACTAAAGTTCCTAAAGTTGAAACTACTAAGTTTACTATATCTGATAGTTCAAAGGATCCTAAAGGTTTTAGTAGAATACTTACCACGTTATGAACTATAGAATATTTCATGAAGGGGTCTATGGAATTGGCCACTTTTAGACTAGAAAACATGGCGAATACATGAAATGCTACTGTACTCTTAGGGATGCCAACAAGAGCAACACAACTAATTTAGGAATAATTTCACTAAAGGGCTTATGAATCACTTCCTTCTTGTCAGTTTGTGACGTGAACTTGCCTGCTAGATCATTTAAGAAATTGATTTAAATGATGGGTATACTTACATATAACACCTAACTTTCTCAGCTGGATACGCAAGCAACATCTTAAGTTTAGAGGCTTGTTGAAAGGTTGGTTAATTGTTTAAACAAGGTAATAACTGCATTTATGAAGACTTAAACCTATTATGTAGCAGTTGCACTTACCAGAAAGATTGAAAATATGGACATGATAGGCGTGTAAGAGCTCACATAAGAAGATCGAGATTAGAATATCTTTTAGTATGGATTTTAATATGAGTCGAAGATTTAAAAATCAAGAACATTTTGAGATATTAAGCGATCCTTTTCAGGTTGCCACATCTGTGAAAAATTTATAGTAGTTAGACATGTGTTTAAAACTGTTAAGATTTAAGTTAAGAGATGGAAACCCTAGCTAACCAAGTTGTACTTGATATGGTTGACTCTAACGTACAGACGGTTATGGATTAATTATCTTCTTACCATGCTACCCTCAATTACAATGGAAAAACTATTAGGTTTGGTGAACATTAAAAGCTAGTTTTGTCCAAAAAAAAGGGATTATAGATTTTAGAGAAGAGCAAATTATATATTTTGAAGACTTAACGGTTATAGAAGAAAGGTTGTTTGGATCTCATAGATATTGTAAGGGGCACAAGATAAGAAACGCTTAGTTTGAGAAAAAAACAGTATCATGGTCTTTAATTATGATTTTTAGTATATTCATGTAGCTGGAAAGAACACGAAGATTTACTTGGAAATAAAAACTATGTTATAGATGCTGCCGAAAAATTAGCTTGTTATCAAGCTCTTGAAGCATGAATTTTAGCTAGACCCGGTGGCATTCCTCGGGCATATTGTAACTAAGGATGTGATTATGGTAAATTCTAAGAAGATAGAAACAATTCAAAAATGGCAAAGATCAGCTATTGCTATAGATATCTGCAGCTACTTGGCTTGGCAGACTACTACTGAAATTTGGTATAGGATATTTCCAAAATAGCAGCGTCACTAACCTGGTTAACACACACACAAAAAAAAAAATTTAAAGTTCCAATGGACAAAGGAATGTGAGCAGAACTTTAGGAACCCAAAACATGTTTAACAACTACCCTAGTATTAGCCTTACCAACAGGTTTTGGAGGACTCGCGATATTTTTTGATGCTTTAAGGATGAATTAGGATGTGTTCTTATGCATATAATCGTGTTATATCCTATGCTTCGAGACAATTCAAGCATGACCTACACTATATTACTCATGATTTAGAGTTAGTTGTAGTGGTTTTGGCTTTGAAGGTTTGGAGGCATTACTTATACTGCAAAAATTGTGAGATTTATACTGACCACAAGAGCTTAAAGAATATTTTTCAGCGCAGGCATCTAAATCTTCGACAGTTTTGGTAGATAAAACTACCCAATGACTATGATTGTTTTATTTGGTATCGTTATGGAAAGTCCAATATTGTGGCTGATGCATTGAGCAAAAAAATCTATGAGCGATTTGGCACATATAATTTTGTCAAAAAGACTTTTGGCTTAAAATATGTAGAGACTAAATGATACTTGTATCAAGTTTAGTATGGAGAATTAAGTGACATTGTTGGCTTGTAATAAAGCCAAGCCTTCACTAGTGGAACACATAAAGTTTACTCAATATAAAGATGAGCGATTATGTAATATCGAGATGAGACCTTAGCTAGTAGAAGCAAGAATATGACTACTGATAGTGATGGTATTCTTCCACTAAGTAGCAGGTTATGTGTACCAAATATAGATGTGTTAAGATAAGTTATTTTTGAAGAGCTCACAACTCTAAATACGCTAATACATTCAGAGCCTTGTAAGATGTACCATGACTAGAAGAAAATTGTATTTGTGGAAATATAAAGGAGGAAGCTTAACTTAACATTGTTTCTAACAGTTTAACTTGTTAGCATGTCAACATTTGTGACTCTCAGGCACACTACAACTCGAGATTCCAAAGTGAAAATAGAATAGAATCAAAGTGAATTTTATGACAAATCTACCTCAAATAATTAGAAGTTATAATTATACGTGGGTAATAAGGTAATTGAAAATTGACTTACATAGTAGGCTCACTATTGCCAGTTATAACTTCTCACACTAAGGATAAATATACTCAAATATATATGAATGAAAAATTGTCAAACTAGATGGGGTCTATCCATTATTTTATAGAAGATCATAATTTACTGCATGATTTTGGAAAAGTCTTTCCAAGAAACATTGGTTATACGAGTAGATCTTTGTACTCTAGTTTATCAGCAGACAGATGAGCAACCTAAATGTACCATACAGATCTTGAAGGATATGTTGAGAGCTTACATTTTGAGTTGGAGGTATCTTGTGAGCTTATATATCTATAGCTGAATGCCTACAACGATAGCTATCAGTCTAGTATTAGGTGGCACCCTATAAAGCCTTGTATAAGTGTATGACGTTGTTCTACTATCAGATGGTTTGAAGCCTATGAGACTAACTTATTAGGACCCCACTTAGTACAACAAGCTATTGACAAGGCCCAGTGCTCGGATTGCTCACAACTCATAATAGACAAAAGTCTTACGCGGATAATAGGAGAAGAGAGTTAGTGTTCACAATCAGGGACACAGTGTTCATTCGAGTCTCCCCTATTAAAGGTGTGATTGTGGTTTCAAAAAAGAGGCAAGTTGAGCCCTAGACTTATAGGACCGTATGAGATACTAGGCCGAGTGGGAACTGTAGCTTATCGTTTGGCATTTCCTTCTGAGTTCTATTTACTCATCTAGTGTCTCATGGCTCTATGCAATAAAAATGTATATCGGACTCCTCTCAAGTGCTTGAAACACCGACTGTACCGCTTGATAAGAAGTTATCTTACGAGAAGGAGCCGATAGCTATTGTTGATAGACAAGTAAGAAAGTTACAGTCAAAAGAAACTTTTGTTTGTGAAAGTTATTTGGATAAATCATATTGTTGAAGAGGCTACTTGAGAAGTGAAAGATGGTATGTGAATCAAGCACCCTCACTTATTTAACTCTATAGGTACGCACTTGATTTAAATTCGGAGACCGAATTTTATAAGGTGGGAAGAATGTAATACTCTATATTTAAATAAGGTCATATAAGTCTTTAGTCAAAAAAAAAGAGCAAAAAAAAAGAAGAAAAGAAAACTCAAACAAAACAAAAGAAAAAAAAAATTACATAGAGAGATAATGGGCCAAAACCCACGAGAAAGCCCTGGCAAAGTAAAAAAGAAAAAAAATAAGAAAAGGGATTCAAGGGAAGTGTTTCGAAACACTAGAGTTTCTGCCGCAATCAAGGTTGTAGTGAAATTATAATAGGGATTAAGGGAGTAACTTATGGTTCTGCAAATTTTGGGGTAAAACAAGGAAGCCTACGCAGTGCTTTAGAGCCATACCAATTGCACAAAGAAAAAAAAAAAAGAAGAACTTAAGCACTTTGGTTCTTACGGGTATGACTTGAACTTCTCTTCTGTGTTCCTTTAGGTTATAATTTCATTGCACATTGTTCATAGGAATCCACTGGGTATTGGAAAAAAAAATTATACCAGTAAGACATCGTAGGCAGCAAGGTTATTAAAGTTTCATCTTATTCATATGGTTGAGGAGATTTAATAGTACAATGAATAGACTGTACGAATGCTTTCTATTTAGAAGATTATAGATTAGTTTAAGTTATCCGTAGCTTGGATTAATATACAACAACAACGACGACGACGATCCAGTACAATCCCACAAAGTGAGGTCTGGGAAGGGTAGTGTGTACGCAGACCTTACCCCTACCCCGATAGTGCAGAGAGGTTGTTTCTGATATACCCTCGGCTCAGGAAGATGGAAAAAGTATCCGGCATTACATCACTGAAAATAATGAAGGGTCCCAACAAATAATGACTATACACATTGAAATATCAGAATAGAACTACCCACGGTAGAATAGAATTGGATGTCATTTTGTAATCACAGTAAAAGTACATATATATTGACTTTTGAAGCAAATTGGAGTGACCCTATCTTTCTGCAGTAGAAAAGAGTTGCTTTACAACAACCTTTCAAGAGTCACCATAAGCAGTTTATAATCAACTTCATACTGCTTTTGTACTCCTAATTTGAGTTTGAGTTACTCTTCAAAGAACCACTAAATAAATACTATGTCGAAAACATAGTTGATAGCCTTGCCAAATTATATAAAAAGACCGAATGATAAGGATCTAAATTCGAAATCAACTTTTAGTTCAGAATAGGTGAACTTACAATTATAGTTGTTACAGTAGCTTGGATTAATATAATTTGAAAAAATTAGAATTAATCATGAAAATCCGAGGGTGGAGCATTCTAGATTACTTGTGGATTAGCATGAATAAGGAAATTAACAGGAGATCAATATGATGTGATTATAGATTGACTGAAAGGGGTTTCACGGACTGCTCGAGGTGATGGGCTTGGTATTTCGACACGAGTATGGTGAGTAGTAATCTTACCGCAATTTGTATTTTCATAACCTGGATGGTTTATACATTATTTTGAAAATAAAATATGTTACCGAATGTTTGAAATTGCATGTGGGACAAGTCCTTTACTTGATATGGTACTGAATAGTTTACTTGAGATGTTTACAGTTATTTAAAATGTTCTCAATGTTACTAGACATGTTTTACTATTACTAGAGATATGATTACCATTACCGAAATTGGATTACATGATTTGATAAAAAAATTTAAAATGCCCTGTACTGTTTTGAAAATACTTCCATGTGAAGATTTACTATTTACAAAGAAAAGTATAAAAGGGAGGAGACCTTAAAGGATCCTGTAGCTAACAGCGGGTTCGTTAGACCTGGTGCACCTTGTATTTACCGATTACCGAGTACAGTTATAGCCCTCGCTAGTGGGAAGGTAGAACTAGCATACAGTTACAGTTTACCCTCGAGAAGGGACCTACCGTTACATTTGACTCCTTTTACGAAGGGGTCCACAGTGATACAGATACATGATCCTTTCTTGGAAACCTCCCAAACATAAGGAACTGATATGATACAGTGCATACCGAGTTGTTACCGAATTGTTAAATTGATTTCTGTTACAGGAAATACATAATGAGACTGTTTATTCTTACCGTTTGAAAGGGCATTTTATTTTTATGATAATTTCTGAATTTTATTATACAAGCATGTATTTCTGACTTGTCCCCAATCAAAAACGATTGCGGTTAAGTGTTATTACTCACTGAGCTAGCGACTCATTCCCCGCTAATTTTTTTACAGAGACAGCAGTTGACGCAGGCGAGGATTTCGTTAATTAGAATGCACAGGTTGATAGTTCTCGGTGAGCCTCGCATTTGTTCGCGTGGGCGGAGATTTTTATTTATTTTTATGGTCTTTCTTTAAACTCTTAGAGTCACTCCATAGTCATTATTTTAGTGTCATTAGTATTCTTTTGTTATTATAGTCTTATGTTGAGTATCGTAGTCATTATTTTAGTGTCATGAGTATTCTTTTGTTATTATAGTCTTATGTTGAGTATCGTTCTCATTTATCAAAATTGGAGATAAATTAGTATTTCTTGTGGTTAGTTGGTGGTTTAGTTATGGTGGAGACTTGTATTGGTTAATTGACAAGTTTTCAATTGTTTGTTATGATATTAGGATGTTTGGTTGCTGATTTGAGACAGGAAAATTTTTGGGATAGTCCAAAAACAGGGAAAACTCTGTCCGATTTTCTATAAAATTACCGATGAGGCTACTTGGGAGAACTTGCTCCTAAGCGCCGGTCACAATCCTAAATTGGGTCGTGACAGTTGGGTACGCGCGTCGAGTTGAGCACAACATTTCATCCTCAGACGGACGGACATTCCGAGCGTACCATTCAGATTTTGGAGGATATGCTCCGAGCATGTGTTATTGACTTTGGAGGTTCTTAGGATCAGTTCTTGCCATTAGCGGAGTTTTCCTACAACTACAGTTATCAGTCGAGCATCCAGATGGCTCTGCATGAGGCATTATATGGTAAGCGGTGTCGATCGCTGGTTGGGTGGTTTGAGTCGGGGGAGGCTCGGTTGTTAGGTAGAGATTTAGTACAGGATGCCTTGGATAAGGTTAAGATCATTTAGGATAGACTTCGTACAGCTCAGTCCAGGAAAAAGAGTTGTACCGACCGTAAGGTTCGTAATGTGGCATTCATGGTCGGAAAGCGAATGTTGCTTCGGGGGTCGCCCATGTAGAGCGTGATGAGATTTAGCACGAAAGGCAAGCTGAGCCCTAGATTCATCGGGCCTTTTGAGAACCTTGATCGAGTGGGAGAGGTGGCTTACAGACTTGCGTTGCTGCCAGGTTTATCAACTGTGCACCCAGTATTTCATGTGTCCATGCTTCGGAAGTATCACGGCGATCCATCCCATGTGTTAGACTTCAGCACTGTCCAGTTGGACAAGGATTTGACCTACGAGGAGGAGCCGATAGCTATTCTAGACCGGCAGGTTTGACAGATAAGATTGAAGAGTTATCCGTCGGTTCGTATGTAGCGGAGAGGTCAGCCTGTTGAGGCAGCTACCTGGGACTCCAAGTCCGATATGTGGAACCGATATCCCAATCTTTTCACTAAGCCAGGTACTTTTCTATGTCCGTTCGAGGACGAACGGTTGTTTTAGAGATGGAGAATGTGATGACCCAAAAGGTCATCTTTTGTTTTAGAATCCGTTTACGTGTTCTAAGGCCTTGAAAACCTCCTTTTATTTCTCCTCGATTTGCATGCACAGTCCGGGCGCGATGTGGGATAGCTTTTGTGTGGAATATTTAAGAAATAATGATTTTTGGCTTAAAAAGATGATTTGAGTTGACTTCGGTCAACACTTTGGGTAAACGGACTCGGACCCATGTTCTGACGGTCCCGGAGGGTCCGTAGTAAAATATGGGACCTTGGCATATGCCCGTAATCGAATGCCGAGGTCCCTACCCTGAGAAATGAATTTTGGAAGAAAATTGCTTAACTGAAAATATAAAGGTTTTTGGAAATTGAATAAGATTTGATCTTGTTGGTATCGGGCCCGTACTAGTTCCGGAGCCCAGTACAGGTCCACGATGGTATTTAGACCCTATCTGTGAAATTTGGTGAAAAAATGGAAGAAATTTGATGTAATTCGGACCGTTGGTTGAGAAAATAGAAATGTTGAACCATCTTGAGAATTTCATCAGTTTTGGTGTTGAATTCATAGTTCTAGATGTTATTTTGGCGATTTCATCACGCAAGCAAGTTCATATGATGTTTTAAGACTTGTGTACATGTTTAGTTTGGAGCACCGAGGGATCGGGTGAGTTTTGGATAGGCTATAGAGTGATTTTTGAACTTAGGGAATTGCTGGTATGCTTCAGCTGAGTTGCAGGCCTCAGACCTCGCAAATGCGAGGTCAGGGTTCGCAATTGCGACCATTGTCTATGTCGCATTTGCGGGTCTTTCATCGCAAATGCAAAGGAAGCTGGGCCTGGGCATGTTCGCAATTGCGAACTATTCTTCGCATTTGCCAATTAGTCAGGGAGGGGCAAATCATCGCAATTGCGACCAAATGTTTGCAATTGCGACAGTAGCAGAAATGCGACAGGTTCGCATTTGCGATGCCTGTCTCGCATTTGTGAGCTTCACAATTGTGAAGCTCTGGTTGCAAATGCGACATCTGCAACTGTTCAAAATGAAACTTGGACGGGATTTTCACCCATTCTTCACATCTCAAATCCTAAAATCCTAGAGGCGATTCTCCCAAGACCAAATCTTCCCCAAAACTTTGGTAGGTGATCCTAACCTATTTTCTTTCACTTTCCCATCACATTCATGAATTTCGAACCAAAAATCTAAGATTTCTATGGTAAAAATTGGGGGGTTTGGGTAGAATTAGGGATTTTTATAAATTTGCGATTTAGACCTCAATTTGAGGTCGGATTCCAAAATCAATTGTATATCCGAGCTCGAAGGTGAATGAGTAATCGGGTTTCGATATGAATTTTGAGTTTGGACCAAGCGGGCCCGGGGTCGGGTTTTTGACTTTTTGAGAAAAATGTTAGAAAACCTTAAATTATGCATTGGAGTTGAGTTATTTAGCATTTATTGATGTTATTTAGTTAAATATGGCTAGATACGAGTGAATTGGTTGTGGAATCGAGAGGTAAAGCGGTGATTGAGCTTTGAAATACCCGTTGGCTTGAGGTAAGTGTTTGGTCTAACCTTGACTTGAAATATTAGATATCCACGACTTATTTGCTATGTGAAATTCCATGTGGGTGGCGCATTGGTGTGGTGACGAGCACCACGCGCCACCAAATTTTCATTTTAGCTTGTTCCCTTCCCCGTTTCCCTATATATTGCTCTCTTGCCTTGATTGCTACTTGCTCATAGATGTTTCCATGTCAAATTGCTTCATATTAACTGCTGTTCTCCTTATTGAAGTATTTAATTATTTCATGATTTCGTTTTATTGCCCTGTTGGCTTATATTGGTTTATTGGTGCCTTATATTACACCTTGGTTGGTCTTGCTGAGTAGTTTTCACTGATGAAGTGTCATAATCGTAGTGATATTCTATTGTGTGGATTTAGGTATAAGTGTTGTGGAGGATTTGAGTTAACTTTTGAAACGCTTGCCTTTATTTTGTGATTGGTGCTAATATATATATATATATATATATATATATATATATATATATATATATATATATATATATATATATATATATATATATATATATATATATTGGGATCGGGTTGCACGCCACAACAGGAGGTATAAGGGTGAATGTGATTGTCTGGTGGGATCGGGTTGCAGGCCTGAACAAGGAGCAATAAGGGTGGACAAGTGGGATTGGGTTGCGCGCAGCAACAGGAGGAATAAGGGTGATATGTGTTGAGGAGTAATAAGGGTGGACTGGTGGAATCGGGTTGAACACCGCAACAAGGAGTAATAAGGGTGAATTTTGATACTGTTATTGTTTAAATGGTGGGATCGGGATGCACGCCGCATCAGTTATTGTTGTAGTATTCATTTCTACTGAAGTTCATTACTGATGTTGAAACTCCCTAAGGATTGGTTATAGCTGAGTACTGGTAGAACGGTTGTTTTCCGTATTCATTAAATGTAAATTTCTGTTATATGTCATTCTGTATTTCGTTTTCGCTTTAGTATAAACTGTTGCAGGTTGTATATGTTGTGATGCCCCGCCGTAGCGTCGTCACTACTTCGTCGAGGTTAGGCTCGGCACTTACCAGTACATGGGGTCGGTTGTACTGATACTTTACTCAGCACTTCCTATGTGGATTTCGGAGCTAATGGCTGATCAGAGTTCGAGGTTGCTGCCTTCAGTCCACAGGAGACCCGAGGTAGTCATGCAGGCGTCCGCAGGCCCTGACGTCCACTTCTATCTTTACTGCATTCTATTTTACTTTTCCTCCGAGACAGATGTATATTTTTCTTTCAAACCAATACTTGTAGTATTCGTAGACTGTTTGTGAGTTGTGACACCAGTTCTGGGTGGAATATATTACTATTTTCGTTATTAGCATAAAGATAATGTTTTAAACTGTGTTCTTCCGGATTTATTTTCGCCGATTTACTTTTGTTAAGTCTTTAATTATTAAAAGATAAAGGAAAAAGGTGAAATATTCTGTAATGTTGGCTTGCCTAGCGAGTACAATGTTGGCACCATCACGGTCCCGACGATGGGGAATTTGGGTCGTGACAGCAACATGTTTTATTTTTTCAAGTTACTAATTTCATTACGAATTATTTAATTTTTGGACAAACTGATATGTAAAGATTTGTTTACACTATCGCGAAAAATATGTGTAGTTGTATGAGTCATCGTCCATTTTGTTAAACCCGACTCCAAGTCTCAAAGCATTATTTTCGTTAAATTCTGATAATGTAATTGTTATACAAAATTAATTAGTCGCTCTTTGTTGTTTATAGCTTCTCTTTATTACGATATACTTCACATTAAGTAGGTAAAGTTACCATTAAGGGGTGTGGTAGAACGAATGAGATTTCCCCATCCTTAGCGTATTGCTGGTAATGAGAGTTACCCTTATATTGGCTTTATAAGGCGAGATAACTTAGTTGGTTTAGAGGATTCGAAATACCAGATTATTATAATATATAAAAAATAGCTGAAGTTATACTTTGCTAGAATTAATTAAAGGAAATGAAAAATCTAAATTAATTACTGTAGAACATTAGCTTAACTTAGGAGAAAATTGGTACTTTAGTGGTGCCACTGTCTTGTAGTGCTGAGGAAAAGAAGTAAGAGGCCCAAGGAAGAAAGTAATGAAGGACTCAGTACGATATGATTCTTTATAGACAATATTGGTAGATGTTAGTGATAGCATTCCGGCTCAGGAACAGCTTTTGTTTCTTATTTAGGTTATTAATATTCAGTGTTGATGTTCTGATTGATGAGTCACGAGCCGGTGTTAACGAGAGATTGGAAGTTTGGAGACAGACTCTTGAGTCTAAGGGTTTCAAGCTAAGCAGAACGAAGACAGAATACCTCGAGTGTAAGTTCAGCGCAGAGCCGGGGGAAGTGGACGTCGATGTGAGGCTTGAGTCACAGGTTATCCCAAGTAAAGGCAGCTTCAAGTACCTTGGTTCGGTTATCCACGGGAGGGGGAGGGGGATGTCACACACCGTATTGGGGTAGGATGGATGAAGTGGAGGTTAGCATCTGGAGTCTTGTGTGACAAGAGAGTGCCAAAGATACTCAAAGGTAAGTTCTACAAAGCGGTGGTTAGACCGGCCATGATGTATGTCGCTGAGTGTTGGCCTGTTAAGAACTCATATATCCAAAAGATGAAAGTAGCAGAGATGAGGATGTTGAGGTGGATGTGCGGGCACACTAGGATGGATAAGATTAGGAATGATGATATTCGGGAGAAGGTGCACGTGGCTCCCATTGAGGACAAGATGCGGGAAGCGAGGCTCAGATGGTTCGGGCATGTACAAAGGAGAAGCCCAGATGCTCCAGTAAGGAGGTGTGAGCGGCTGGTTGTGGAAGGCACGAGAAGAGGTAGAGGGCAGCCTAGGAAGTATTGGGGAGAGGTGATCAGGCAGGATATGGCGAGACTTCAGATTTCCGAGGACATGACACTTGATAGGACGTTGTGGAGGTCGAGTATTACGGTTGTAGGCTAGGAAATAGTTGAGTCTTGCGTTACTTTGTACCTTTGTGAGCCTAGTCCGGTAGGGTTTTGTCTAAGAGAGCTAGGGGCAATGTCGTGTCTTACTATTTTCTTTTTCGGCGTTGGATCCATTTACTAACCACCGTTTTTGCTTTGCAGTTTTCTTCTGCATTTTATGTTCCTATTTTTTCTATGATCTCCGTGATGAATCTAATATCCTCTCTTTTTGTCTTCTTTTTATTATCTTGAACCGAGGATCTTTCGGAAACAGCCTCTCTATCCTTTTGGGGTAGAGGTAAGGTCTGCGTACACACTACCCTCCCCAAACCCCACTCGTGGGATTTTACTGGGTTGTTATTGTTGTTGTTG
This sequence comes from Nicotiana attenuata, assembly GCF_001879085.1. NCBI lineage: Eukaryota > Viridiplantae > Streptophyta > Magnoliopsida > Solanales > Solanaceae > Nicotiana > Nicotiana attenuata. The sequence goes on along the minus strand of NC_032000.1, from coordinate 19,606,860 downwards.
TGTACTTTCTATTCGGGGATATGCATGTTTTGACATTAAATGCATAACAACATTTAAAAAAAGCTTCATAAAGATTACATGTTACTTTTAAGTTATAACATATATTGCGCGGACTCTCAGAGATATTCTTGCACCCATATCGAATCCTCCAAAAATACACTATTTTTGAAGGATTTGGCACACATCAATAATATTTTCCGTGAGCCGGAGCAACATAGCTTATAACCTTTTTGGCTGAATGGCTGTATTAATATTGTGAATTGGATATTTTAGATTTTCAAAGAACTAAAAGTCTAGAAATTTATATTGTAAGGATTATTTTCGTTAAAAACAAGACTAGTATTAATATTTAATAACGAAACGCCGTTACAAAACACAGTGGTGGTCATATTTTGTCAGCTAAAGCATTTTGTCCATAAAGCTATGCTGAATTTCGGGTTTCTTAGCTGGTTTGATTAAACCTGCAATTATGTTTAATAATAGCAGAATATATTGGAGGACCTTTTTCTAGCTCATGTTTTGAATGTAACGATGTTTTACATGAAGTTTAGCAAAGAGCGGATTTTGGGGAAAGACAAAAATTTCCCTAAATTTAACTCTTTTTTCCTGGAAAGGAATGCTCAATCAATTATATTGTGTACGTGCAAATTCCACATCGACGAACTTTTGTATTGATTCTGGTGGGGTACAAAGCGGATGTAGCTTTTGGCTATGAGTTCATTTGAATTCAAAATTTTGATACGGAGTATATATATATATTTTGTAAGTTTACGGAAAAAGTTTAAGTTACATATATTTTTCGTGTAATTAATGTATTTTTACATTATCATGTTATTTTTACTAGTGTAAAGATATTCATTATACTGATGATGATATAACTTTTCTTCGAAGAACTTCGAGCTCTCTTACAAGGCACAACGTAATACTTCCTACTGACGAGATAATTTCTTTACAAAAGATCTACACCCATCGTGAAAAAAAAAAAAAAGCAGAGAGTTTAGATTAAAATAGTTAAATATCTAAATCTTGTCGTGAGTTTAATATGATTGTTTATATTTTTAAAAGAGAATTACTTACAAAATGTTTGAGAAAAATCTGGGTCAAAAAGCGATTTTGATTCTTTTTTCCATTCTTTTGACTCTATAACAGTAGTTAGGGAAAATATTAATAAAGGAGAGAGAATGAGCAACCTCTCACTAAAAAAACATCCCACTACCCACAACTACATCCCTCCAAAACCACCGGATAAACTCAATCCGCAACCCCCAAACACACCTTCCTATAAGGAAACCCTGCTACAGGATGAGTTCTTCATCAACAACAACACCACTCCACCAATTGAAGATATCCCAACACAACCCATGGACATCCAGCAAACAAATTTGGATGCCACGAGCTCAGGGATGCTAACAACCAAATTGAAGCAAATAATCCTTTGACTGAGGAGGATACTATACGTATGTACAGTCCTTGGAAGTTCTCAGTGATCATAAAACTTATAGGTAAACGACTGGTGCATCACTACCTAAAAAAAAACTACAAGACATGGGAAATTAATGAGAACTTTCCTCTCATTGATCTTGGGGAAGATTATTACACTATCAAATTGGCCAGGAAAGAAAATATGACAAAAATACTGCACAATGGACCTTGGTTCATTAATGGATTTTTTCTTTCTATCAAAAAATGGGTGCCAAATTTTTTGGCCGAAGAAGCTCACCAAAGCTTTACAGCTGTGTGGGTTTGTCTTTCCCAGTTACCCACGAAATTTTATGATGGAATTATACTATCAAGAATTGGCAACTGCATTGACAAATTGCTCAAAGTAGATGCATGCACCTCAGCCACTTTAAGAGGGAGATATGCTAGACTGTGTGTGGAGTTGCCTCTCGATCAACCAGTACAAAACTACCTTCTAATTGGCCAACATAAACAACCTATTTTATACGAAGGTGATGATATCCTATGTAAAACATGTGGCAAGCTGGGACACATAAGTCTGCGTTGTACACAAGTCATCTCACCAACTGCAGCAAAGGGAGGCCAATCAGACATTGATCCACCACTATCCAAAACTGAGCAAGCAGGGGAATGGATGACAGTTTCCTTCCCTAGGAAAGGCAAAGCTAAGATAGCCAATCAACACGCGGACAAGGCTAGTGCAAACATATCCCCAGGTATAAATGTTCGAATGTATGATGCTGTGTCAGGTAAGTATCTCAATACTCCGCCTTTAAGTTATTTTAACAAACAGATATTAACTAATATTCCTAATAACTTACCTAGCACATTACAATCTGATCTCAATAATAAACAAATTTTTACTAACAAAAATCAAGTTGCTAAACAGAATGATGAGGGTGAAAGCAGTTTAGCTAAACCAGTGAAGCAGCACAAGGTTTTTGGAAAAAAGGAAAATAAAGAAAATCAAAAAACGAATATTTTGCATGAGGAACAAGCTGTCCTCCTTACAAATGTCACTGACGTGGCACCAATTTCAGGTCTGATTAGTGAAGAAAATCTTTTGCTTAATGCTATGGAATTGGATATCACCCATACAACCACCAATCCGGCAAGCAAAGAAGTAATCAATTACTCTACTAATAATAATTACATAACTATTAATAATAACTCTCCTACTCAGCATGCATGTCCCCACCCTCACGACCAATACTCCATACAATACTTGGAACACGAAAGCAGACAAATGGCGAAAGATATATCCATGCAAGATCTTGATATATACCACACGCAACAGCCTTCCCAAGCTATACGAATAGAATCAATAATTAACGACACCCCCAATCACCTTCCTATCACTCCTCCTATAAACACACAAGCCTACCAAAATGGCAAGACCTCCACTAACACTAAGGAGAAGATATCGTTTGCTACAACTGATTCATCTCTCTCGAAATCCAAACATGAACAACCTACCAAATCTTCCACCTTAATTCCCCTCAAATCCGGTGATCTATGCTCAGCCACCAAGCCCACCCAACCACATACCACAATCGTGGGTGGAGCTAAGGCTACAGGGCCATGCAGTATACTTCAACATGGAGATCAATGGGCAGGAATCCATTCTCATCATCTAGAACACTCACTTCCTAGCCCAGTTGATCTCAGAAGGGATGAGCTTGGCCATGAACAATTATGTAAACCAAATGTGGATGAACAATATTCTCCAACCACTAGCCCTATCAATGAATCAAAACCTAGTCAACAACATGCAATAAATGTGGAATATTCCACACAACCCCAACCAGCAGATACTCCAAAACCCACCACTGAATCTTCCATTCTTTGCTCCGGAGGATCTAATACTCCTGAATCTACTGTTCACAGAATGGTCTGCCCAGGCAATGCACAACCAACAACAAGACCCACAACCAGATCCAATGGTCAAGCAAGTACCAGCACAAAACATGCCAAACCAAGAAGGGATACAGGAGGAAGAAGAGGAGATGGAAAACTTGCCACACTTGGGGGAGCCAGCAGTGACTTTTTCAAGCCTAAGTGAGGTAAGACTACTCATATTCAGGGAGATGCTAGACAGGAAATCTATCTTCAGTTGCCCAGTGACACTGTACAAATGCTCACTGGACATTCGACCTCCACAGGACCCAACTGTGGGGAAGAATGTAGTGATCTTAGTTCCATCACTAAGGATGATTCCAAACAACAACCCCCCCCCCCCAACAATATCCCCATGCATCAGCCTAACAACATTATAATTTGGAGCGTTAGAGGCACAAATAACGCAAACTTCAGTAGGAATTTTAGAGAACTCATGGACACCCACAGACCTTGTTTGGTTGCACTCCTGAAAACAAAAATGGAGAGCCACTTATCTATCCTTAAGGCATTTAGCTTTACTGAGATGATATAGGTTCCATCAGTGGGGCAGAGTGGAGGGTTTGTAATGCTATGGAACAACAAAGTGGTAACAGTCAACAACTTCAGTAGAAATGGGCAAGCCATCCATGCAATGATCGAGGTAAAACCTAAAAACTTATCGTGGTTATTTACTGCAATTTATGCTAGCACTGATGTTCATTATAGGTGTATGTTATGGGATAATCTAAGAAGTATCTATGACCACTACAAAGGCCCTTGGTTAGTGGGAGGGGATTTCAACGAAGTTATTAATACTAGTGACAAATTTGGGGGTAGGAATATAAATCAGAAAAGAGCAAGTTCCTTAATAGATTGCCTAAACTATTGTAACTTAGTTGATTTGGGTTTTAAGGGGTGTAAGTACACCTGGTCAAACCATCGTAGGAAAAGAAAAGGTCTGATAATGGAAAGGCTAGATAGGATTTACTCAAATGGTGAATGGTTACAAGCTTATGTCAACGTAACTATAACTCATCTCCCAAAAATCCATTCAGATCATAATACTATTCTTGTTAACCTCAATAATAGAATAAATTCCAATAAGGACAGACCTTTTAGAATAGAGACTTATTGGTGCACCCATCCGGATTTCAGCCAGCTTGTTTCTACTAGCTGGAAAAATAAAGACCTAATAGGTGGGTCTGAATCATTTCAAAAAAATGTGATAGACTGGAAAAATATGAACTTTGGAAATATATTTATTAGGAAAAGAAAACTCCTAAAAAGAATTGATGGCATTCAAAAATCTACTAACTACCAAACCAGTTATTTCCTCCAAGACCTAGAAACCAGACTAATTGAGGAATATAATACAATTCTAAAACTGGAAGAAGATTACTGAAAAATTAGGTCTAGAGTTAATTGGTTAAACGAAGGGGATAATAATACTCGGTTTTTTCATATAAAAGCTACTAACAGGAGGAGAAGAAACAATATTGTGTTCTTTAAAGATGGCTCAGGGAATTGGATTGAAGACCAATCCTCCATAATAAACCATGTAACATAGTACTTCTCTAAGATTTTTACAACATCTCACGATAGGTCTGACTGGAAATTTATTAAAAATGATGTTGCTAATTTCACTTTAACTGATCTCTCAATCTTAGACAGGCTTTTAACAAACCAAAAAATTAGAAAAGCCGTATTTTCTTTCAAGCCTTATAAGGCACCAAGACCTGATGGATTACACCCTTTTTTTTTCAAAGATTTTGGCACATATTAGGAAGCAAGGTAATCAATCTATGCCAAAATATTTTTAAAACCTCAACAATGCCCCAGGAGGTCAACAAGACCTATATCTGCCTAATTCCGAAAATTAATAATGCTAATACTTTGAGGAATTTTAGACCAATAAGTCTTTGCAACATGGTCTATAAGGTGATCACTAAAGTGATCGCCAACATAATTAAGCCTTTCCTTAACCAATTGATCGATATCGAACAAGCTAGTTTTACAAAGGGTAGGAGAGCTAGTGACAATACAATCATCATTCAAGAAGTTCTAAAAAAATTTAATTTAGCGAAAGGAAAGGATAATTTCATTCTAAAGCTTGATTTGAAAAAAGCTTTCGATAAATTGGAATGGTCTTATATCTATCGGACACTTAGGTGTTTTAAATTTCCAAGAAAAATTCGTGACCTCATCCTTAGTTGTATTACTATAAGTACAATTTCAATTCTAGTCAATGGTAACAAAACTACGAAATTCAATCTGACACGGGGAATTAGACAAGGGGACCCCATGTCACCCTACATATTCATACTTTGTATGGATATGCTTTCCAAAAATATTAACCACCAAGTAGATATAAGGAAATGAGTGCCTATAAAACTTAATAGGACACCACTCCTATCTCATTTATTTTTTGCAGATGATTTAACTCTTATGGGTGAAGCTAAGCAGAAAACTTTTAACACTATTAACAGATGCATGGAGGATTTTAGTAATGTATCGGGCCTTAGCATCAATAAAGTCAAATCTAAATTGGTCATGTCTAGGAGTTGCAATAAACACACAAGGGACACGGCTACTCACATGCTTGGGATTACCATTAGTGATACTTTTGGTAATTACCTAGAGTTTCCAATGTTAAATAACTACCCTAGGCATAAGGACTGCCAACCATTACTGGACAAAATGCGTGCTAGATTACACAATTGCAATGCTAAGTGGCTTAGCATGGCGGGGAGGTTCACCTTAATAAACTCTACTCTAAATACACTGTCAAACCACCTTATGCAAATAAGCCTCCTTCCCCCAAGAACACTTCAAGAAATAGACAAGATACAGAGAGACTTCCTATGGGGAACTACGAGGAATAAGAGGAAACTACACCTAATTGGCTGCAATACAGTCACAAAAACTAAGTTAAATGGAGGTTTGGGCATCAAGAAAGCTAAATCAAAAAACCTAGCCCTCCTAACAGGCTTGGCATGGAGAATCCTTACTAATACAAACTCCTTATGGGCTAAAATACTCATTAGCGTTTCTGGAAAAAGAAAGAGAATGAATGGTTCCTCAATCACTTGGAAAAGCCTCCTAACGGGTTGGACTATATGCCATAAGGGCATTAGGTGGCCAGTAGATACACATTCCCATATGAATATATGGGACACACATTGGATCCCAAATATTGAAAGTCGTCGTAATAGCATTTCAGGGCCTTTGAATAAAAAAGAGGACAAGTTAACTATTAATGATATCTGGGATAACAATGGGTGGAACTTAGGAAAAATTTCTTTCGACCTCCCTCAACTAGTCACAAACAGTATACATGCACTCGATCGAGATTGCCAAAGTAACCCCCCAAACAATCTCATTTGGAGTCTTAACCCTAGTGGTATATTCACAGCATCCTCTTCCTATAAGTTAATTGATGACCATAAACCCCATACACACACCTTTAAGTGGATTTGGGAGCTACATTGCCCTAATAAGATTAAATTTTTCATTTGGAAGCTCTACCATAAGAGACTACCCACAAGAGGCTAACTTGCTAAAATTGGTATTAATATTGATCCAACATGCCCAATATGCAAGACCAACAATGAATCCATATACCACATCTTCTGGGAATGCCACATAGCTCGGACATTATGGTAAACCCTAGGGGTGTCCATTAACAACAATGGGTCGGCTAATCAATGGCTGGAGTTACTACTAAACACAACTCCAAAAATTTCTTGGGCTTATGTAACCTGGAAAGAAGTATTACCATTCGCTCTTTGGGGCATCTGGAACAACAGAAACCATAATAACATCAACAACCAAACCTCCCACATCATTGTTAAAAAGATTATTGCTCAAACAATTGAATACACATTACTTACAAGCAAGAATAGTACTTACAACAATGTCATAAGGATTAATGTCAGATGGGAGTGGCCAATGAAAAGTTGGTTCAAGGTAAATATAGATGGTGAATTCAAATGCAACTATCTGGAAGGGGGCATCAGTGGAGTTGTTCGTGACCACAAGTTTTAAAAAAAATTCAAGCAACCTCTCCAATACAAACAGAACTCCAAGCTCTTCGACATGCATTACAATTAATTATCAGGGAACACATATTCCCAGTAGAAGTAGAAACTGACGCCATAGAGGTCATACACGTCATTAGTGAAGATTACCCTACTAACAATAATTTAATTTACGAATGCAGGTTGTTAATGGAGGAGGCATCCAGGCAGGGGACAATATCATTGAAGCATAGCTTCCGCGAAGGGAATATGGTGGCGCACTTTTTGGCAAAGGCAGCATTAATGCAAACTAGCTACAATAAATTATGTACTTATGTTTTGCCGCCTGAACTTGTTGTAGATGTATATGACAAGGATCAGAGTGGGTATGTATATGCTAGAAACTATTCTAGTGACCAATGTGGTCGCATGGATGCTCTAGGGAATGATAGTGCCTTACGAGGTATAATGTTAGGTAATGAAGGCATATGTACTAATGACAATGTTAACGGGCTCTAGCCCTACTGATGTTATGATATAATATAAGTATCCTTTTACAGTAAAAACAATAGTAGTTAGGGGGTGTACATGGACCGGGTTGGTTCGATTTTTATCAAAATCAAATCAAACCAACTATATCGATTTGGATTGGTTCGATTTCGGCAGATTTTTCGGGTATTTTATTACTTAAATATTATTTCAATCTAACTTTGTTTAAATTTTTTATAAGTAAATATATGTTTAGTAAAAAAATTAATAAATCTACAAACATATTATCCATTAAATATTTTTATGAGAAAATTTACTTAGCAACACATGATTGTTATTTTTTTAGTCGTCTGACAATAATTTTTTTGTTGATATACACTTTCAAGGTTAACCGAGTTTAGTAATTAAACATAAAAATCAATATGATACCTATATAATAATAACCACTTCAAATTCGAAAAAGATAATAAGAATTTAATAGTTCTTAACATATGAATACGAAAGAACAAAGAGATTGACACATTTCAGTAGTACCTAATAAGAAAATAATCATACAACCCATTATTTAAGGTTAATAAATATGAAGCGCTTCATATTTTTATTAAATATTACCCCGTAAGAGAATTTCAAATATTTTTACACATTTTGTAAAGAATATTCTATATAAAATCTTAAGAGTATATATAAAAATTTTATATTTATATGTCGGTTTGGTTCGAATTTTTTTACTTAATACCAAACCAATTCAAACCAAACCTAGTCGAAATTTTTAATCGGTTTTGGTTTGACTTTTTTGTTTGGTGCGATTATCCGGTTTGATTTGTATACCCCTAATGAAAGGGATATGTTCTGGAATCTTTAGATGATATATAGGAGAAGCAAAAGCCATACTGTAATTAGTTGCATTACATGGCCACTCACTTTTATAAAAATTCTGACTTTCACATTGGCCAAATTTGCAACCAGATTCATTATACTTCATGCTTTGGCAAGGAATTCCAGTTGAAGCTTTCTTTACCTTTATCTTCTTTCTTAGGGAGGGAAAATCAAAGCTTGCAACATGAGACTATAAATATCAAAGCTATAGTGAGGACTACCTAGAACATGAAGGGTCATAATAGTACTCATAGATGAAAAATGAGATACATTGATCATTGTTTGTTAGTCGTCAAAGTGTTATTATCCCTTTACGTAAATTATAACAAATGTGTTATAAGATGATGAGATTAATAGCACAGAAATCTCGTGTGGTGCAAAATGATAAAAGCTCATATGATTCTAATTTTTTGTACGTTAAGGTGATCCCTAGAGGTCCCCTAACAACTTAAGGGGGCTTAATACCTTAATTTGTGGTTGTATGCCCTCCTGAAGTGTTTGGGGGAATTCTTGGGTTTGCTTTGATAATGACAACTTTGAGTAGAAGTGCCCAGTAGCATATTGCGTCATGATCAGGGTAATTTTAGTTAATTCACCTGCTTCAGTAACTCCTACTACTCATGTATTATGAGGCGGATCCAGGATTTGATAGCTACGGGTGCCACTGTATTTAATGCAAATATACAACTAATCAAGGAAATCGGATTAGGGTATCCAATATGTCGATTCACTCTATTTTGATAATTTGCAGTTTTATTTTGAATTGATTCGGTTCGCTTCATAAAATATTTTATGCATAAATACGCGATAACCAAACTCAAAATTTTTCGTCCTATGTCGAAATCAAGGAAAACATAATATTATATGGATTAAAAATTAAAATGATTAAAATCATATTCACACAAAAAGTTTAAAATCTAGAAAAATTTATAAAAATATAATTTAACTAAATAATAAAAATGGGGTTGTGCAAAGAGAAAAAATAAAGATGAAGAAAATCAAAGAAATTAAGAAAAAGAGAAGAAAAGAACAAAAAAAGAAAATTGGAAGAACTAACCAAGTAGAACAACGAAATGATTGCCATCACTTGGTCTTTATCTTGGACGTCGCATGTGCAAATATTGGAATACAACCATGGCACCTACTGCCAATTTGAGATTCTGAGTGCCACTTTATCCTGATATTGAAAAGTTTCGTGAAATACCAGAAAGTACATAAAATGTTACCCGAGCGTCCGGCTGGCGTATCACCCTCTTTGGTATGCATAGATTCGCCCCTGCTACTTGTTTCGCCTTCAAAATAAAATAGTCTAAAAATTATGTTAACTATCATTATATTACACTATGCATTCATTTTACCTCTTTTAATAGTTTGGAGAAAATGTACTTGTGTATAGGTTATGATACTACAATTATTAAAATGGGTCATTGGGTAATGAGTAAATGGGTCTAAAATGGGTAATAGGTGAATTGAATTCTTTAACAGTTAGTGTATGCATTTTGTGGTGAAAATTGTTTATTGTTTGAAAAAATGTGGCCGGGCCTTATACTTTTTTGTTATAAGAAGGTAGAATTTAGTTTGGTATTTCGTGGTTGCTATCCATGAAAGTTATGTGAAGTCTGTAGCGGAGGGCGGGCGGTCAAGCAGGAATGACAAGCTTATAGGTTGTCAAAGTTCCGAAGAAGGGATACACAAGTCACTTTAGGCGACCCATTAGAGTGGAAGAGAAAAGTAAAGAGCTTTATAAGGCACAACACAAGTTTACATAGTACATGCGCTTTTAATCTCGATAATAGCGTATCTCAAGAGACAAATCTGTAAGGTCTATCGAGCCAAAGCGAATACTATGTGTCATGAACGTGGGTCGTGATAAATTATTCAATTAGATAATAATTTAAGAATAATTGCATTCTTTTTTCAAGTTGATTGAAACTATTCGAACGTTTTATTACTTATTTATTTTTGTTTGCCGTACAAAAAAATATTTTGAATTCCCGGTAGAAAGAGATTTCGCTAATGAAAAAGCCTTTAATGCTATCGAATATCCCTTCCTTTTCCAAATATTTTTACGAATACGCTTTTTTGATGTCGAAGTGCATTTTCTGGAACTACCATTTAGAAATTAAAAAATTACTCATTGTTATAGCTGGATGTGAAAGACATCTATTGTTCAAAATGAATTCTTTTTGCTACTATTTATTTTCGAGCTAATAGTGTCTTCCTAAAATAAAACATTATCGAGATAGGCAAAATATGTGTAAAAATTGCATAATAATGGAAATAAAAGAAGAAGGTAAATATGTTTTTTTCAAGGTTTTCTATTCTATAAAACATTCATAATTGAAAATAAAATAAAATAATAATAATAATAATAATAATAATAATAATAATAATAATAATAATAATAATAAGAGCCCCATTATGACTCTCCCTCATTACGATGATAGGGAAATGTAACAACCCGGCAGGTCGTTTCGAGAGTTGTAGCCACGTTCCCCCATTACTGCTCCTTATGTGCTTTATAGCTGTTATATGACTTTCCGGGTTAGCCAGTTCGGGTCTGGATTGATTTCGGAATGAATTGAGACACTTAGTCTTATAATGGAAAGCTTAAGTTAAAATGGTTGGCCGAATGTTGACTTATGTGTAAACCACTCGGGAATAGAGTTTTGATGGTTCTGTTAGCTCCGTTGGGCGATTCTGGACTTAGGAGCGTGTTCGAATTGTGATTTAGACGTCCGTAGTGAAATTAGGCTTGAAATGGTGAAAGTTGAATTTTAGGGAAGCTTGATCGGGAGTGGACTTTTTGATATCAGGGTCGGATTGAGATTTTCGGAAGTTGGAGTAGGTCTGTGGTGTCACTTGTGACCTCTGCGCAAAATTTGGGGTCAATCGGACGTGATTTGATAAGTTTCGGCGTCAGTTGTAGAATTTGGAAGTTTCAAAGTTCATTAGGATTGAATCTATGTGTGATTCGTGTTTTTGATGTTATTTGAGGAGATTTGAGGGTTCGACTAAGTTCAAATGACGTTTTAAGACTTGTTGGTATGTTTGGTTGAGGTCTAGGGGCCTCGGGTTGATTCCGAGTGGTTAACAGACCAAGGTTTGAAATTAAAGAATTGCTGAAGATTTTTGCAACTGCTGGTGTAATTGCACCTGCGGAGCGGGTACCACAGATACGAGCTCGCATAAGCGAGAAGAGGACCGCCGAAGCGATCAAGAAGGAAGCAAGCAGAGGTCGCAAGTGCGAGGCCTTTTCTGCACCTGTGTGTCTGCAGATGGGTGTTGGATAGCAGAAGCGCAAGAGCGCTTGGTGAGGAAACTTTGAAGAAGCGGACAGCACCTCGCAGAAACGTGTCCACAGAAGCGGAGTGGATTCACATAAGCGTGAGTGTCCGCGGATGCGTTTAAGTGAACCGTAGAAGCGGTTTTGCTGGGCAGAACAAAAAGCACAAGAGTTCGCGATTTTCTTCATTTTGAAACATTTTGAGCTCGGTCTAAGGCGATTTTTGAGAGGGTTTTCGAAGGGATTCTTGAGGTAAGTCCCTTGTGCTCGTTTTTTTTTATCAATAATCTTGTTTTCCCACCTAATTTGTGTGTTTTTGAGGTGTAATTTGGGGGTTAGAGGCTAAGGATTTGGAGAGTTGATTTTGGGGATTTGAGTGGCAATTTGGTGTCGGATTTTGATGAATTTGGTATGATTAGACTCGTGGTTAAATGGGCTTTCGGGTTTTGTTACTTTTGTTGGATATCGAGACGTGGGCCCGGGGCCGGCTTGGAGCCGATTTCGGATTTTTGAATTATAATTTCGTATTTTCTTGTGTAATTGATTCCTTTAGCCCCTGTTGATTGTATCGTATTGTTTATGGTTAGATTTGAGGGATTTGGAGGCTAATTCACAAGGCAAAGGTGTGTTGGAGTAGATATTTGCTCGGATTAAGGTAAATAACAGTTCTAAATCTGGTTCTGAGGGTATAAAATCCCAGATTGTGTTATGTGGTGTGTTTGGAGGTGAGGCACATGTTAGGTGATACGCGTGTGGGCGTACACCATAGGAATTGCGACTTGGTCCATTCCATGGAAACTGTGAAGTTTAACAACTTGTTGTTAGCTATATGCTCTCCGTGTGTTATAGAAATTTGACTGCAAAAATAAACGGGTAACCTAGGGTTTTCACTAGCATATAACTTAGGAAATTTAATTGGTAAAATGAATAACCATATCCCTCATTAGGCATGCACAACAAGTACGCACATGAACTTATTTAACATCAATGCCTAGATTATGGGGATTAATCAAACCCTTATTAAAAAGAAGAAGTTAAAACTAAAAGAAAAGAAAAGCAAAAATATAAAGCAATGCAATGATTTGAGCATACCAGTTGTTTGATTGTGTGTTGGAAATTACTCCTGATTAGTGTTATGATGTTGGGAGCAGATTAGAGGAGATGAACAGTAGGCTAATTCTTGTGAGAGTGAAAAGTGAGAAAAGGGTAAAAGGAGGAGGGCCCTCCTATTTGTACTAAAACCCTGAGGGCCCACACCGGCCTACGTGGCGCGGCCGTGGAATTCCACCGCGGTCCACGATTTTGGCTGATTTGAAGAGCTGCATGTTCCATAATACCGCTGACAGCGAAAAAGTGGACGCGGCCGCGGCCGCGGAATGAGGTCCGTTGACCGCAGACGCGGTTGAAATTTTAGAGAGGTCACATTTTGGACTTTTCAAGTCCACGTCCTCTACCAAATCACGCCCCCGCGAAAAAGCTACTGCTGATCGCGAAATTTTAAGCGCGGTTAGCGGTCCAATTGCATACTTAGCAAAATTTTCCAGTATTGTCCTGCACTGCATAAAAAATTCCTACACAAAATTTTCACAACCAGTTAGTCCAAATATACACTAAGAAAAAAATCAAAAAGAAGAAAAAACACATGAGTTGCCTCCCAAAAAGCGCCTGATTTAACGTTGCGGCTGTTGATAACCAATTTTTCCCAATATATTTTTAAATATGCATAAATATCTTCAAAATAGCATATATATGCATATATAAGCATGCACAAGATTTTACAATTTTTTCCATAATTTTAAGGGTTTAAATTGATTTATTTTCTCCCTTTTATTCATAAAATCCTTAATAATTATTTTCCAAATTATTGTTATGATGATTTATTTATTTAATTTCTATACTTATACCAAAATGTGGTTAATATATTTTTTTTATGCATTTTTATAACTGCATTTGGTATTTTTAAGCTAAATTGCATATAATTGCAATGTTAGCCTATTAAGTGTATAATTACATTTTATATACGTAAAACTAGTCCATATATTTTTTTTAGAATGATAATTACATGTTTTAAATCATTTTTGCACATAAAATTATTTTTAGAAAAATATTTATTATTTATTATAAATTAAATAGGAAAAAGCGGCTACTTAAATTATAGCCAGATTTGGCTTTCAATTGTAGCCCAAATTGAACACATTCCGCAGCCCAATTTCATCCCCAATTAACCCGACCCAGATCCTAATTACACCTACCCGACCCAGATCCTATGTACACCTACCCGACCCAAAACCCATCAGATCCTGGCCGTTGATCTAAAAGATCAACGGCCCTCGTTTAATCTTTCCTTTTTAATTCTAAACAACCCCTAACCCTACTCATTTCCAAACCCCCGCCGCCTTCAAATGCTCTCGTCTCTTCTCTTCTCTCAACCTAACCCTAATCTCTCTTCAAACGTTGCCTCCCTCTCCGGTCATCTACGACGACCATCTTTCAACCCCAAGCCTCCAATGTTCCCTTCATTGCCTTGCTCATCTTCTCTGAGGCCTTCAAGGGCCCTCGGCCACGCCGACTTGTATCTAGGGTCACTGTTTTGGTTGTTCATGGCTTCTCCGGTGTGATTCTGGGCAAAATCACACCATATTTGTTACGATATTTGAAGTTTATAGCAGGTTCTTCCCTTTCTATTTGGGTTTCCTTGAAACCCTAACTTTCGTTTGTATTTATTAGATATGTGCTATATTTTACGATTCAAGTCTGTCTCTTCCTATGTTGTACACTGTTCTCAAACCTCTTTTAAAAAAATTATCAACTTTAAGACGTTTTTACTTTCTTTAAAGCTAGTGTTTCTCGGAGTTTCTTCTACACTTGTTTAAACTAATTTTCCATTATATTTAAACCTCTTTCCTTGCTTATCTTGACTGATTCTATGTTCTTACTGCTTTTTAACTCACCTATGTTAAAAGCCCTAAATTTTTATTTCTAGACTTTCTTTGTTTGGTTCTGTCTGTTAGCACGACTACTCGACTCTTGTTTAAGTTTCTGTGATTACCTTGCCTCCAATGTGTTCTTACTGAGTCCTTAGCCTACTTATATAACTATGTGTGATTGTGTTCATCTTGATTGTTCAAGACTTGCCTCTTTCTGTCGATATTGCTAACCGTGCCTGTTTGCTACGTCTGTTTGTTCTTCCCTGTTTATATGTTGAAGTATAGATCATAACCATCTCTTGATTGATTCTGATTTCCTTTATTGATGGTTTGATTGAAAGATGTTCGTTTAAAACACTAAAATTCTACCTTGCATGTTTAAATTGACTGATCCCCTACCTTATTTGCTGTGGTACTTTACTCTCACTAAATCATTCCCTTAATTGAAGTTTTCTGAATTTAGTCCTAATTGACTACCCTATGCTCATCGAACTTTGATTCTTTCTTTATTAGTCATGTATTGATTTTTCTTGCCTTATATACTGCTGGTTCTTACCGTTTGAATTAGTTCCCTTAATTAAGGGAGTACTTGCTTTGATTTTCTGTTTGATTGATTCTGAGTTCCTCAATTATTATGCTACTATGATTTTTACCTTATTTACTACCTGTTTTCAAACTATAAATTCTCTAGTCTTTCATTAGCACAACACACGAACACTTGGGTTCGAAACTATCTCTCATACTAAAAATTTCTGCTCTCTCTTTTATGCTATTTGCTACTGTTCTAAGTTAGTCGGCTACAACCCAAGGCTAACCATTTGTGCTCTCTTGTTCTTTCATTCTGCTTACTCTCCTCTTCACTGGTATGTCCTAGTTTCAATTCAAAGTTCCAACAACAACATGATTATTTTATTGTTTCAGTTCTTCTTGTTTCTGGTTTGCTTCTATTTGTGATTCTGTTGTGAAACTTGTATTTAAGAATACATTACTAGCATGTTATTATATCTCCCCCTTCCTTTAGATTAGTATATTCCCTTAATGTGTGTTGCTAAGCATGGCTTACCAATTGTCTCTTACTTGTTGTATGCTTACCGTACCATAACCCATGAATCCCCTAATCCCTATCACCCCTCTATGTGGCTATGGTCTTCATGTCTGGTTTTGTGACTATGCCAGTGTCAGCTGTTTCTAAGCATGTCTAAACCAGTCCTAGACCTTTGCTGGGTTATGTGTGTCCCAAACCCCTTGACCCCTGTGTGTGACTAGTGAATTTACTTGGTTCTGTGAACTAGCTGTGTATGAACCTGTCCTAAGGTTTGGACTTTGTTAACTATTCCAATCTCTTTTATTCAAACAATCTCTGTTACTTTACTGAATTACTTATAAAAAGGGCTTTTGTTAAATACAGTTTCTTACTAAAACCTTTTCAACGTGTGTCCACCACTTCTCACTCTACTCTTAGTCAATAAGTTCTGCCCCATCTAGTATGTGTACTGCCCTGGGATCCTTTTGAGAACCCTCTGAACTCTGGCATACTTAGGCCGGCCTTTCCACACTACACTTGTTCAATCTTTGGTTACTAAGTCTAGGTGTAAGCACTGCTCGGGATCCTTGAGATCCTTAGGTAACTTTCATGCACCTAGACTCTGATTTGTCTATAGAATTGAGACATATGAGGCCATTGGAGGCTTTGGGAAATCTGGGCCTAATCGGAGGCTCCCTATAAAATATCTTCTTGATTTTCTATTTTTACTTATGTAATTCGTTGGCGTGTAACAATTTGTAAACAACTCTGGGGATGGATAAGGGAATGGGAAGGGGTGACTGTGCATGCTTTAGCTATTAAAAGGGTAGAAAACATGTTATTAAGTTTATATTCTTGCTTGCGCAATAGATACCATGTCTTTAGGATTTCATTTATATTCGCTTAAGCACGCTTAGGTTAACTATCAATGCATAAAAAGGAATAAAACAATCTTACTCAGTTTTTACAATCAACTGGCAATAATTCTATGTGCTGAACACCTAGAATAGCATGTTTAAACAACCTGCTTCAAACAATTTTCTTACTTCTGAAAATTGGTTTACTATCTCACACCTAAGCAAGCCTTAGGTGACCAAACTGTTAAAATTGGAAATCTGCCTTCTTGTGTATGCTGCCTAATTCTCAACAGGTTTTAAAATCAGTAGGCAAACTGATTAGGCCTTTCTGAGTAATACGACAAAGCTGCTATCTGCTTATATTCTAAAATCACCTAGATGTCATGCCTTAGGATTCAGAATTAATTACTGTCCTTTACTATGTTTGAGTCGTGCTGTCTATTTGCATTTCCTGTGGAGGTATACTTGGGCCTTTCATCTACTTTTCTGTGTCTCCCCCTAATTGTAATCCTATATGTTCTTATTTGTCGTCTTAGTATTTTTCCTTTAAACCTGAGGGTCTGCCTAGAACATCCCTTATAGGTAGAGGTCCTAACCTCTTCCAGGACCATTAAGAAGGGACGGGTAGCAGCACGCAATACAGGTCGTTGACCAACACTCGCTTTGCATGACCACTAAGGGGATGGGAGGGTAGATATGGATATGATGAACGGTGCGCTAATGCCACGCGTAGCCCCTTTTCAAGGAGTGATTACCGGGCATTGTACTGATGTGATCCTATAGGCTAACCAACCTAGGACCCCTCTCCTAAATTCTTTTTACTTGAAGCTTTGCTGTCCTGCACACAACTTGTTTAAATTCTTGTCTTATTATTTGAATTATACAACGCCCAACATGCTCTGCCTACAATTATTTGCTTCAATTATTTATTTTGGACTAATTTGTAAGTACAAGTTCGACCGGGACCCAGAGTTGTGGACCAAGAGGGGTGCCTAACACCTTCCCCTCGAGGTTATTTCGAGCCCTTACCCTAATCTCTGGTAATGCAAACCAACCCAAGAGTTAATCGCTCTAGGTGCCCTAACGCACCATAATCCGTTAGGTGGAGACTCTTCAAAATACCCAATTCCCAAAAGGAAATGAGTCATTACACCCTGCGAATGTCGATACCCGGACCCCCTCTCCGTCAAAAAGGGAGGGAGAAAAAGGGGGCGCGACAGCATGACGACTCTGCTGGGGATATTTTTAGGCTCTTACCATGACGAACTTGCTCTTATAAATTAGTCCAAGCATGCTTATCCCGTACCCTCTTCCCTTATTTTCATTTTTACTGTCTGTTTTCTTTTAAGCATTTATTGTTCTTTATTCTTGAAACTGACTAGTCGCTTTGTTTCCTTTTTGTAACTGTCTTTCAATTGTTTAAATACTGTATTTATTTTTTCTTACATGAAAATACTTGACTACATGTTATTAATTGCTGCATAAATCATGCTCCACATCATATTCCACACGTGCGTATCAAATCCAATAGCAACGCTTTAATGAGTGGTTGCGCTCTTCCTATTTACTACCCTTAAATTCGGAAAGGCTTATTTGCGGTAAATCCAGTCGATCAGCGGTGCAGTCGATGGTTCCGTGCCTTCCCCCTCGAGTTGTCCGCTCTAGGGTACTAGTCTAAAACCCCATAGAAACCTTACTCCGATCAAATTGTGCATGCATCATGGTCAAACCTAGCCGGATCAGTTATGTTGTCCGCATAATGATCCTTTAAGATAAGCCTTATCCAAAGTCCATCGGGTTTTCCATAATCCCAACGGACACAGCCATGTTTTATGCATTAATTTTGAGAACTAAATGCCGATATGCTGATCATAAATGTATAAATAGCCGAGTCCGGTTGGGGGGGGGGGGTAACGTCTAACCCTTTTGTTTTGCAGAAAATGAGGCACGAGGTCCCCAGCTTCGGTATGGTTAGCACACCCTCACTCTTGCTAGATTGGTGGAGGAATCTTCCATCGGATGACCAAATCAACGAATGGAAAGAGAGGGCCGCCAAATCTAGCGAGAAGCTTGAACATCTGGAATACACCCTGTTTGAATTGGAAGGGAAAGTGAGGAAGAGAGTCACTGACTGCCAGAACGCTGAGGGAAACGAAGAAAGACATTTAGCAAAGGCATTCTTACTAATGAGTCTACGCGAACTGAGGGATTTGATCGACAAGAGCATTCAGCCCAAAGAAAGTTCTTCCGAGACCAAATAGATTAGGTCTACTTGCTTTTCAAAAGTAATAAGGCCAAACGCCAATGGTAACTCATTTTATCATTATTTTAGTGTCGTTTTGGGATTCGTCTATTGTTTACATTACGACATGAAGCATTTATTGGAATTAAAAGTTCTCCAAATCTATTTGTCGCTAGGCCTACCTCGGGCACAACGAGGCTCGCAAATTAGCGAATTTATATTTCCATAATATTTGTTTAGATACTGCAAACATTTTAGAACCCTTACTAACCTGTTACCTTTTGTTTTTCCTTTATTTTGATTAATCCCATCCCCTAAAGTTGGTTCGCTCGCACTGGCATCATCAGCATACCTAAAGGTCTTCCACATCCTCCTCTTCCCAGTGATCCTAAAGGTAAAGGAAAATTCAGAATAGATGGACTGCAGTGTCGTAATTGAGGAGGAGGAGGAAGAATGCCTCACCATTCAGACGGTGGCGAAGGGAGCTGTTCTCAGAAACTGGACCGTCACATCATCCCGAGCCTGCCGAGTCCCTAGGTAGCTTGGCAAAATTTACAGTCGTTCTAGGCATTTAAAATTTCCAACAATTTTGTTTTAAGATTTCTTTGTTTCAAAATAAATGCTCGATTGACCGAGCCAAGCTTTGTTTGAACAATTTTTCTCAGTTTTAATCAAATGCATTTGTCATTTATCATTATTCATTACTATTTTTATACTTTTCCCTTTTACAGTGTTATTATTACTTTTCCTGATGAACCAGTGACTGTGACATGTAATGAGGCAACACAACATGAGAATAGTGACTCAGAGGAAGAAGATGAGATACCCGACGAAATTGTCAGAGAAGTTGAGAATTTTGAGAACAAGCCTAAGTCCAACTTGGATGAAACAGATGCAGTAAATTTGGGAGACGCCGAGACCGTCAGAGACCCGCGTCAACATTCACTTTTCGCCAACAGAGAAGGAAGAATACATCCATTTTCTAAAGGAATATGAGGATATTTTCGCATGGTCGTATGACGATATGACCGGTTTGAGCACATCTATAGTAGCTCACAAGTTGCCTACCAATCCCATGTGTCCGCCAGTCAAGTAGAAACTCAGAAAATTCAAACCAGACATGAGTTTGAAAATCTAGGAGGAAGTTACCAAGCAGATCAAAGCAAAGTTCCCAGGGTGGTTGAGTACCGAACTTGGTTAGCTAACATTATGCCAGTTCCGAAGAAGGATGGGAAGGTCAGAGTATGTGTCGGCTATCGAGATTTAAATAGAGCAAGTCCCAAGGATAACTTCCCACTGCCAAATATACACATCCTGATCGATAACTGCGCCAAGCATGAACTCCAATCCTTTGTAGATTGCTTCGCGGGTTATCACCAGATCTGGATGGATGAAGAAGATGCCGAGAAGACATCTTTTATTACACCTTAGAGTGTATACTGTTACAAGATGATGCCATTCGGTCTAAAGAATGCTGGGGGCCACTTACATGAGAGCCATGACAACCATCTTCCATGATATGATACATAAAGAAATAGAGGTATATGTGGACGACGTCATTATCAAATCCAAGAGAGCCACAGATCACATAGCAGACTTGAGGAAGTTCTTTGACAGGTTAAGGAGGTACAACTTGAAACTGAACCCCGCGAATGTGCATTCGGGCTTCCCGCAGGAAAATTATTGGGTTTCATTGTC
This sequence comes from Nicotiana attenuata, assembly GCF_001879085.1. NCBI lineage: Eukaryota > Viridiplantae > Streptophyta > Magnoliopsida > Solanales > Solanaceae > Nicotiana > Nicotiana attenuata. The sequence continues at coordinate 19,586,106 of NC_032000.1, read as the reverse complement.
AGTCGTCGAGGGATCGAGCTAGACCCGACTAAAGTCAAAGCGATTCAGGAGTTACCACTACCTAAAAGCAAAAAGGACGTGATGAGCTTCCTAGGGCGTCTCAACTACATCAGTCGATTTATAGCACAGTCCACAGTAATATGTGAACCCATCTTCAAGATGCTGAGGAAGGATGCCGAGACAAGTTGGACCGAGGATTGTTAGAAAGCTTTTGACAAAATCAAGGAATACCTATCTACACCGCCAGTTTTGGTCCCGCCAGAACCAGGGCGACCTTTGCTACTCTATTTATCTGTACTAGATGGAGCCTTCGAATGTGTTTTAGGACAACATGACGAGACAGGAAGGAAGGAGCAAGCCATATACTACTTGAGCAAGAATTTCACACCTTACGAAGCACGGTACTCTCTGCTTGAACGCACTTGCTGTGCTCTGACATGGACAACTCAGAAATTGAGACATTACTTCTGTGCCTACACTACATACCTCATATCCAGGATGGATCCTCTGAAGTACATATTCCAAAAACCCATGCTGACTGGAAAGTTGGCCAAATGGCAGATACTATTAAGTGAGTTCGATATCATCTACGTAATTCAAAAGGCGGTCAAAGGACAAGCATTGGCAGATCACCTTGCTGAGAATCCGGTGGGAGGAGAATACGAACCTTTGAAAACATATTTTCCTGACGAAGAAGTATCATTCGTAGGAGAGGACATCACCGAAGCATATGACGGTTGGAGGATGTTCTTTGACGGAGCCGCCAATTTCAAAGGAGTGGGCATAGGAGCCGTTTTGGTATCAGAAATGGGTCACCATTATCCGTTATCTGCTAAACTCAGGTTTCCCTGCACCAACAACATGGCAGAATATGAAGCCTGCATATTAGGGCTCAACATGGCAGTCGACATGAACATTCAGGAGTTGCTGGTGATCGGTGATTCAGATTTACCCGTGCACCAGGTACAAGGAGAGTGGGCCACCAAGAATTCCAAGATATTGCCGTATCTGCACCATGTGCAGGTATTGAGAAAGAGGTTTACGAAGATAGAATTCCGACATGTGCCCAGAATTCAGAATGAGTTTGCCGACACATTGGCCACTTTGTCATCCATGATACAACATCCAGATAAGAATTATATTGATCCCATTCAGGTGAAGATCCACAATCAGCTGGCATATTGTGCTCATGTTGAGGAAGAAGCAGATGGAAAGCCTTGGTTCCATGACATTAAGGAATACTTATCAAAAGGTGAATACCCGGAGCATGCAAATCACATTCAGAAACGCACACTCCGGAGATTGTCAATCATTTCTTCCACAGCGGAGTAAACTTGTACAGAAGAACTCCGAATTTGGGGTTACTAAGGTGTGTCAACGCAAAGGAAGCTTCTAAGCTACTTGAGGATGTACATGCTGGGACTTGTGGTCCGGACAAGAACGGTTTCGTCTTGGCTAAGAAGATACTCAGAGCCGGCTACTTCTGGATGACCAAGGAGACGGATTGTGTTCACTCGACATGATAAAAGTGCCGTCAAACGAGCTTAATGAAACAAGCTCACCTTGGACATTCGCCGCCAAGGGAATGGATGTTATCGGTTCTATTAAGCCCACTGCTTCGAACAGACACCGGTTTATTCTGGTAGCCATTGATTACTTCACAAAACGGGCCGAAGCTGTATCTTACAAAGCTGTAACCAAGAAGGTCGTCGCAGATTTTGTCAAAGACCGTATTGTCTGCCGATTTGGAGTTCCCGAGTCCATTATTACTGACAACGCCGCCATTCTCAACAGTTATCTGATGAAAGCTATATGTGGAGCTTTCAAAATCAAGCACAAGAATTCCACAGCCTACAGATCTCAGATGAATGGAGCCGTAAAAGCCGCCAACAAAAACATCAAGAAGATACTAAGGAAAATGGTAGAAAATCACAAGCAATGGCACGAGAAGTTACCATTCGCCTTATTGGGATACCGTACCACAGTCCGCACATTGACTGGGGAACTCCCTACATGTTGGTTTATGGTACCGAAGCTGTCATCCCAGCCGAGGTGGAGATTCCTTCTCTAAAGATAATACGGGAAGCTGAACTCAGCGACGCAGAGTGGATAAGAAGTCGCAATGAACAATTGGCCTTTATCGATGGAAAGAGGATGAATGCAGTATGTCACTGCCAACTTTATCAAAACAGAATGTCCAGAGCTTTCAACAAAAGGGTCAAACCGAGACAGTTTGTGCCAGGACAGCTGGTATTGAAGAAAATCTTCTCTCATCAAGACGAGGCCAAAGGGAAATTCTCTCCCAACTGGCAAGGTCCGTACATAGTCCATAGGGTGCTGACAGGAGGAGCACTCATACTTGCAGAAATGGATGGAGAAATCTGGCCAAAATCGATCAATTCAGACGCAGCCAAGAGATACTATGCTTAGATACTTTGCATTTCCTCATTTGATGTAATTGAACTACGCTTGACCGGATTCCGTTTAAGAGGGGATACGTAGGCAGCCTTATGGGTTTGGTCATATCACAATAAAATTTTCATTTCCCCCAAAGTTAGAAACTGGGGCAGAATTTTGAGGAGGGTCCTCAAAATTCCAGAGCAAGTCCAGCCAGCGCCATCACATATCAGACAGTCAGAAATCGGTTAAGAAACTGGGGCAGAATTTTGAGAAGAAAGGGTTTCAGCAAGGCCTTTTGTCTGCAAACGGTCAAAAATCATCTACCAAACTGGCACAGAATTTGGAGGAGGACCCTCAGAATTCCAACATAAGAGAGCTGCAATGCCTTTGAAATGTGTCACAGTCGCTAGTTCATCAAACAATACTTGATATATCAATACGTTTACAAAATGATTCTATTTTTATCAATAAATGCATATTTTTCGAAAATTCTATTTTTATAACGGTCAGGTGCTACCTAGGGGAACTCGAAGGGGGGGGGGGGGTTCCAGAGCAGAGCAGAGCAAAGCCAGCAGACAAAACAAGAACAACCTCCCCTAATAAAACTTACAATTTTTCTTTAAATGCAGGCACATTTGACGTAACGATAGCATTCGCAAAACATCCAGAGCAGAGCAGAGCAAAGCCGGCAGACAAAACAAGAACAACCTCCCCTCATAAAACTTACAATTTTTCTTTAAATACAGGCACATTTGACGTAACGATAGCATTCGCAAAACATTTATACACAAAGATAATTCACCACCAATTAGGCCATCAGACATCGAACACATCTCCAGCTAAGACATACGCTACTCTTATTTGCTGCTCGCTCTTTGTATGGGACTAATCCCTGTCCCCATACTTGCATGAGGCTAATCCTTGCCTCCCCATTGGAACGAGTCTATTCCTTGAATCCATTCTTGCATGAGTCTAATCTTTGACTCCATACTTGCATGAGTCTAATCCTTGACTCCATGAGGCTAATCCTTGCCTTCATATTGGCATGAGGCTAATCCTTGCCTCCCCACTTGCATGAGGCTAATCCTTGCCTCCATATTAGCATGAGGCTAATCCTTGCCTCCCCGATTTGCATGAGGCTAATCCTTGCCTCCCCATTTGCACGAGTCCAATCCTTGACTCCATGAGGCTAATCCCTGCCTCCATACTTGCATGAGTCTAATCCTTGACTCCCTACTTACATGAGTCTAATACTTGACTCCATGAGGCTAATCCTTGCCTCCATATTTGCATGAGGCTAATCCCTGCCTCCATATTTGCATGAGGCTAATACTTGCCTCCCCATTTGCATAAGTCTAATCCTTGACTCTATATTTGCATGAGGCTAACCCTTGCCTCCATATTTGCATGAGGCTAATCCTTGCCTTCCCGATTTGCATGAGGCTAATCCTTGCCTCCCCGTCTGCATGAAACCAAACACTGTCCCTCCTTGCACAAGTATTGCTCTACTTTTGGTACTGTTCATTTGCTTGCGATTGGGCTAAGCTCTACCCTCCATTTCACAAGACTAAGCCTTGTCTTGTTAACATCATACTATTGCATATCGTGGGCTGAAATATTGCCAATCTATCCAAAGGCGTCATAGTCTAAAGGCATCATCCTCATAGGCAGAAGACACCATGCCATGGCTTGAGGATCCCTCAAATTTGCATATCATTATTCAAAGGCGTCATGGTTTGGAGGCACCATCTTCATGGCTCGAGAACACCATTTCATGGCCTGTGAATCTCTTATCAAGCAATTCATGGCCCAGGACGTCATGGTCCAAGGACGTCATCCTTAACCGTCCAAAGACAACTTTCATAGTCCAACGGAAACTTGCATCATGTTTTAATTTATGCAACGTATACGCTTGTATTGCTTCTATTTGCAGGTAACCCGGCGAGCGATGGCTATCCCAGCGGGAGCGATCCTGCCCTAGTTCTCCCGACCATATCAAAACTAACCTCTTCCATAAAACTGTTCATTCATCCAGCCCCAGATGTTGCATCCGTTATTGTAATGACTTCACCGGTATACTCCGCCGATGGATCCGGAACTACATATGGCCTGATTCCTGTAAGACCAGGGATATGTAGGCAACTTGAAAACCGGAGTTCAGCCTCTGTCTTTCAAAACATCCCATCCGGTCAAAATTGGCCAACATTTCTTTACCCGAAAACTCTTTCATACTTCCCGGGTAAAGAGGGGCAGCTGTTGATACCTAATTTTTCCCTATATATTTTTAAATATGCATAAATATCTTCAAAATAGCATATATATGCATATATAAGCATGTAGGTTTTATAATTTGTTCCATAATTTTAAGGGTTTAAATTGATTTATTTTCTCCCCTTTTATTCATAAGATCCCCAATAATTATTTTCCAAATAATTGTTATGATAATTTATTCATGTAATCTCTATACTTATACCAAAGTGTGGTTAATATATTTTTTATGCATTTTTATAATTGTATTTTGTAGTTTTTAAGCTAAATTGCATATAATTGCAATGTTAGCCTATTTAGTGTGTAATTACATTTTATATACATAAAATTGGTCCTTAGAATGATAATTACATGTTTTAAATCATTTTGCCACATAAAATTATTTTTTGAAAACTATTTATTATTTATTATAAATTAAATAGGAAAAGGCCGCTTTTTAAATTATAGCCAGATTTGACTTTCAATTGTAGCCCAAATTGAACCCATTCCGCAACCCAATTTCATACCCAATTAACCCGACCCAGATCCTAATTACACCTACCCAACCCAGATCCTAATTACACCTACCCGACCCAAAACCCATCAGATCCTAGTCGTTGATCTAAAAGATCAACGGCCCTCGTTTAATCTTTCCTTTTTAATTCTAAACAACCCCTAATCCTACTCATTTACAAACCCCCGCCGCCTTCAGATGCTCTCGTCTCTTCTCTTCTCTCAACCTAACCCTAATCTCTCTTCAAACGTCGCCTCCCTCTCCGGTCCTCTCCGGCGACCATCTTTCAACCCCAAGCCTCCAATG
>NC_032000.1:19495001-19576631 GCF_001879085.1 Nicotiana attenuata | reverse complement strand
TGGAGAGAGTTTGAGAGAGTTTGGGATTCAAAGGCGGCTGGCCAGGTGAGAATGAGGGATTAGGGTAGGTCATTGGGGTTAAAAATGGTAAGGGGGATTTATGGCCGTTGATCAAAATGATCAACGACTTGGATCAATGATGGGAACCAGGCGGGAATTTTATATTGGGTCGGGGCCGGGTAAAAATTGGAATTGGGCTGATTTAATTGGGGTAGAACCGGTTCAATTTAAGGGCTACCATTGAAATGAAATGGGGCTGTAATTGAAATAAAATGAGGCTAAATGTTAAATAGCCAATTTTACCCTTTTTATTTAAAAAATAGTAAAATGATTTTTAAAAATAAATTAAAAGCACTGAACCAATTAGTAAGATATAAATATTAATTAAAAAAAATGCTGGAAATAATTTTATAGTTATAGAAATGCTATTAATCCTAAAATAGGCTAAAATTACAATTGTATGTAATTTAGCTTTAAAATACCAAATAAATTTGTAAAAGTATACAAAAATTACCTTAACTATATTTTGGCATAAATACGAGAATAAAATGAACTATTCACCAAAATTGATAGTTTTGGGAATAATTATCAACTTTTGTATTGCTAAAATGGACAATAAATTAATTTAAAAAAGTCTTTAAAAATTAGGAAAATACCAAAACACTTAGGCATGCTTATATATGCATATATATGCTATTTTGAAAGTATTTTGTATATGAAAATTACATAGGAAAAAATTGGGTATCAACAGACACTGAGAGTAGTTGTTCATCCGGGAACACATCATTAATGTCGAGACTATCTTTGGGTCTCCAAATTTGAGATTTTCCTTGGGAGGTTTGGCTTGCGGGCTCAGGGACTGCAGTTAGTTGCTTCCCTTGTAGTCGTCAGCTCGTTCTTGACAGATCCGATCACAAGTGGTCCGCCACTTGATTTTCACTTCCTTTCCAATCAACAATCTCTAGGTCAAATTCTTGAAGCAACGAAACCCATCTCATCAATCTAGCTTTAGAGTCCTTTTTGGTCATCAAGTAACAGTGCCGCGTGATCAGTATGAACAATCACCTTGTCACCCATGAGATAAGGCCTAAACTTTTCCATTGCAAACACAATTGCTAGACACTCTTTCTCCGTCACCGTATAATTAACCTGGGCATCATTCATAGATTTGCTTGAATAGTACACCGGATGAAACATCTTGTTCACCCTTTTCCCTAAGACCGCTCCTACGGCAACGTCACTAGCATCACACATGAGCTCAAATGGCAAGCTCCAATTGGGTGCGGTGATGATAGGAGTGGCAGTGAAGCTATACTTGAGAAGCTCAAAAGCTTTCGTGCACTCATCATTAAACACAAACTTAGCATCCTTTTCCAGCAATTTGCACGAAGGATTCACCAACTTGGAGAAGTCCTTGATGAACCTTCAGTAGAACCCCGCATGCCCAAGAAAGCTCCTCACTCCTTTGACGGAAGTAGGAGGAGGGAGTTCTGAAATCACTTCAATCTTCACTTTGTCCGCTTCGATACCGTTCTTTGAGATCTTATGGCCGAGGACATGTGAAGGTGGTTTTCTCCTGGTCCTCCGGTGCAATCAAAATCTGTTTGTAGCCTAAGTACCCATCCAAAAAGTAATAGTAGGAACGCCCAACAAGTTTATCCAACATTTGGTCAAGAAAGGGCAATGGAAAATGATCTTTGCGGGTCACTTTGTTCAGCTTCCGGTAGTCCATGCATACCCTCCATCCGGTGACAGTCCTAGTGGGGATCAACTCATTTTGCTCATTTGTGACCACAGTCATACCCCCTTTTTTCGGCACACAATGTACCGGTGAAGTCCATGAACTATCCGAGATGGGGTACACAACCCCTGCATCTAGCCACTTGATAACTTCCTTCTTGACGACCTCTTGCATAGCCTCGTTCAACCTCCTTTGATGTTCCATGGAGGGTTTGGCATCATCCTCAAGTATAATCTTGTGCATACAAAAGGTGGGGCTTATCCCCCCCGAATATCAGCTAGAGTCCATCCAATTGCCTTCTTCCTTCACTGGAGCACCTCAAGGGTGGCATCTACCTGCACGTTAGTTAAGCACGCAGAAAGGATAACATGTAAAGTTGAACAAGGGGCCAAGAACATACCTAATGTGTGGAGGCAAAGGCTTCAACTCCAATACGAGAGGCTCCTCGATTGAGGGCTTTGTCGGTGGAGTCTTTCTGTTCTCAAGACCCAAGGAAAGTTTAAGGGGCTCATAGGAGTAAGAACCCATTCCTTGCAAGGCATTGGCATACTCTACCAAGCCTTCATTCTCAGTCACATCATGGTTCAACAATACAGCTTCCAAAGGATCCTCCACATTGATCATGACACTCGTGTCATCAACTATCATCTTCGTCACCAGATCCACAAAAGAACAAACCTCAGTACTATTCGGCTACTTCATTGATTTGCTCACTTGGAAGATAATGTTTTCGTCACCTACCCGGAAGGTGAGCTCCCCTGCTTCAATATCAACCAATGCCTTCCCTGTTGCTAGGAAAGGCCTTCCCAATATTATTGGCACCTCATAGTTGACTTCGTAATTGAGAATACCAAGCGGCCTCTTCATTGTTCTATCCGCCATTTGCAATCTCATTGAAGTAGCTCTCGATTAACCAATACCCAAAGTTTTGAATATAGAGTAAGGCATCAAATTTATACTTGCTCCTAAATCAGACAAGGCCTTTGCAAAATCCGCACTCCTAATGGTACAAGGAATGGTAAATGCGTCAGGATCTTCAAGCTTCGGAACCATCGCGTGCACAATGACACTCACTTGATGAGTCATTTTGATGGTCTCACAATACATAGATCTCTTTTTAGTTACAAGTCTTTCATAAACTTGGCATATCCCGGCATTTGCTCAAGAGCTTCCACCAAGGGCACATTGATCGACAAACTTTTCATTATCTCAATAAACTTCTTGAACTGGTTTTCATTCTTCTGCTTTGCAAGTCTTTGAGGGTAAGGTGGAGGAGGCCTTGGCAAGGGAGCCTTGGATTTAGGCATTATCATTTCCGGTAATGTCTATCACGTGTTCCCTAGACGGGTTCACGTCATTTTGAGTCTCCTCCTCATTGTCATGAATAGCAATTCTCACCTCACCATTCATATTCTCTTCACTCACTTGCTCATCAACTATTGGATCATCGTCATTTTGCAATTCAACATCATCACTCACAACTTTGTTTTGCTTGGAGGTACTTGCTTCACCACTTCTACCGCTCCTTGTGTTCACAGCCATTGCATGGCCGGTATTGTTCCCACCCTTCGGGTTTACAACCGTGTCACTAGGTAGTGCCCCCTTAGGGCTAGTGTTCAAAGCTTGCGAAATCTGGCCAAGTATTCCCTTGCGATCTCCATTGTTGATTTGGAGAATTACTTCGTTGACCTTGATAGTTGTTGGCATACAAAACCTCTTTACTTTGCTCACCATACCCATCATCCTGGTTGTAACCACTACTACCTTGCTCATATTGATCTTGATTGCCTTGCATTTGTTGCCCATATTGTCTCCTCTTGTTTACTAATAGATTAACCCCTTCCATTGCGTTTACTTGCTTTGGTCCCTGAATCTGCTAAAGCTCTGCTTTGGCTAACTGGTTCATGGTTGTTGTCAACTCAGCTATGGCTTGTCGTTCTTGAAATTCCTTGTGAAGATTTATGACATGAGGGTCCTCCTGAGGAACATTTGCCCGACTCTGCCAGACTGAGGAAGTGTCAGCCTTCTCATCAAGAGTATCACAGGCCTCAGCATAAGGCAGCTTCATATCACCCCTGCTAGCTTGTTTACCACACATTGGTTGGTCGTGTTTATACCCCGATAAAATGTCTATTGGATCATTGCTTCAGTCATATCATTGTTGGGGCATTCCTTAACCATACTTCTATATCTATTCCAGATTTCATGAAGGGGTTCATTTGGTTCCTGTTTAAAAGCTAAGATCTCATCCCTTAATGCAACCATATGTCCCGGTGAGAAAAACTTGACTATAAACTTGTCGTCCAATTCATCCCACGTAGTGATGGAATGGTTGGGGAGTCTTTCGAGCTAGTCCAAAGCTTTCCCTCTGAGTGAAAAAGGGAACATTCTCAGTCTCAATGCATCCTCCGACACATTTGTCTGTTTGCTTGCCCAACATGTATCCACAAAGCCCTTTAGATGTTTGTATTCATTCTGATGGGGAGCGCCTGTGAAGTACCCTCTTTGCTCCAATAAGGTCAACATGACATTTGTAATCTGGAAATTGCCTACCTGGATCCGAGGTGGGACAATTGCACTTGCGTACCCTTCATTTGGAAGCACCCAAGGAGCTACTCGCGGAGGAGCTGGGGGAGGGTCTGGAATATTTTCATTGGCATGTCAGCCTCTTCTTTGAGCTTGAGGTACTAGAGGCACCTCATCTTCAGCATTATCATCTACCTCCTCCCCCGGGAGAACATTTCTGATAGGATCATTATTTGCCATTTTGTACCTGAATCGATTAACTCACACAAGTTAGTAAAACAGAAGGAATGAAAAACAAGACACACAACTAGTCAGATAGATAGCCAAAACTGTTTAACTCCCCGACAATGGTGCCAAAAAGTGATCGGCTCCAACCCTGCACCACTATATAATGGTGCGGAGTGGTCGATGCAGCTTTTACCCGACAGGTCAGGATCGATTTCCACAGGGAGTTATTATTGGTTGGGAGTTGGATTTCTATCTAATCTAGCTGCGCGTGTTGCTTTTAATTGCACTTCTAACCATGCTTGGATTTGTTTCTAGTCTATTTTTAATGCTATTGATTGCTGAAAATAATCTAAGTACAATATTTTTGTAAGAGTTTTCTCAATTGATAAAAAGCACTAGGGAAGTGACTTACACCTAGGCGAGTATCTAATGGGATCTAAAATTTAGGACAAGCTTGTTATATTTAGGGTCGTGATATAACCTTTACGCATAATTACTCACTCTATACCTCTCGGTAGTTTGAGTGACTTTGCCCTAATTGGCTTTCTCAAGCCTAATTGGGTGTTCAAACAATGCAAGTAAAATTAGCTCAAGTCGGGTATTACTATCTCTAGGTTTAACCCTTTAATTGGGGCTATCAAATCTCTTGAATGCATCCCAATTTCTTGTTAGCCTGATTTTCCTAGACTTGGTCCCTCTTTCTCAAGAAGAGTCTAAGTCATAAAGGCACGAATTAATGTTTGCAACCACCATTTCTACAATTAAAGCATGAATCAAGATAAATATCACTAACCCATAAACAATTAAGCCCTAAAAATGAAGACCCATTAAATACCCACACTAGGGTTGGGTCACAACCCTAGCTAATGGGTTTAGCTACACACAATCAAGGTAGAAATCAAAGATGAAGCATATATAAGCCATAAAAGTTGATTACAAGAATAAAATCTAAGATTATAAGCTAAGGTTGATCTAAAATTACTCTAAATGTAAAGTACGGCTATTCACGAGCTCCTGATACAAAAGATAACCTATAAATGTGAAAAAGATCTAATTATACACAGCTGAAATTACTTGAAAAAATACCCCTAGGGAGGTTCCACTGTCAGTGGAATACTGGGCGCCTCAGCACATGAACTTTCGTGGCCGCGCAAAAACAAGCGCGAACCGCGTTTCTTCAATTTTGGACTGGGACTGGGCTAGGTTTCGGGGACAGCGTAAAGTCTACCGCGTCAGCGTTGGCTTCTATCACGGCCACGTAAAATGTTCGCGGACGGCATTCTTCATTTGAGCTCATATTGCAAGGTCTCTGATTCTTTATCTCGCTCTCAGCGGAATTTACACCGCGGCCGCGTCAGGTATTCCGCGGCCGCTATTTTTCATCGTGGTCAGCGGTCTCTGTTGCACCCAAAATACCTTCTCTAATTCTTAATTCCACGGACCACATAATTGTGACCGCTTCAGCGGTGGACCTTCCGTGGATGCTTTTGTCCTTCGCAGTCAGCGCTTTTATCTTAGCTCTGAACATGTGCAAATTTAATTCCTTCATGAGTTGGTTATGGCTTTCTTGCCTCATTTTGACCAAACCCTGCAGATAAGCACAATAACTCAGTTTTCGGGAATACTTTTACACATTTTTTATCCAAAACCTAAGCAAAAGAGAGCATAAGGTAGGCTAGAACCCATAGTTATCAAATATCTCGGTCATTTTTTGTTTCTTAATCATACAGTACGTCTTCTCTGTTTGTGCTGATTTTATCATTTCTGAGAGCCCGAGAGACTGGAGAGGTTGGTGACTAACTTAGGGCCTAAGTGCCAAGATGTGAGCAATATGTGTGTGTGTGTGTGTGTGTGTGTATATATATATATATATATATATATATGTGTGTGGTGGGGGGGGGGAGGGGACGGGTTGCACGCAACAACGAGCCTTAGGGTTGTATATATGTTGATCGGTTGCAATCCGCAACGAGCCTTAGGGCTGTATATGTGGGGATTGGGTTGCACGCCGCAACGAGCCTTATGGCTATTTATAAATTTATGGGATTGGGCTGTATGCCGCAGCGATATAGCCCTTGGGCTGAAGGAGCCCTTCCAGAGTCTATACACACCCCTAGTGAGCATAGGTACTTATTGAGTACGAGTGTTGAGTGCCGAGTGCTGAGTGCTGAGCTATTGAAAAAGATTTAGTGATTGTTGCTTTGAGAGAATGCTCTTGATATCATTATTGTTTCACTTAGTTGCCATATGTTACTGTCTGGAAGTTTTCTGAAAGCTGTTATATTCTGTTTTACTCGAATTTGGTATGAGACAATTGATTTAGCTTAAATTGCCGAACTTGAAAGCATGCATGTTCTCCTATGTTGAAATTACTAAAATTGATCTATAATTGCACAGCTCGTCACTACTTTTATTTCTTTATTTGGTATTATTACTAGCTGAATTGGTTTTACTCACCCTACACCCTACACTTCGTGTGCAGATCTAGGTGTTTCCGAACACGGTGGGTGTTGATACTTTGCTCAGTTGACCTATCGGAGCCATCAAAATACCACTCCGGGGTTGTTTTCACAAAAAGTATTATCTTGGTAAACATCTTCAACTTAAGCTTCTAAAGTAAGAATCACTCACTCATCCAAATTCATCCTAAAACATCTGAAAACCAAATCCGACTATGCACGTAAGTCATAATACATAATATGAATCTACTCAAGACCTCGAACCACTGAACGAAACCTTAAAGCTCAAAATGAACGGTCGAGTCATTACACGTCGGAGAGACGAACGGATCATCGCAAAACCAGATGAGTTCAGACCCGGAGAGACTTCCGAGGTGATAAAAATGCTCGAAGAACTAACAAAACGGGTGGAGTCTGGCAAATAGAAGATAGAGGTAAATGACAAGAAGGTGGAAAATTACAATTCAAAGGTCGATCAAATCCAGGGAGTGCCTCCATTATTGAAAGGACCGGATTCCAAAAATTTGATTCCAAAAAAATTTCCCCCGAGTGCGGCACCGAAGCCAATTCCAAAGAGGTTCCGAATGCCCGATATTCCCATATATAACGGGACCATATATCCAAATGAGCTTGTAACCTCCTACACGTGCACAGTAAAAGGTAATGACCTAGAAGATAACGAGATCGAGTCAGTGTTGTTGAAGATATTTGGAGAAACCTTATCTAAAGAGACAATGATATGTTACCATAACTTACCTCCAAATTCTATTAATTCATTTGATATTCTTGCAGATGCCTTCTTTAAAGACTATGCCGGTTCTATCAAGGTCAAGACGAGGAAATCAGACCTCTTCAAAGTCAAGCAAAGGGAGAACAAGATACTTTAGGAGTTTGTTTCTAGGTTCCAAATGGAATAGATGGACCTGCCCCCGGTTGCAGATGATAGAGCCGTTCGGGCGTTTACTCAAGGGCTCAACCCCTGAAGTTACATTGCTTCTCAACAATTGAAGCAAAACTTGTTGGAGTACCCGGCAGTTACTTCGGCCGAAGTTCATAACAGGTGCCAGTTAAAGATCAGGATCGAGAACGATCAGCTGGGGGCCCTTCGAGGTCTTTTTACCCTAGTAGATTGAATAACATGTCTAAAGAATTATGGACCAGGAGCCAAGGCGAACCCGAGATCGGTATCAGCCGTACAACTAGGATATAAAGGGAAAGACCTGGTCACCACCCTACTAGGAACAATAGGAGAAGTGACCTAGGTCCTAGCAACCGAGGTTTGATGAGCAAGAACGGTATCGGCAGATCACTTGGGGGCAGAGAAGCCCCGAGACTATCATGATATAACTTCAATGTGGATGCTGCGAGTATAGTTTGAGCCATTGGCCGTATCAAGGAGACCAAATGGCCAAGGTCACTTCAGTCTAATCTCCCATAGAGGGACCTCAACTTGATATGTAAATACCACGATACTCACGGTCACAGGACCGAAGAATGTCGACAGCTAAAGGAAGAAGTAGCTCGTTTATACAACAATTAGCATCTTAGGGAATTCCTATGTGAGTGAGCCAAAAATCATTTCGAAAAAAGGGACGCCAATAAACAAATTGAGCAGGAGGAGCCTCAACACGTGATCAACATAATCATTGGGGGAGTGGATGTCCCACAAGGGCCAACGATAAATTGCGTCAAATTTTCTATCACAAGGGAAAAACACACTCGAGACTATAGTTCGGAGGGGTCCATCTCGTTCAGTGACGAGGACACCGAGGGCGTCATTCAAGCTCATAACGATGCATTGGTAATATCTGTACTTATTAATAAATCTCGAGTTAAGAGTATGTTAATTAATCCAGGTAGCTCGGCCAACATCATCCAATGGAGAATCGTGGAACAACTGGGATTATTAGACTGAACCATACCAGCATTATGAGTATTGAATGGGTTCAACATGGCATGCGAGACAATGAAGGGTGAAATAACCCTACTGATAAACACTGTTGGGACCACCCAGGAAATAAAATTTTATGTAATTGAGGAGGACATGAGACACAATGCCTTGCTCAAGAGGCTATGGGCCCACAAAATGAGAGCAGTACCTTCGACCTTGCATCAGGTGCTGAAGGTTCCCACCCCAAGCGGAATAAAAATGGTCTACAGGGAACAACCGAACCACAACGGAGATGTTCGTTATCAAGGAGGTGATCCCGATGCCCGCTATCACAACATCAAAAGGTGAGGGACTAGTCGAAGAGAAAGGCACCAAATAGCAATCACCGGTCCCTGGCCAGGCCGGGTAAACAGGGGGAACACTCAACGAATGAGGAAGATGATTTCGGCGTCCCGAGATCCTTTATAGCACCCGATGATACTGATATCACCAAATTGACGATCGAGTAATTGGAATAGGTCATACTGATCGAGTATCTACCGGACAGAAAGGTATACCTGGGTATGGGGTTAGCACCCGAGCTCAAGAAAAAACATATTCTTAAAGCTAATGCTGATTATTTTGCCCGGTCCCACTTAGATATGACAGATATCCCACCAGAGGTTACAACTCACAAATTAAGCTTGGATCCGAAATTCCACTCGGTCAAATAGAAAAGAGGACATTGTTCGAAATCGAACACACATTTATCAAAGACGAGGTATCTAAATTCTTTAAAATAGTTTTCATTCGGGAAGTTAAATACTCGGATTGGTGCTAACGTAGCGGTCGTACCTAATAAAGGAAAGAAACTTAGAATGTGTGTAGATTATAATTAGCTGAACAAGGTAGGGCCAAAGAATTCATTTCCTTTGCCTAACATCGACCGAATGATTGATGCAACAGCTGGGCACGAGACGATGAGTTTACTCAATGCCTATTTTGGGAACAACCAATTACGGATGGACCCGGGTGACCAAGAGAAGACTTTTTTTATAAGTGAATTCGACACCTATTGTTATAATGTAATGCCGTTTGGATTAAAAATGTCGGTGCTGCGTATCAATGCCTAGTTAAGATAATGTTCGAGGAACAAATAGGAAAATAAATAGAGTTTTATATTGATGATATGTTAGTTAAGTCCCTGCGAGCAGAGGACCATTTGAAGCATTTGCAGGAAACCTTTGGAGTGTGCCTTTGGAGTCAGCTCGGGCATATTCCTCAATTTCATGGTGTCTAACCTGGAAATAAAGATCAACCCGAATAAGATAAAAGCCATAGAAGATATCACCATAGTTGAAAACATCAAGGCGGTACAAAGTCTTTGAAAACATCAAGGCGGTACAAAGTCTTACCAGGCAGATAGCCGCATTCGGCCAATTTATTTCTAGGTCATTGGACAAAAGCCACCAATGTTTCTCACTACTGAAGAAAAAGAATGACTTCTCTTGGATCCCAAAATGTCAGCAGGCTTTAGAAGAACTCAAATGATACCTATCATGACCTCCTTTATTGCATGCTCCGAAGGCGAACGAGCAGTTAAACATCTACTTGGCAATCTCCGAGGTAGCAGTAAGTGGTGTCCTAGTCTGGCAAGAAGAAGGTACGGAGTTTCCTATCTATTATGTTAGTAGAAACCTAGGCGACACCGAAAGTAGGTATTCGCACTTGGAGAAATTAGCGCCCGCCTTATTAAGCGCATCTAGAAATTAGCGCTCTCTTTATCAATGTCACTCCATATGTGTTGTGACCTCGTATATACTAAGGAATGTTATGCATAAACCTAAGCTCTCGGGTCGACTGGACAAATGGGCCGTAGAGGTAGTAGGCATGATATTGAGTACAAACTTCGAACTACTATAAAGTCTCAGATTTTGGCAGACTTCATGGCTGATTTTACGACAGCCTTGATCCCCAAGATCGAGAAAGAATTATTACTCGCCTCGGGGACTAGCTCGGGGGTTTGGACCCTATTCACGGATGGTGCTTCTAACGTAAAAGGGTCCGGGTTAGGAATCGTATTTAAACCACCTACGGGCAGTGTAATAAGGCAATCTATTAGAACTGTGAAATTAACTAAAACGAAGCCAAATATGAGGCTATGATTGTAGGTCTTGAACTGGCTAGGAGCCTGGGGGCTGAGGTTATCGAAGCCAAATGTGACTCCTACTTGTTATTAACTAAGCCACTGGTACTCAAAGTAAAAGAGGACCGGATGCAGAGATACTTGGATAAGTTGCAAGTGACATTGCATCAGTTCAAAGAATGGACACTACAACATGTACCCGCGAGATCAAAATAATGAGTCCGATGTGTTAGCTAACCTAGGGTCGTCAGTCGACACTGATGAATTCAATTCTGATGCGGTGATGCAATTAATGAACTCGGTGATAGAGGAAGGTCACGCCGAGGTAAACTAACATGCTTGACTTGGGATTGGAGAAACAAATACATAGTCTACCTTCAAAAAGGGAAATTTCCACCAGATCCAAAAGAATCGAGGGCCCTATGAACTAAGCCTTCCAGGTTTAGCTTGGTTGGAGGAAAATTATACCGAATATCATTTTTCAGACCGTTAGCAAGGTGCTTGGGTCTTGGGGAGACCGATTACGTGATGAAGGAAGTTCACAAGGGTACTTGTGGAAATCATTCGAGAGAAAAATCCTTGGTCCAAAATTGATCAAATCTTGTTATTACTGGAACAAGATGGAAGAGGATGCGAAGTACTTTGTTCAAAAGTGTAACGAATGTCAGAGGAAAGCCCTGATAATCTACCAGCCGGGGGAGATGCTCCACCCAGTACTTTCCCCTTGGCTGTTTGGTCCCTTGTCGTGAGCACCCGACAAAGACCAGTACATCTTACTTATGACTGATTACATCTCCAAGTGGGTCGAAACACAGGCGTTCGAGAAAAATAGGGAAAAAGAGGTCATCAATTTCATCTGGATCATATTATATGTTGCTTTGAGGTACCGGGCGAGATAACGTGTGATAACGGGAGACAGTTCATCAGCGGCAAGATTAATAAGTCTTTCGAATATCAAAAAATCAAAAAGATTATCAATACCTTACAACCCAAGTGGGAACGGTCAAGCGGAATCAACAAACAAAACTACACTACTGAACCTGATGAAATTGACCAATTTAAAATGAAAATGGAAATAAATATTGCCCGAGGTCCTATCGGCAAATCGAACAACATTGAAGTCGAGTACCAGTGAAACTCCATTCTTTCTTATCTACCGCGTAGAAGCTTTGATACTAGTAGAGGTTGGAGAAGTGAGCCTAAGGTTCTAATATGCTTTGGAGGCATCAAACGACGAGGCCTTGGCCACGAGCTTATATTTAGCAGACAAAATGAGAGAAGCCGCCCTAGTCCGATTAGCGGCCCAAAAATAATGAATAGGAGATACTACAATCGAAGGGCAAACCTTCGACATTTCCAAGTTGGGAACTTGGTACTGAGAAAAGTTATACTGCATACCAAGAACCCGAATGATAGGAAATTAGGCTTGAACTGGGAGATCATACAGAGTCACTGATATAACCGGGAAAGGCTCATACCAGCTCGAGTTCGCAAATGGTGTGCGACTACCCAACAATTGGAATGTGGCACACTTAAAACAGTACTACTGCTAAGATATGAACACAATCTTGTTTGTGGTTTATTACGCTTTGAACTAACTCGTGCAGGTACTCAGTCGGAATCATATCTAAGGATTAGATTTGAAAGCACGTGTTGCACTCTTTATCCCTTGGACCATTTTTTTTTCTGAAATGGGTTATACGGCAAGGTTTGTAACGAGGCAGCAGTAAGCGTGCTACCTTATTTTTGAAGACTGGTCTATGATTGAGGACTGCAGATCATCCATATCAGATCGATAGTATTTGAGCCTTCAAAATTCAGTCTCCAATACTGGGGCATCACACCCTAAGTCAAAAACCAAAGTCCTAAGTTTGGAAATTTAGAAGGCATTCTTATTCAATATTTAAAGCCAAGGCTTTATAGGAATAATTGTTATAAGGGTCAAACGGTCAAACAAATTTTGCCCACATAGCTCATTCTCGCCACGGTAGATAGCTTTTGTACTGTTGATCATTTGCCTAAAGTTCAAAGTAATAAAAGAAATTTGCCTTCTATATTTTAGTGGTTCCTATTTGCATAAGCAATATTATTGTCAAAGCTAGTTAGAACGAATGTTGGGTTCAAAATCTTAAGCCTTTGGGCCTCCCCAAATCGGGGACTGCTACCCCACGATAAGGCCGGAAAATTCGGGCTACTAAATCCCGTAGGCACCGAGCCTACTAGGCATGGCCCAAAAGTGAAAGGCCACAGCCAACTTAAATGGCTCGGAAACGTCCGAGTCCGTACGTAAAAAGTAAGGTCCTTACATACTTTTCAATAATCAAAATATATTACTTCAAACACGGTCAAGTTACTCCGTCTCGAATTACAGCCAAGAAGAGATCCATCTTCGGTAAAGAATAATTGTGTTTGGTTAAAATGTTCACAAAATTTGAAAAAAGACTTTATTTTTTATCAGATCCTCCGAAGTCAAAGCAATTCGGAGTTATTACTTAATCCAAGCCAAACCCGGGCTTTGAGGGAATGAACAATTTAAATGATGTCAAATTCTACGCTAAGGCACCGACGACATATTGTAAATCTTAGACATAAGCAAATACAAAAAAGTAAAGGACATAATGCATAGCCGAAGTAAAATTCTTTATATACATATGTACCAAAAGGTATTTACAGAGGCACTGTGAAACGGCCCGAAAATGCAAAATAGCTACAAGAAAAAACAAAAATAAACTAAGGCATCCCACCCTCCCAAGTCTTCATCAGAGCCTGACTCGCTACCAGAACCATCAGACTAGTATCTCGCTTTGGCCACGGCTTCAAGCCTCTTTGCCTCTTCGATCTCGGTCGCTAGTTCAATCCCCCGGGCATGAATCTCCTCACGGTTCTCTCTCTCCGAGACAACCACTTCACTGTCACGACCCAAACCAATAGGCTGCGACGGACACCCGGTACCTTACTCAACGGAGTACCTACGTAATATATCTTTCGTATCATTCTATCATAGATAAATGAACCGAAGAAAAGCGTGGGGAAATACAAACTTATACATATGAAATACCGGCCTATATGAACAAAAATGGTCACTCGTACACTGAACATAGGTCGACAAGGCCAAACAAATTTTCACGCACACACCATATGTCTACAAGCCTCTAAGAGTACATAAATATCGTAAAGGTCGGGACAGGGCCCCGCCATACTAATCAATAAATATCCTAATCATACTGACCAAATAAGCAACTCCGGAGCAAATGGAGCGTACCAACACCTTCCGCTGAGCTGATAGCCTACTTGGATGACACTCATCCTATCTATCAGGACCTTCGGGTATGAAACGCAGCGTCCCCAGGCAAAATGGACGTCAATACGAATAATGTAATGAGTATGTAAGGCATATAAATAAGTATATAAAAGACATGGAAGAAACATGGAGTAATTGACACAACCTGTAAGTCTGGATAACTCTGTAAATCATGAAATACTTATAGTGTCATGCATATGCATATGAATATCATGTCGTGCATAGGTACATGTTTCATAACATCATCAAGCCTCTGAGGGCATCCTATCATATCATCTCGGCCACTGTGGGCAAGATCATCAACGTATACCAGCTGATCAGATCATGGTGCATATGTAACGTCGTAACCTTTTTCCATATCCCATATACATATATATGTATTTACATATATACGCATATATAATGCCATCTGGTCATGGGTCAATGTAAATATATGCAATGCATGAGAAGTACGTCAATAAAATCTCTTGGATTGTCATAAGACCATTACGCCTTTGAGTAATATCATGAAGTAAACTTGTTTCAACTTATGTATTTTTCTGAGACCCATGAACAGATGATAGAATAACAAGGTACATGGGAATTCAAGAACATAGGCACTTCTAATACTTCTATGAATAGAGTATTTTATGGAAGTTGTGCATTTTCTCGTTTTGTTTGTATCGTATGGATCATGCCAAATGAAAGAAAGGGTAGCCTTAACATACCTGAGCCGGTTCTCTTGACAATCTCTCTAACACACGTTAATTGTGACAAAATACATGACGGCAAGATCGGAGTAGGAAAAAATTCGTATGATATTCTTGAGAAAGATTATACCGGGCTTTCTTTGAACTAGCCTTTCACGTTGGATCTTGTAAGATTTCAGAGAAAATTCTCGTTGGATCATTGTCATTTTCTCTTTTAATGGTATAGGAATGTTATCTTAACTTTGAAAAAGTCTTATACTTTTCCAACAAAGAGGCCAAGAAATCTTTACGTGTAAATGAGTTGTCACTTTGTCTAGTGACTCATTTGTATAATTTGCCACATAATATAATGGCTTAAAGAGTCACTCTTGGGGTTTAAGGGGTGCTGCCACGTGAGTTCCCCTCACTTATCCAATTACCACCCTTTTTTCTTAATCAATCCATTAATTCCCTCACTAGTCCAATAATTAACCAATTACCCACATAATTACGAATTATCTCAAATTACTTAAAATATTATTTCTTTTTAATACATTTTATACGTTATACTATCATGGCCATATGCTACCTTGTATGGCACTAATCCATAAATACCGGGTATTATAGCTCGGACCGTATTTTATCCCAAATTGTCAAACTTTGAGGAGTTTTATTTTCTTCGATTTGCTTATCCACTCTCCTTCATGAATATTCTCATCACTTGTTTGGAATAGCATAATACCAAAATAATCCCAAAATAATCTCATTCCCGAGCTTACGTCGATTAACTTACGACGAAATATTAACGTACAAAAAAATACGGGATGTAACATCTCATTTCCGAGCTCTCATCAATTTATATTTCGTACTTTCATATACGAAAATGTGCATACTCGGCCTTCGTTATTACACTGGCCTCAGCTACCTCCAGATCATTCTTGTACTAGGCAAACATATACTGAACTTCGAAGGCCTCGTTCGAAGTCGCCTCCAACTTGGACTTTAGCACGGTGTATTCTTGACCGAGAGTATCTCCTTCTATAACGGCCGAGTCCAGTTGTGCACGGAGCTCCTCATTTAGCTGAGACCATTTTTCAGCTTTTTCCTTCATCATCCGGAGCTATACTTTGGTTGATGCCAAATCTCTTTGGTGGCCTCCAGCTACGAGGCCAGGAGATCCATTTTGCTCCTCAACTCTTCGGTTGAGGCTTTGACCTCGTTCATCTCGGACCTAAGTTGGTCGATCAGGTCTATCTTAAGTTGCACCTACAAAGTTGTGGTGTTATCATTTACACTTAACCTCTCAATATTAATCTCAAACACTCTTACCTTTTTTACCAGAAGTGCGTGTTCCCGTTTCACCTTCGAGGCCTCCTTTTGAGCTTTTTCCAGCTCGACTTGGAGAATGGAGTGGTCCCTGAGGACCTCATCTTTTTGCTCACAAATAGATTTGTAAATGTCCTTTTGCCGGTCCTTCTACTTGAGCTCGAACTCAAGGTAAGTCACCTCCATCCGAGTTAAGTGGAAGCTCTCATGATGAAGCAACGAGGCCTGAAGCATAAAAAAGGCAAAATCGTCAAAATCCGCTAAGGCAAAATGGACTCTTTAAAAGATATGAGGGGAAGAAAATATACCATGTTCAGCGGCTAATATGCCTCTTTGAAGAGGCTCGACGTGAACACCTCGATCATCTTCACTTAGTCCTCTTCGGTTACCAACGAACGAAGGTAGCTGGCCACATCGACCAGCCCGGATAGCATCCTAGTATCCACCGGTACTGTAAACATGATCGCCTTCTTTTGGTCACGGTCCGCACTCGGGGCGGGGAACTGCTTCACAAGCTTTGGGATCGAACTCGGCCCGCCTGACCCCGGCAGCCCATCCCTTTTCGAGATCTCAAGGTGGCCAAAACTGGAGTAGTCTTCCAGCATGCCGACATCCACTCCTTCAAAAAACAAATTGAGGGCTTCATTCGCGGCCCGTGATTCCTCGGTCGTTTTTCTATAACGACATGAGCCTTATCGAAAAGAGGCTCCATGTGAGACGAACCTCGGCGGCCTCTTTCGAAACCGGAGTAGCTTCTCGAGGGTCAGTGGCCACAGGTTCTTCCTCGGGCTTCCGAGCTGAGAAGGGTTCATCCTTATGGTCATCCCCCTCCGGTACTGCCAGCTCTTGTGCAGTGTCGGCCTGATCGTGGGTTACAAACTCCATGTCATCATCCTCGGGGTAGTCCCTGAGCCGGTAGAAAGAATCAACGTCCAGGACCCTGGCACGAGTACATTTCTTGGTACTCTTTCTGACCCAGGCCGGGATCCTTTTCTTCTTGGCCTCGCTGGGAGCATCAGTGGACTTTCTCTTCTTTCTTGTTTTATCCTCCTTCTTCATAGCAGCCTGGGTAGTAGGTTGTAGCAAAGTAGAGGATTTTTTAGATGGGGACGAGACCACGACCTCGGTAATTACTCGAAGCTCAGTAGTCTTGGACAAACTTGTAAAAAGAAAAAGGGACTTAGTCGAATCTTTGGCAAACCTTTGAAAAGAAAAAGGGACATAGTCGAAATGACGATAAAATAAAAAGAAAATTCAATCATGAGA
The DNA here is from genome assembly GCF_001879085.1 of Nicotiana attenuata. Lineage (NCBI taxonomy): Eukaryota > Viridiplantae > Streptophyta > Magnoliopsida > Solanales > Solanaceae > Nicotiana > Nicotiana attenuata. Next base: position 19,559,100 of record NC_032000.1, on the reverse strand, counting down.
ATAAGGAAACTCACCATGGTAACGAGCCTCCTATTTTCCTTTTGAATGTTTGCGCCGCTCGCGCTCGGAGTATATCAATTGTTTGCAGATGCCCTCGACCCACTCCTTGAAACAGGAGACTGCTGCATATCAGGAAAGATGGGTTTTGAGAAAGAAGAGTAGATTCAAAGGGTTATTTTGACAACTTAAGAGGAGATGAACTTACGTATTAAGTTCCACTTCTCAGGGAACGGCAGGAACTCAGAGGGAATGAGATCTTCGGTCTTTACCCAAAAAAATCTCCCCTTCCAGCCTCGGTCCTTATCCTCATCAATGCTCGATAAGGGAGCCTTCTTTACCATTCAGGCAAGCTTAATTAACCCTCCTCGGAATGTTTGGAGGTTGTAGACACGGAGCAGATGGTCGATCGTGAACTGGGGCCCCTCCGAGTTGTTGGCAAAGTGATGGAAGAGGGTCATGATCCTTCAAAAGGACGGATGGATCTGCCTGAGGCAGACCTCATACCTCTTGTAAAAGTCGAGGACTACCTTTTCCATCGCACCAAGAGTGAAGGAATACGTATAAACGTTTAAGTATCCCTCTACATACGTTGTGATGTCCTCATCAGGACCGGGAACGACTACGCCCTTGCCTTCTCACTTGCTGTCCTCCCGGACCACCAATAGCGTTTCGTTGGTGATAGAGCAGATATACCTCCAAGCATCCTCACCCCGATCTCCTTTTTTGGAGGCTTTTTTGACCTTGAAGTTGTTATCTACGGAGCAACCTCCAGGAATAAAATCTTTGAGAGAATGTTCTTGGGCTACCACCGAAAGGGTCACCTCGGTATCTATGGTCGGGGTAGATGTTGAAGGAGCAGTGTTTTGAGGCACCGATTTTGAGCTTTTTTGCATCTTTATCTGGGTTATGAAGGTTTGAAGGTTGATATGAAGGTTTGAATATTGATATGAAGATTTGAATATCTAGCTTGAAGATTTAAAGGCAAAGTATGAACATTTGAAGTTTGAAGAAGAAGAGAATGAAGATGCGAAGAAGAATTTGTGAAGATTTGAGGGAATAATGAACAAGTAAAATATTCGAGGGCAACTCAAGAAGATTCGAAATCGGAAAGTAAAAAAGTGAAAAAAGGAAACCGGAGCTTTTATAGGAGGAAAAATAATTAATGCATGACATTTCGCATTTGATGCCCACCGAGGATGGTGAACCAGCGGTTGACATGTGTCCGAAGTCAGAACGGCGCGACTCATGGGATCTTTCCCTAACTCCTTAACCCGCTTGTAGCATACGGAGGAAGGAACCGAAGTCAGTTATTCACTCCTCATCGTTTCTATAAATTTGCTCTCCGAAAAGTGAGGGGACTATCTGTGTGCAGGTAAAATTAGGGATAAAGTTACTCCCGATTTTTCGGTAAAGAAACGAGAGGACAGTGCAACCCGATATGGCCTCGGGTAAAGCCGATGGCTCCCACAGATTAGAGCCCGGGGAGGACGAATGGTGCACCAAGACTGGACACGGACAATATTGAGCTCGAGCAAAGTAAAGAACCGGGGCTAAGGGAAAGACGGTTAGACAGTAAAAATGAGGGGCCAAAATATCCGCCCTTAACTTGATATTACGGTGCAAATCTTGTCCGATATCAATTGCGTATCACCATTTACTAGAAGAGAAATATTTTTATCTTATTTAGACTTGTACTAGGATTGAAACTCCCCTGCTATATAAAGGGGTGAACCTTTTATTTTTAAGATCACTATTGGCACGCATACTCAATTTTTATTCTCTAATTACTGTTAAAAATGTTCTTCAGCTGTTCATTGATTTAGTTGCAACCGAACCCGATTCAAGGGCGTGATTTGAACCAACTTTCAGTGGCATCATAAAGCCGGACCTAGTCATCCATCGCGTTTAGTTTGATTGTTTGTTTTCCTTCAATTCAATTATTTGCTATTCTTATATCATTAGTATTAAGTTAAATCACATATCCTTTAAATCGCGTATAAGTTGAATTGTTACTCATTGTAAACACTAATAAATTGCTCTTAAGAACTCTTTCGGTGACTGACATCTAATGACGATTTTTTTTATATGTGAAACATTGTATCATTAAAAAAAAAACGAAAATATTTCAATGCACAAACACTAGTATGGCCGTTAACCCAAAAACTTTGACTTTCTTGACATTCTAGTGCTACAATATCTTTTTGAGTAAGGTTATTAGTTTAACTGAAATATTGACTTAATTCAACTTGTTTATACTATAACTATCAGTATACGGATATAGGGTATAAGAACATGTTATATCTGCAATTTAGTTGTCACAATTTCACCTTATTTCCCTTATTGACGAATCTAAAACATCATGAATTAGCTAGTTTTGTGCTGATTGGTATAGCCTATCGCACAACATCCAAAAAATAGAACAAAAAAAGAAAGTAGTAGTATAACGTAGTGGCATGTATATCCTAACGCACGATAATTCTACTAATCAACTATAGTGATCTTTATGATCTGATTTCTTATAATTTAGCTAGATTCATATTTAATACTTTGATAACTAATTAAGAGTAGTTAGTTAAAATAAGGCAACAAATTAAAAATGAGACATAATAAAGGAAAAAATTTTATGGCAAGTAGCTGTTAGGCCACGTCACAACCATATCTGAATTATAATTGAAAGTTAGACCAAATCTCTATATATAGTACAGTCTAATAGATGGATTTATTATTACAATTGAACAAAAAAAAAGGTTTAGAAATATAGTAATATCTAATCAAAATGCAGGTTTACGTTTGCCAAAAAAATCCCAGATTTGCTTACCAACTTGAAAAACCCAGTCGTAGATCTGGTTTTGTCAATTCTTCTTCTGCACCAAAAATCATTCAAATCAACTTCTTTTGCACAACTTATCATAATTGGAACGTGAATCTAAGGCTACCACTAGACCCGGCAATGGTAGTAAAAACCCCGAAAATCTCAACCAGTATAACCATGAAAACCCACGATTTTGCTAACAAAGAAGAGACTCGTGAAACCATTTTGAAGGTGCTAAACATTCCTTAAAAAAATTTCCTTTGGTTCAAAATATATATACTTCGTTTGATTTCATTTTATGTCGTACTATTTACTTATTAGTCCGTTTCAAAAAGAATGTCACTTTTATATATTTAAAAATAATTTAGTTTGAGATTCCCATTTAACTATTAACATACTTTTATAGCTACAGAAATCTCCCGGTATGTTTTAGACAAGAAGTTTTAAGATTAAGAATGTCTTTCTTTCTTAATATGACTTTGTGCCCGATCAAAATATGCCAAATAAAGTGAAACATGGTGAGTATGTGTATGTATAATCCTAGTAATACATAGCTTTAGGGACAATAATTAAGTCTAGTGGACTTTATCCTTTATGAGTCTTGTATAAATTATAGTCCTTCATTACACAAAGGGATTTCAAAAAATGAAATATCCTGATTATATAATTAGCTAATGCCCATATTTGCAGGTGCTAAAGAATTGGCATGCTTCAGATGTTAACTGCAAAAAGATCTTCGATGAGCTGAACGCGATGGCACAAAATTCTAGGGACTGCTTAGCACTAGTCGATGGTCGACCAACACTACAACTAACTATTAAGGTTATATTGCTTTATCGGTATGTTTCGATGGGAAATAATAGCAACGGTATTATCATATCAACTAATTTGAGTGATGGGAATTGCTTGCTTTGCAAAAATGAGTTCGTTGGTGCTTTGAAAGTTACAGAAATGTCATGTTCGCATATGTTTCATATCAATTGTATTAGAACATGGCTTAGGGAAAATAATAGTTGTCCATTTTGCGTTGCCAATGTTAATGCCCTAGCAGATTCCATGCTATCCAGCATGATATTATAAATTTGGTTTTATTGGACAAGATTTTTAGTATTCATTAAAGAACTACCGAATTACTGAATAAAACTGGAATATGGTCTAGTTGTTAATTTAATTCCTTTTCTGGATATATATCTTTTTTTTATGGTATCCTTTCCTGAATTATTATGTACTAGATTTTAACGGGCAAATTTCACTAGAAATGTCCGGAGTTGTAATGTGATCAATAATATAGTAAATGTTACTATTCTTTTATAGCCAAAAAGAAAGTGTTTCTTCTGCTTTTAGTGTGGTTTCGTGTTTATTAATTTCCAATTATAACTTTGTTATATTGTCGATCCAATTTCTAAGGGCTGTTTCAAGGATAAAATCGGTCTTTTACATTTTGAACTTTTTTTGGGTTATAACATTGTTTTAATCTTTAATTTAGATAAACGAATGCTATAAAGAAAAGAAAAACTGAATATTTACACTAAAAAATAAATCTGTGCTTATACAAGTCATCAATGTTTGAACTGAAAGATCACCAAAAAAAAAAAAAAAAAAAAAAAGGAACTATCCTTAATGTAGCGAACCCCTATCAACATATAGTAAATAGTGGGGTGGACTGTGGAGACATCAGAGGCGGCTCAACACTGCATGTGGCCTAAAGCAAAAATTTAAAAAGAGGCCTCAAAAGACATTCGAGGTTAAGAAATTCTTTGATAATTTCATTAACTTAAGATTGAAAAATTATCTAAAAAGCACTTAAAGAATAGAATAAGATTTTACAAAATCATAGTTATAAACAAAATTGATTCAAGTTGAAGTGAGTTAGACAAATTAAGAAGTTGAGCCCATCCACCATGCGTGAGGTAACAAAAAAGAATAATAAAAAATAGGAAGTAAATGCAAATTTAATAATCTACAATTTTTAGTATAAACTTTAAAAATTGACAATAAATAATTAAAATTTATTTATTTATTACTAATAATAAATACATAATTATTTATATCATATATAATTTGAGTAAATTGGGGCCTTAATTTTTTGGGGGCCTAAAGCCACTGCTTTAGTGGCTTTAGGGTTGAGCCGCCACCGGAGACATGCGCATTGCTAAAGGCTATCATTCTATCAACAATTATTTTTTCGCTTCTTCAATAACTCTATGATTGTCATACATATATATTACTTAGTGCTTAGTAGTATTTCTTGATTATCGACCCGGGCTCAGAGGCGGACCTATGCAGTAGGTAGAGGGGTCACCGGCCCTCGTAAAGTTCGGCAAAAGGTCCATGTATATATTTAGAAAATAGTGATATATTAATAGCGGACACCCTATATATAAAGCAGATTTCGGTTGAATCAAAAAGTGCACCCGCGATCTTCAAATTCTGGGTCCGCCTCTGCCCGGGCTGTATTTCTTTTTTCTTTCTTCAAATTAAAATAGTTAAAATATCTAAATCTTGGCGTGATTTTGGTATGATACTTTAAATTTTTAAAACAAAATTGACTTAAAAAATGTTTGAGAAAAATCTTAGTGAAAGAAAACTTTTTTGACTCCTTTTTCAATTCTTTTACTCATTACTAGTAGTGATAAAATTGTCATATAAAGTAGGAGAAAATGAATACTTCACCTATATGGAGTAGAAAAATTTTCCTTTCAAAATATAAATTAAATCATAATTATAGCCATCATAGATCTGTCAGAATGTCATATATCGATTGAGGGAATGAGCCAGTCTTTTTTTTTTTTTTTTTTGACGGATGAGCCGCTGTCTTCTTATATCATCTTCTGCAATCCTTAATATGTATGTTAGTTTACTAATCAATTTCTTATCATATTATTAGAGTCACACTCATCTTTATTCTTGATGTACTCACTATTCGGACCCCATCTATACTATCCACATGAGTAGAGACTCTCATCAAAACTGTACTAAGTATCTATTATATTACAAGCTTAATTCCTATATGCATATTACAAAACACCAAACAGTTCAAGACTATGAAAAAAAGAAAGGAAAATAGGAGATGAAAGGGCTAAGTTCTGGAATCTAGAGATGATAGGAGAATCAAAAGTCATGCAGGAAGTTGCATAACATGGCCACTCACTTTTAGAAATATTCTCTTTGTTTACCCGTAAAATGGTACAGTTGAATTTGTAACGTGGTTTATAGACAAGCGAATTGATTTGATCCGAAAATGATAAGTAAATTAAATAAAATGCAAGACTTAACATTGAAATCGAGATAAGACAGCAAATAGCTTGGTTCCCTTCGGGGTCTTCCCGGTGCCAACTGAAGCTGCTGTCACCGGTCTTGGTTTCTACTTGCTCGCTTTTCGTCTATCTCCGGCTCCACGTGTTGCTCTATTATTCGAGTATTTAATACAACCAATTTTACACTATACAGATAGCCCCCCTGCTGGTGGCACATATTTGTGTCATCGGGAAGTTGGTGAAGATACCTTTCTTGGCGGGAAATTTTCTAATCCCCTTCAGATAGTCTCTCGCATTTAATGCGCTGAACACGCATCACTCCAAGATTTAGCAATACTTTCGCTGGTTCTCGAGGTAATTATGGCCACGATTTTAGTCGCTTATTCCTTTACTTATACGGTTCATTCTTCTTCTCTTACACTTTACAGTTTTTCAAAACTCTATCAACTTCTTTGCATTCAGCTCTTTCTTGTTTTTAATCTTTTTCTTCAAAGACCTCTTATTACCTTCTGCTAACCATGGCCTCCTCCTCCAAGAACTCAAGTTCTCTAAGAACAAAGAAAGCACCGATGATGCTGCCCCTCCTATGATGAGCATCATCATTCCCAAAAAGCTCAGTACAGCCAAGGATTTTGAAGAGAAGTTTCCTTCTACAAACTCTTGTACATGGGTTGTTGGCGTGTACCCTTCTTCTATCCGTCCTTCTAGCATTCCTGTTGTGAAGGAGGATTGTGGTTGCCATGATATGAACATCTTCGCTTCCAATATGATAGAGCGAGTAACTTTCTCTAAGAAGGGTTTTACGTACAATTACATGCACCGCTTCACTTTGGGTCCATTCTCATTGAGAGGGAGGACTTGACCCCGTATTCATGGAGTTCTGCCACCAGTATTAAGTTTGCTTAGTACAAGTGAGCCCCTCTTTGTGGTGGACAATAGCCTGTCTACGGCGGCTATGCCCGAAGACGGGGGAAGAGCTCTTCTTGGCTCACATGATGAACCTCTACTCCCTCAAGATTTTTCGTGGGGGAGTAATAAAATTTAGCAAACGTGGCCACCATGCTTTGCTCACTAATGTGGATGATGACAATGATCATGGATGGATGGTGTAGTTCGTTATTGCTACCTCTAGGGATATCATCCCGGCTGCAACTCCATCTTTCCCTGAGTCATGGACTCGTACACGTAAGATTAACGTCTGTCTTTTCACTGATAAAAGGTTGTTTCATGCTGTTACTGATTTTTCTCTTTTCATTATTTCAGCAACTCAGTGGACACCACCAATAGTTGAAGGCTTGGACCAGTAGGTTCAAAAGATTCTGGATATTACTATACCTGAGACCCGCCAGTGGAAAGAACTGGCCCTTAAATATGGGTGAAAGGCCAAAAATTATGGTAAGTTGATTCGCGAAACTAATCTTGTCTTTATCTCATTTTTGCGTATAAGAAAATTGGTTAACTTCCTTTCTCGTTGAATTAAGGTCTTCTGCAAGGCTCTATTACCGTCCCAGAAGAGGATATTTTGGCTTATCCCACAGAGGTGCGAGGTTGCTGAAGGAGACCTTCACCCAAACAGGCGCCATCGGATCCGTTTACGGTGAAAGTACTTCTTCTCGGAGTCCCCAGCCGAAGAAAAAGCAACCAAAAAAGGGGCGTTCCTTCCGGCCGATGGCAAAAATAAAAAGGTGAAGAGTGTTGCGCCCGAGCCAGCCGCAGCCACTGTGGTGATTGATGATGATGGGAAGCCAGTGATGAATAAGAATCCCTACAAAGGAGACAACAACCTTCATCAGCTCAACAAATTGCTCAATCTGAAGAGCTAATAACACCAATCGAAGATGATGTCCAAGCGCTCTAGGAAGAGCGTGATATAGTGGAGAATGGCAATTCTTGCTTCCAAGACCCAATTCCTTTTCCCGGTACTATGGGGCTGAGTACCGGGCCTCTTTCGTCTTCGGTTGATGAGAAACTTACAACTAGCACTGCCTTTGCCGCAGCTACTTCTCATGATCACTTGTTTTAGAAATAAATTATGTGTTCCGAGGCCTTAAAAACCTCTTTTTGTCTCACCTCGATTTGCGTGCGCAGTCCGGACGCGTAACCGGAAAGCCATTATGTGAAAATCTGTGAAAAATGATAAAAGTTTGCCTTTAAAATAAATTTAAGTTGACTTCGGTCAATATTTTGGGTAAACAGACCCGGACCCGTGATTTGACGGTCCCGGAGGGTCCGTAGGAAAATATGGGACTTGGGCGTATACCCGGAATCGAATTTTCTAGAATATATATAAGTTTTTGGAAATGAAATGTGTTTGGAATTTGATGGTATCGGGCCCGTATTTTTGTTCCAGAGCCCGGTACAGGTCTTATGTGTGAATTAAGTTGAGGCCTGTAAAATTTGGTAAGAAACGGAGGTCATATGACGTGATTCGGAACCTTAGTTGTAAAATTTGAAACTTTGAAAGTTCTTGAGATTTTATGCTAAATTCATAGTTGTTGATGTTAGTTTGGTGATTTGATTGCATGAGCAAGTACGTATGGTGTTTTTGGGTTAGTGTGCATGTTTGGTTTGGAGCCCCGAGGACTCGGGCGAGTTTTGGATAGGCCATGGAGTGAAATTTGGACTTAGGAATTGTTGGTATGTTGCAGGTCTACAGGCTTCGCATTTGCGAAGCCTGGCTCGCAAATGCGAATAACCCATCGCAAATGCGAGAGAAGGTCTGGGCAGGGCGGATCGCAAATGCGAAGAGGCCTAGAAATCCCCCTTTGTCGGAAATGCGTCTCCCCCGTCGCAAATGTGAACAGTGGTCACAAATGCGAGAGGAGCAGGTCATGAAGGGTTTGCAATTGCGAACCCTGGTCGCAATTGCAACATCTGCGACCTGCAAGACTTAGCCGAAAATCTTTCATTTTTTGAACCCTTTCAGAACAAAACTCTCTTGGGAGATTTTTCAAAGACAAGTACTCTTCCAAATCGATTGTAAATCATTTTTAACTTGTTTTTATTAATCTTTAACATCTTTTCTCATTATTTTAACTCAAAATCAAAGGTTTTCATGGGGAAAATTGGGTGTTTTGGGTAGAACCTAGGTTTTTTAAATTTTGGGGATTTGGACCTCGATTAGAGGTCCGAATTCAAAAAAAATTATATATTTGGGTTCGTGGGGGAATGGGTAATCGGGTTTTGGTTCGAACCTCGGGTTTTGACCATGTGGGCCCGGGGTCGATTTTTGACTTGTTGGCAAAACTTTAGAAATCTTTTTTTCATGCATTAGAGTTGATTCATTTAGCATTTATTGATATAATTAAGTAACTTGTGGCTAGATACGAGCGAATTGGTGGTAGAATCAAGAGGTAAAGTGGTAGTTGTGAATTGAATTGTGTCTGTGACATCGAGGTAAGTGTTTGGTCTAATCATAGCTTGAGGGATTAAGAGTTGTGCCCTATTTGCTATGTATTATTTGTTGAGTACGACGTATAGGCATAGTGACGAGTATCTATACGTTAGTGTCAAGCATGCCCGTGAGTCTTATACTACGATTAATGTGACTCCGTTTGTATTGTTCATGCCATATGTGATGATTTCTATTGTTGAGCAAAGCTTGTGAGAGTAATAATGGTATTTGACTATTGAATGTTGATACCTAATTTTTCCCTGTATATTTTTTGTATACAAAATACCTTTCAAATAGCATAGGAATGCATACATAAGTATGTCCAAGAATTTTCCTATTTTTTCTTTAATTTTTTTTAAAGATTCTTGAACCAATTTTATTGCCCTATTTTATCAATAAAAATCAATAATTATTTCCCAGATGATCATTTTTGTGATTCATTTATTGCATTTTCATATTTATACCAAAATATAGCTAAGGTAATTTTTGAATATTTTTTACAAATTTATTAAGTATGTTAAGGCTAAATTGCATATAATTGCAATATTAGCCTGTTTTAAGAATTAATTGCGTTTATAATTATAAATTTGATTCCAGTATTTTTAATCTAATATTTATATATTATTAATTAGTTTAGTACCTTTAATTTGTCTGCAGAAATCATTTTTACTATTTTTATAAAATAAAAAGGGAAAAAGTGGATATTTAAAAATCTAGCCCTATTTATTTCAATTTTAGCCTAAATCAACCACCCCAATTAACCCAATTTCAATCTCAAGCGGACCGGCCCAATTCCTAAACTACCCGCCCATGACCCAATTTAATCCAACCCGCCCGGCTCCCCAATAAATCCAGGTCGTTGATCAAAATGATCAACGACCACGATCCCTCCATTCCTTTTTTAATCCACCAACACCCCTTAACCCTAAATCATTTTCACCTAACCAGCCGCCTTTGAATCCCTTCACCCCCTCAAATTCTTTCGAACCTTCTCTGAACCCTAATCGTCTCACCATCTCCCACCGTGAAACCCACCGGAATCCATGGCTTCCCAGGCTATGAGAGCCCTATACTCACCTCCTATTGCTCCTATATGCTTGATACATGCAGATTCGAGGCCTAACCTTGAAGGTTCGAACCCAGACCTCCGTCGATTCGACGTTCTCCGGCCATCTCCGGCGTACTATAGTTGTTTGAGCCTGTTTCTAACCTCCCCGACTTAGATCGGTGACCTTTCAAAGCCTTTCTCGTTTCTAGGGTTCTTCTGAAACCCTAACTCTCCGAGGTTTTTTCCGATTTCTTTAGATTCGTTGTATATTTGTGCTCTCCTTGAGTTTTTCAAACGATTTCCCTAACTTTTCTTTCGAAAATTACTTTTTTTTCAAATCTTTCTTTCCGATCTAGGGTTTTCTGAAAAAATGATTAAGTGTTTCACTGACTTTCTTTTTCTTTTGTGTATTTACCTCTACTGTGCTCCTATGTTTTTATCTACCACGTTCTTGTATATCTGTTCTTGTATGTTCTTCTACTGAGTTTCATACTCCATTCTTGTATGTGTTTTATACGCTCCGTGCTTGTATGTTCCGCTACCATGTTTTCCGTACTGTGTTCTCATATGCTTTTCTATTATATTCTTCTTCTACTATGTTCCAGCATGTTTCTCCTATTGTACTTTCCTTCTAAGTTCTTAAGTTTCCTTACTTTCCTTCTACTAAGCCCTGTTTAATTTTCTTCTGAAAAACTTCTTAAGCATGTTTACTGCTCCTATCAGTGTTTTCCTCTATTTTTCTTCGAGTGCTTCTACTGTGTTCTGCCTGTTACCTTGATATCATGCTTTCTCATGAGTTTTGCTATTGATAGAAGCATGCAAGAGGTTTTAGTTCATCTCTGAAACCTCTAAGCCTGCTTCGACCACTTGTCTTCTCATCTATGTACTTGATTCAAGGCGGAAACCCCAAAATTTGGGGGTTCTGCCAGGTTTGATCATATATTTGATTGAACTAGGGTTTTATTTTAGAACCCCTAACTCTTCGAGTCTTTGAATTGAGTTTGGGCTTCCTTGTTTTCTTGTGATTTTGACCTTTTTACTAAAACTCTTCTACACTGGATTTCTCTATAGATTTTACAGTAACATGCCGGTCTTCTTTCATGCTCACATGCTCTTTATATATGATGAATTTTCCTCTAAATCATTTTCGAATTTGCAATTAGTTCAAGCTTCCTTCTGAATATAGCCTGATTGATTTCTTTCTATTGTTTACTGATTTTTCTCTGTTACTCGACCTAAGTAAAACCCTTTTCCATCTTTCTGACTTGGTTCATTCATACAAAATCTCGGACCCTTTTGATTTACTTGTTGTTAATTGATCTCCTTACCTTATTTGCACAAACCGTGTATTGTCAAAACCTCGTCCTTAAATAACTTTTATGTACTCACCCCTAATTGCCTACTTTGCACAAAGTGTTTGATTAATTTCTTTCCTTAATTGGTTTATACCCGTTTGAATTTGAATCCCTTAATTAAAGGGAGTCTTGTGTAATTGATTGACAATCAGTTCTTCAATTATTCTGTTGCCTTATTTCCTCATGACTTTCACACTATAAATACACGACTCTTTAACACACAGCAGACGATTGACAATCCTCCACTACTACTTTACAATCTCTTATGAACTCTTACTAGAACTCTCTCGTCTTGTCTGCATTCTGACTTTCACAAGACTACTGCTTTTTCCTATTTGTTTCCTTGAAACTGGTATGTCCTACTTTTAATTTTCAGCATCACCACAATGTGTTTACTTACAGGTTTCTACATCTATGTCTACTTTATTACTTCTGCAGATCTAAATACTTAAACTAGCATGTTGTTTTCTTTTGCTTCTGTTATGAACCCCTCCTCCCTATTCCCTTTGTGTGCTTTGAGTTACACTTAAAACATGGCAATATGCAGGTTATTGTCTATGGTTTGAACTTGATCCCTTAAAGGATCCTAACTTCTAAACAATGTATTCTAACAGGCTTATGGGGTAGGCCAGCATTCCTCATTGCTGAGTATGCCCCACCAGCCTGCCGTTGCTTTTCCTTTACTATCTCCCCATTCCCTTTACCCCTATGTGTATCAATGTGAACTGTTTCCCTTTCCCTTTTCCCCTTTCAGAATCCTGCACTTGCACTCTCTCTTAGTTCCTAGGTTCTGCCCCCCTCCTGTGAACCTTGCCTTGGGACCCTGAGTACCCTCTGAACTGGGACACTTGAGGGCTGGCTTTTCCACACTGCACTATGTCCTAGTCTGGTAATGTATTTGGGGTGTAAGCACTGCCCGGAGTTCATATAAGGCTCTTAGGGAACTCTGACACACCCCAAATGAGAGAAAGGCTTTGAAATCTGATCTTGGAGTTGGTTTACTTCATACTTCAGACAGGAAGTCTGAATCCGGCTCTCCTTGGTTGTAATTTTCAAAATTTTTGATGTATTTTCTTTATTTTTCTTTGGACTGTAATAACTTTGTAATAAACTTTCGGGGATGGTTAGTGAAAAAGGGAAGGGTAACCATGCATGAAAAAAGGGATAGATAACTTGCCTATAGGAATCTCTAATTTTAGCATTTTTCATATAGCTACCATGCCTATAAGATTTCTGCATTTTCATATAGGTACCATGTCTATAAGGACTTCTGCATTCGCATTTAGTTACCATGTCTATAAGAACTTCAGCATTCTCATTTAGATGCCGGGACTATAGGGATCCTGCACTTTCATGTAGATATTATGTCTATAGCTTCTGCACACGCATGTAGAAAATATGCCTATAGGTCCCTTCGGATTCTTGCATGCCCATTTTTCACTAGGCAAACTTGTCTATAGGTCCTAATAACCAAAAATGTAATCAGATGTCACGTTCTTAATAAGTGTAACACCTAGATATCATGTTGTAGGTTTTCTGCAACTTTTTTTCATATCTATAAAAGTGTTTAAAATCAACTATGCGTAGAAAGCATGCCAATAGGAACTATCAACCAAGTCTGAAACGTTTCCACTCACTTTTGAGTCTAAAACCAGTAATAATGCTTGCAGAACCTGTAACTTTTGCTAAAGTTTCTTTTCATTAATAATCTGGTAACCCCTCTTAATCAGTATGTATTCAATCTATTTCATTCTTTCCTGAAATAAGTAGATATCATGTCTATAGGAGCTCTTGTCCCACACCTAGGCAAGCCTTAGGGTAAAGTTTTTAAACTGCATCAGTCTTTATCAATTACGACCAGCAGGCAAGCCTAATTAAGACTTCTTATCTGGAAATATGTGATAAATCAGCCTGCCCCAGCTTTTAAGTTTTAATCAGACCCTTAACCAGTACGTGTAAGACATGCTAAACTATGTGCTTTTCTTTGCTTAAAGGAGGTCTGTTTGAGCCTTTTGTTTTTTTATATGCTTCTCCCCCAAACTTGCTATATGTGTTTTGTTTGTCGCCTTAGCATTTTTACCTTTTGAAACCACAACTAAGTCCAATACCTCCTCCCTTTAGGATTAGTAGTCCCAAGTACCTCCGGGACTGATAGGATTGGGGCGGGTAATAGCATGCAGTAAGTAAACGAGACCATTCCGCGCTTTAATACCTTAAAGGGGTGGGAAAGGGTAGATATGGATATGATGACCATGCGATAACATCACGCATAAGAGTGATTACTGGATGTTGTGTGGGGTGATCCATATTATTAATAAACCTAGGACCCCCTTCCCTTTGTTTCTTTGTTTCTTTTAAATCTTTTAAAACGTTTCTTTTAAGAAAATAAACTCTCTTTAATGCTTTCCAACTTTATTTATTTCTAACTTTTATGTGAAAAAATGCCCTCTTATTTGAAGTCCTACTTGTCTATATGTTATTTGTACCTTAAGTCACAACAATAGCTTGGCCGGGAACCACACTAGTGGATTCTGAGGGGTGCCTAACACCTTCCCCTTGGAATAATTTCAAGCCCTTACCCTATCTCTGGTTATCCAAAATCAAGCTCTTCTAAAAAAGTGTCCTAATGCACTTAAATCATTAGGTGGCGACTCTTCAATTCCATTAAACCCAATTCCCAAAAGGGAACAAGTTGTCTTCCCAAATGTCATAAACCCGATTTTGCGAGAAAAAGGGGGCGCGACAGCATGGCGACTCTGCTGGGGATATTCTTTTAGGATTTTACCATTTCAAGCTTTTACTGTGACTTTACATTTCTTATATGCCTTTATTTGTTTAATCCCTTTAAGCATTTAACTCCTTCTTCTATTACAAAAGTAACTTGTCTTTGTTTCTTTCTCTTATTTCTTTTACCGCCTTCCTTTACTGCATTCCTTTATTACTGTTTTAAATTACTGTAATTATTATTTTATGAAAGTGCAAATACGTGACAACTTGTTTTAATTATTGCATAAGCATGTTTTCAACATCATATTCCACTCGTGCCAAACAAAATACCATAGCAACGCTTATAATGAGTGGTTGCGCCCTTCCGATATTATCACCCCCTAAATCCGGCAAAGGCATATTTGCGGTAAAACCAATCGATCAACGGTGTAGTCGACGGTTCCGCGCCTTTCCCTCTTGAGTTGTCCGCTCAAGGGTACCAGTCTAATACCCCATAGAAGCCTCACTCTGTTCAATTGTGCATGCATCATAGTCAAACCTAGCCGAGTCAGTTATGTTGTCTGCATAATGACTCTTTAAGATAGCCTTGTCCAAAGTCCACTGGGTTTTCCCAAAACCCAAACGGACACTACCACGTTTTGTGCATATATTTGGAGAACTAAAATGCTTTTATGCCAATTGTTGATATTAAATAGTCGAGTCTGGTGGGGGTAAGGGCCTAACCTTTTTGTCTTGCAGAAATATGAGGCACGAAATCCTCAGATTCGGCATGTTCACCAACATCCACCCAAGATTGCTAAGCTGGTGAAAAGATTTACACTCTAGTGACCAAAATCGTTTCTCAAAAGGGTCGAAGATTGTCAGAATGCTGAGGGAAACGAAGGCGGACATCTGGCCAGAGCTTACTTGCTACTAGGACTGCTCGAGCTAGGGGAGCTGTTCGATGGAGCCAACAATGCCGAGTCTGGGGAAGGTCCCTCCGGGACCAAATATATAGGAATTTTCATTTTTTTTCGCTTTATGAGATGTAATAAGGCCGATGTACATTAGTGACTTTTTATTTTCTTGTTATTTAGTGTCATTTTGGGATTCGTCTACCTTTTATCAATAAAATGAGGCATTTAGCATTCTAAGTTCTCCAAATTAACTTGTCGCTAGGCCTACCTCGGGCACAACGAGGTCCCCAAAATTAGGACGCGCTTTATATTTCAGCACTACGTGTTTAAATATTGCAACATTTTTTTTATATAATCCTTACTGACTTGTTACCTTTTGTTTTTACTTTTGTTTATTCCCTTCCCCAAAGGTTAGTTCGTGAACTCTGGCAACATCATCATATTTTACGAGATCCAGGGGCCCTCCACCTACTCCTCCTCCTAGTCCTGTCAGACACAAAAACAAAGGAAAAATGGAAGATTCGAACAACTCAGCTGAACGGGTAGAGGTCACTCATGGTACTCTGGTCCCCAAGGAAAATGCATCCCAACTAGAACAAAAGCTGTTGAAGTTTCAGGAAGAACTCATACATATCCAGAATCTGGCAAATCTGTCATTTTCCCTCACCACTCCAGAGGTTACTTTCCCAAAAACTCAGAATCCTATACCTCCGGAAAACATCCCAAAGCAACAAAACCATCCCGCTCCTCACCACCACTGCAATACCTGCCATACCTCAAATGATACTTCACTGCTCATCCCAGAACTCCAGAACTCCCCAAATGACCACTGCCACACCCAACATAATACCCCCATCTACGTGGAGACTGTGCCACACTTCACCCAGCCCATCTCAAGCACACCAGAGTCCGAGGGTAAGGACTTGCTCATCAGAAATCTGGCCGAAGAGCTTAAGAAGTTGACTATCAAAATTCAAGGCATTGAAGGTAGTAAGGGAATTGAGGGGCTAAACTATGAAGATCTTTGCATACAGCCCGATGTCGAACTGCCCGAGGGGTATAAACCTCCCAAGTTCGAGATGTTTGATGGTACGGGAGATCCAAGGGTCCACTTGAGAACATACAATGAAAAGCTGGTCGGAGTAGGAAGAGACGAGAAAATCCGCATGAAGCTTTTCATGAGAAGCCTGAAGGGAGACGCTTTATCTTGGTACTTTAGCCAGGATCCGAAGAAGTGGTCCAGCTGGGTAAGCATGGCATCTGATTTTATGGACGGATTCAGGTTCAACACGGAGAATGCACCAGATGTGTTCTATATTCAAAACTTGAAGAAGAAACCCACAGATACCTTACGTGAGTATGGTACTCGATGGAGGTCAGAAGCTGGTAAGGTTAGGCCTGCTTTGGAAGAAGAGCAAATGAACAAATTCTTCGTTCGGGCCCAAGACCACAGTATTATGAGAGGCTGATGCTGATTGAGAATCATAAATTATCTGATATCATCAAGCTAGGAGAAAGATCGAGGAAGGCATCAAGAGTGGTATGGTTACGAACTTTGAAGCCTTACAGGCTACAAATAAGGCTTTACAATCTGGTGGTACGTCTAAGAAAAGGGACGTAAGTGTTGTAATGGTTGCATAGAGGACCAAATCCCCTGTCAAATACCAAACCTATCGAATGCCTCCACCCACATATCAGCCTACCCCAAACTACCAAGCACCCTCACCCTCTTACCATACTCCACCACCCGCTTATCAGTCAGCTCCACCTCTCGCATGTTAGCCTACTTCACCTAAATACTCCCAACCAGCACATGTTTACCAAGCCTACAACACCCAACCATCCCACTATCAATCACCTCCCCCATGTCAAAGCTTCCCTAGACCTCGACCAAATTTCGACCGCAGACCTCCCAAACAGTATACTGCCATTGCTGAACCAATTGACCAGCTGTACGAATGACTCAAAGTTGCTGGTTATGAGGCCCACGGTTCCCGGTACTCTATTCAACCGGGCGCCGCTAAGATGTATCAGGATTTGCGGCATCATTATTGGTGGAGGTGAATGAAGAAGGACATTGTTGCATTGTGGCCCGGTGTTCGAATTGTCAGCAGGTTAAGTACGAGCATCAGAGGCCTGGAGGTTTGTTCTAGAAGATTGAGATTCCTGAGTGGAAGTGGGAGCGTATCACTATCGATTTCATTGTTGGACTCCCACGGACTCAGACGAAGTTTGATGCAGTGTGGGTTATTGTTGATAGGCTGACCAAGTCAGCACATTTCATTCTGGTGGCAGTCTCCTATTCTTCTGAGAGGTTAGCTGAGATATATATCCGGGAGATTGTTCGTCTTCATGGTGTACCCGTGTCTATCATTTCGGACCGAGGTACGCAGTTTACCTCACATTTTTGGAGAGCATTTCAGCGAGAGTTGGGCACACGGGTTGAGTTAAGCACAACGTTTCATCCTCAGACGGACGGGCAGTCCGAGCTGACTACTCATATTTTGGAGGATATGCTCCAAGCTTGTGTCATTGACTTTGGAGGCTTGTGGGATCAGTTTTTGCCTTTAGCAGAGTTTTCCTACAACAACAACTACCAGTCAAGTATCCGGATGGCTCCGTATGAGGCTTTATATGGTAGGCGGTGTCGGTCACCGGTTGGATGGTTTGAGCCGGGAGAGGCTCAGTTGTTGGGCACGGATCTAGTACAGGACGAATTGGACAAGGTTAGGATTATTCAGGATAGGCTTCGTACAGTTCAGTCCGGGCAAAAAAGTTATGCCGACCGTAATGTTCGTGATTTGGAATTCATGGTCGGTGAGCAGGTGTTGCTTCGGGTGTCGCCTATGAAGGGCGTGATGAGATTTGGGAAGAGGGGCAAGCTTAGCCCTAGGTTATTGGCCCGTTTGAGATTCTTGATCGAGTGGGAGAGGTGGCTTACAAACTTGCGTTGCCGCCGGGTTTATCAGCTCTTAGATCGGAAGTATCACGGCGATCCATCCCACGTGTTAGATTTCAGCACTGTCCAGTTGGACAAGGACTTGTCCTATGAGGAGGAGCCGGTAGCTATTCTAGACCGGGAGGTTCGTCAGTTGAGATCGAAGAGTTTCCCTTTTGTTCGTGTTCAGTGGAGAGGTCAGCCTGCTGAGGCATCGACCTGGGAGTCTGAGTCCGATATGCAGAGCCGTTATCCCCATCTTTTCCCCTACTCAGGTACCTCCTTCTTATGTCCATTCGAGGACGAACGGTTGTTTTAGAGGTGGAGAATGTGATGACACAAAAGGGTCATCACTTGTTTTAGAAATAAATTTTGTGTTTCGAGGCCTTAAAAACCTCGTTCTTTCTCACTCAATTTGCATGCATAGTCCAGGCGCGTAGCCCGAAATCCATTATGTGAAGATCTGTGAAAAATAATAAATTTCGCCTTTAAAATGAATTTAAGTTGACTTCGGTCAACATTTTGGGTAAACGGACCCGGACCCGGACCCGGACCCGGACCCGGACCCGTGATTTGACGGTCCCGGAGGGTCCGTAGGAAAATATGGGACTTGGGCGTATGCCCGGAATCGAATTCCGAGGTCCCAAGCCTGGGAAATGAATTTTTAAAGAAAATTGTTTTCTGGAATATATATAAGTTTTCGGAAATGAAATGTGTTTGGAATTTGATGGTATCGGGCCCGTATTTTGGTTTTGGAGCCCGGTACAGGTCTTATGTATGAATTAAGTTCAGCCTGTAAAATTTGGTAAGAAACGGAGGTCATATGACGTGATTCGGAACCTTAGTTGTAAATTTTGAAACTTTGGAAGTTCTTGAGATTTTCTTGGATTTTGATGCTAAATTCATAGTTGTTGATGTTATTTTGGTGATTTTATTGCATGAGCAAGTCCGTATGGTGTTTTTGTGTTAGTGTGCATGTTTGTTTTGGAGCCCCGAGGGCTCGGGTGAGTTTTGGATAGGCCACGGAGTGAAATTTGGACTTAGGAATTGCTTGTATGTTGCAGGTCTGCAGGCTGGCTCGCAAATGCGAATAACCCATCACAAATGCGAGAGAAGGCCCGGGCAGGGCGGATTGCAAATGCGATCATTTCTTCGCAAATGTGAAGAGGCCCAGAAATCCCCCTTTGTCGCAAATGCGAATCCCCCGTCGCAAATGCGAGTTCGCAATTGCGAACACTGGTTGTAAATACGAGAGAAGCAAATCCTGAAGGGTTCGCAATTGCGAACCCTGGTCGCAATTGCGACATCTGCGACCTGCAAATTCATGACTTATCCGAAAATATTTCATTTTTCAAACCCTTTCAGAACATAAACTCTCTTGGGCGATTTTTCAAAGACAAGTACTCTTCCAAATCGATTGTAAGTTATTTCTAACTTTTTTTTAATATTAATCTTTAACCTCTTTTCTCAGTATTTCAACGCAAAAGCGAAGGTTTTCATGGGAGAAATTCGGTGTTTTGGGTAGAACCTAGGTTTTTTAAATTTTGGGGATTCTGACCTTGATTAGAGGTCCAATTTAAAAAAAATAATATATTTGGGTTCGTGGGGGAATGGGTAATCGGGTTTTGGTTCGAACCTCGGGTTTCGACCATGTGGGCCTGGGGTCGATTTTTGACTTTTTGGGAAAAACATTAGAAAACTTATTTTCATGCATTATTGATTTATTTAGCATTTATTGATATAATTAAGTAACTTGTGGCTAGATACGAGCGAATTGGTGGTGGAATCAAGAGGTAAAGCGGTAGTTGTGACTTGAATTGTGTCTGTGACATCGAGGTAAGTGTTTGATCTAACCTTAGCTTGAGGTATTAGGAGTTGTGTCCTATTTGCTATGTGTTATTTGTTGAGTACGGCATATAGGCATGGTGACAAGTATCTATACGTTGGTGTCAAGCATGCCCGTGAGTCTTATACTACGATTAATGTGACTCCGTTTGTATTGTTCATGCCTTATGTGATGATTTCTATTGTTGAGCAAAGCTTGTGAGAGTAATAGCGGTATTTGACTATTGAAGAGCGTTGGCTCAAGTTGTATAATGAATTGTGGAAGTATAATTGGCAATTGAACCTTATAGAGCGTTGGCTCAAGTTGTGAAATGAGTTGTGAAGTAAATGTGGAAAAGAGAAGAGGATTATTATATTGTCTCCCTTGCCAGGATGTTGTTGCTTTTAATGCTATCTCCCTTGCCGGGATGCTGATGCTTTCGATATTGTTCCCTTGTCGGGATTTGATTGTTGAACTATTGTTCCCTTGTTGGGATTTTATTGTGATTTCATTTATTTCCTTGCCCTTATTACTTGTGATTGTTGTTTGGGTGAGGAAGAGTGTTAAAGCACGAAGGGTGATGTCGTGCATTGTTTTGGTGAGAAAGTGTTAAAGCACGAAGGGTGATGCCGTGTATGATTTTGTGAGGAAGAGTGTAAAAGTACGAAGGGTGATGCCGTGCCGCACGATGTACAATTCTGTGCCGATTATATTGATTTTATGGTGAGGACGAGAGTAAAAGCATGAAGGGTGATGCCGTGCAGATTATATTGATTCTTATGGTGAGGACGAGAGTAAAAGCACGAAGGGTGATGTCGTGCACTTGTTTGATTTCTGATTCTTTTTGATAATTGAGTTATGGTTTTCCTTATATTTATCTGCTGTCCTTCTACTATCATTTGATGTTTCTCCACAGCATGTTTCCCCCTCCCATCCATAACTGTACATTCCTGCTTTTATTTTTTGTTGTATATGATTTAACTGCACAGGTTTATTTGGTAGTCTGGACCTAGCCTCGTCAGTACATCGCCGAGGTTAGGCTAGGCACTTACCAGCACATGGGGTTAGTTGTGCTGATACTACTCTCTGCACTATGTGCAGATCCCGGTACTGGAGTATACGGACCGTAGCTTTGGGTTGCTTCCTTCAGTCTATTCGGAGATCCAAGGTAGTCCTGCGGGCGTCCGTAGGCCCTGGCGTCTCCCTCTATCCTTTTATCCTGTTTCATTTTTGTATTTCAGAAACAGTGTCGTAATTATTTTTCGGACCTTGTTTGTAGTATTCCTAGACCGTCTGTGAAGTTGTGACACCAGTTCTGGGTAGTCTTTGTTTAAGAGATTGTATTGGAAATATTTAAATGGTTTTATTTGTTTCTTCCGCTTGTTTAAATTCCGCTGTTTATAAACTATTGGTTCATAATTGTTAATGGATTAAAAATGGCAAAAAGGTAAATTGTTCGAACGGTTGGCTTGACTAGCTTTCACTAGTAGGCTACATCACGACTCCCGAGGGTAGGAAATCCGGGTCGTGACATCATCCCACGACATCATCAGCCTCATCTCCTTCCACACCAGTCATACCTTCATTATCGGCAACTGCTACATCACCCCCACCAACCGCACACACCCGAGAGGAGAATGTCCCCCCTCCCCAGACCATGGGAATTTGGGGCACAACAATTCTCCCCCCCTGCAGATCCCTAGAGGAGGAGAAACATCTCACTCTCGGTCTCTAACGAGTGCCATCTGCTGTCTCGGCCAGTGGAATTCACTAATTACCTGAAGCCACTGGCTTTAGAGAAAGATAAGAAGAAAATCCACTCTCTTTACGGGGAGTGTATGATAAGCAATGCCATGCACAACACAACAGCGGTATTGTCCTTGTTCCTTTTACAGTTTCTTCTCGTCTTGTTATGACAGAATTTCTGATTTGAGGTTTTTCTTTGCAGGCTAACTTCCTTGCTTCTGCGGGCCTTCAGAAGTTGATCCTTGATAAATAAAGACTCACGTCCGAGAGGGTTCAACTGTTGGACGAGCGGGACAAAATTGCTGCCTCCCGACAATGGAAGCAAAGCTACCGAAGCCGGCGAGTTGGATGCTCGGTTGCACCAGAGCAAACAAGAAGTGGTGGCCCTCAACCAAGAAGCCTCCCGGTTAAGTACACAATTTCGTAAGCCAAGGCTAAGTGGTTTGAGGTCCAAAATGTTGTACTTGCTGCTGCCGAGCGCGAGGCTGCCTCTATTGAGGGATTGAATAATTTGGAGGCAACTTTAAACCCCAAAGCTAAAGAGAATGTTACGGCTGAAGAGAACCCTGCTCGGATGGAGGAGAAGTATAAGAAGGTCATGGAGCACAATAAGGTTCATATCTCCACTCTCCGTGACCTCGACCTCAGCCTTAGGGCCTCAAGGTCCAAGCAGGATAGCCTTTCTACCGAGGTTGATCGGCTCAAATAAGAACTTCACCACTGAGTAGATTCCCTCACTGTTGAGAAAACATATTCTATGTATTGCACGAAGAGAAAAACCTTGGAAGAGGACAAAGAGGATGTCACTGATTTTGATGCCGAGATCGCCAAGGCTCGAGAGCTGGAGGCAACTGCCCGAAGGTGCCTCCTGACTCGATCCAATGCAACTTACTCTTCTAGTTCCAGTTCTGAGTTCTCGGGAACTAGGGAAGAACTGGAAGAGGACAATGATAAAGGTCAAGATCCCGAGTCGGCGGCAGATCCACCTACTTCTCCTGGGGGTGCAGATGCTTCTCTTCCCCCGAGTTTTGAGGATGTAGTAGTTTAGTTTTTTGCTTTTCTTATCTTTTGTTATTTTCTTTTTATACTCTTGTACTTGTGCTGCTTGGCGCGTTTGTTATATAAAAGTTCTTTTTCTTTAAGCATTACGCAAAGTTTACTTTTTTGCGTCGAAGTATGCAAGGCTTTAGGTGCATTTTTCCGTGATAGTGTTTGGGTTCCGGGCATAAATTCTTCCGGAACCAACCCTTTACTGTGAGGGTTTCATAAGAGAGGACCCTCTTATGTTTATGGTGCTCTTGAAGAGGAAGTCTCCTATTCATTCTGGCACTAGCATTTCAAGTACTTGATTAACTTTCATATGGTAAAATTAATTCATCGTTTGGACAAGAAACAAAATAAAAATCAAACGACTTTACTTTATTCCTTCCATTTTCAAGAGTACATAAGCATTCGTTGTGCTGAAAAGAAATTGCCATTACTTGTGGCTAAATTGCACAACCTATTTTTACAGTGCTAGCCACGCAGTCCCCGGTCCCGATGATAGATTCTTGTTCCCAAATGTCGTGACCCCAATTTCTGTAGCAATCGGCTTGCTGTATTCTCAAATCATTCCTCCTAGTGTTTGAATGCGAAGAATGCGAATTGGAACACTGGAAGTCTTGATCCTTTGAAGATTCAACTAGTGAATGGTTGGATAATCTTTGGTCTGATAGCAAGCTTCATTTCCCGTTAGGAACTTTGCGTCCGAGCCAAAGATTATCTAACCACCCCCCAGTTGCTTGTGGTGAAGGGGCACTCGTGAACTGCTAGGTAGCTTTTGGTCCGATAGCAAGCTTTGATTCCCGTTAGGAACTTTGCTATCGAGTCAAAGACTATCTAACCATCACGTAGTGTTTTGTTGTTTCCATGCCTTGTCGTTTAAAGTTCTTATTTCTGTTGATGGCGCTTCTTTCGTAGTATGATTTCTGTTGCTGCCTCGTTAAAAACCTTGCGAGAAAAACCCAAGTGGGACAAAAATTGGACGATGGAAAAAAGAGTGCAGCACATACTTTCAGTATAGGCAGTGCTCATCAACAATAGTACCTTTTGAGGTGTGCCACATTCTATTTGCTAAGCAATTTTACTCCGTCTTGATTTTCCAGTTCATATGTTCCTTTTTTGGTAACATCTAAAATCCGGTAGGGGCCTTCCCTAGAACTTCTATTCTCTAGCTTCATAACTCGTTCATGACTTTCATTCTGAACGTTGTGAGCTCAGTGCGTATTCAATATGGAATTGGGTTTGATTCCCCCGAGTCTTAGTATAGATTACTCAGTATGCCATAAACAGTTGAAGTTTCAATGTTGATAATCAGTTCAAGAATACATGTCTCAGTCTAGTCCTATTCAGTATTCCAGTATTATGTAACTCTGTGTGATCCAGTATTCCAGTATCATGTAACTCAGTATGATTTAGTATTTCACTATCATGTATTGCAGTTTGATTCTTAGTTCCTGAATATTGAACACCTGTATTTAGGCCTGAGGCCGTAGTTTATGCTTTATGCATGTTTGGGCCTGAGGCCGTAGTTTATATGCTTTATGCATACTTGGGCCGAGGCCGTAGTTTATGCTTTATGCATGTTTGGGCCTGAGGCCGTAGTTTATGCTTATGCATTTTTGGGCCAGAGGCCGTAGTTATGTATACGTATACTTGGGCCTGAGGCCGTAGCTTGTGCACATATATATTGGGCCCGAGGCCGTAGCTTATTCAGATAAACAAGTTGTTCATCATTCAGAAGAGGGAGTATTCATATCCTTACTTCCTTTGTTCAGTTCAATTATTAGTTATCAGTTCAGTTATCAGTTATCAGTTATCAGTTATCAGTTCAGTTATCAGTCATCATTTTAGTTACCAGTTATCAGTTCTGTTATCAGTTATCATTTTAGTTATCAATTATCAGTTATCGGTTCAGTTATCATATCAGTTATCAGTTATCATTTTAGTTATCAATTAACAGTTATCAGTTATCATTTCAGTTTCAGTTTCAGTTTCAATAGTTATCATTTCAGTTATCAATTATCAATTCTCAGTTATCAGCTTAGTTTCAGTTTCAGCATTTACAGTTCTTTCTTTCAGTTGCTTTACATAGTAGTGCAATTCAAATGTACTGACGTGCCTTTTACCCGGGGCCTGCATCTCACTGTCACGATTCAAACCGATGGGCCCCAACGGGCACCCGGTACCTTACTCAACCGAGTACCAACGTAACGTATGTTTCTTGTTACATCATCGTATACACATGACATACGGTTCTAATAGGCCAACATGATCCTTTATAAACTCAAAACATAGGCCGACAAGGCCATACAACCTTTTACGTACATGACATACGTCTACAAGCCTCTAAGAGTACATAATATCATAAAGGTCAGGAAAGAGTCCCGCCATACCAAACAATACATGTCTAAATCATGCTAACCAAAAAATGCAACTCTGAAGCAAATGGAGCGCACCAACATCTTCCGCTGAGCTGATCCTACTTGGAGGGCTCTCGACCTGTCTATCGGGACCTGCGGGCATGAAACGCAGCGTCCCCAGGCAAAAGGGACGTCAGTACGAATAATGTACCGAGTATGTAAGGCACATAAGTAAGTACATAAGAGACATGGAAGAAATATAGAGTACATGACTCAACCTGCAAGTCTGAATAACTTTGTAAATCATAAATTACTTTTAGCGTCATGCCTATGCGTATGAATGTTATGTCGTGCATAGGTACATGTTTCATAACATCATCAGCCTCTGAGGGCATCCCATCATATCATACCGGCCACTGTGGGCAAAACCATCATCGTATACCAGCTGATCAGGTGGTGGTGCGTATATAACGCCATAACCTTTCCCATATTCCATATACATATATATATATATATATATATATATACATACATATATATACGCGTATATAATGCCGTTTGAATACATACATACATATGCGTATATAACGCCATTTGAATACATACATATATATGCGTATATAACGCCATTTGAATACATACATATAAACGCGTATATAACGCCGTTTGAATCATATTTCAGCCACTGTGGGCAACATCATCATCATATACCAGCTAATCAGGTGGTGGTGCGTATATAAAGCCGTAACCGTTTCCCATACACCATATACATATATTTACATATATACGCGTATATAACGCCGTCTGAGGCATGGGTCAATGTACATGTATAAATGCATAAAACACATATGAAATACGATAACAAAATCTCTCGGTACGTCATAAGACCATTATACTTCTCATTAATATCATAAAATCATTTTACGTATTTTCTGAGACCCATGAACAGACGATAGAATAATAAGATATATGGAAATTCAAGAACATAGGCACTTCTAATACTTCTATGAATAGAGTCATATATGGAATTTGTGCATTTGCACGTTTTGTTCGTATCGTATGGATCATGCCAAAAGAAAGAAGGAATATCCTTAACATACCTGACAGACAAATCAATGATTCAATATTTGCGCCAAAGGAATTGACGACACTCTAGCTAGAAATTTTAACTTTTAAGCTGCTCACGAAAGCATTTTACATCCTCCCGAACCATCCCACGGACAAAGTCATCATGCTAAATGTTCTTCTTTACTTCTCACTTAATATGACCTTTGTACTATTGAAAAACTTTGTAAAGACAGTGTATTTTAGCCTTTGAACTTGAAATTGGAGAAACCATGAAATTTTTCTACTATATTACAATCCCGGATGCTTTTGGATTGTGATCTATAAATCAAAAAAATGGGAAAATGGGAAAAAGTGGAATTGGCTGATTTAGGAAAGCAGCGTTAAAATTGGAAAGTGGAATTAGACAGAAATACAAAAAATGGAACGATTTAAGGGAAGGGGCAAAGGCGGCTATATATATAAAAAATGAAGAATTTGACACTTTTCCATTCTAATTCATGAGACATTGGATTTGAATGGAGGGGTTGCCACCTCATGCTTATTCAATACATATCTTCAATTAATTAGGTAATGTTCCGTTACCCGATAATTAAGTAATTATTCGCATAATATAAAAATTATCACAAATTTTATTTTTAAAATACTTCATATATACTTTATATATTATACTATCGTGGTCATATGGTACCTTACATGGTATAATTATCAGGTTAGCTCGACCCGTATTTTATTTCAAATTAACCACTTTCAACGAAACTCGTATTCTTTAATCCGTCTATCCTCTTATTCTTCATAACACTTAATTATTGCTTTCTATAAATAGCGTAAGTACGTTCATGTCAAGATGATCTCATCCCCGAGTCTTCCATCGGTTAACTAAAAACGAAATTAACGTACAATACTTCAGGGTGCAACATCGTCGTAATGTAGTACTGCGGGACGTGACATCTCACTTCCGGGCTCTCATTAATTTATTTATGGCGTATTTTCATGTACGAAAATATGGGGTGTAACATCAGTCCCCCCTTTGGAACATTCGCCCTCGAATGTTGACTGATGCGCTTATCGTTCTCATATTCCATAGCTCTTGCGAACGCATTAGTAGTCCTTTTGCCGTCTAGGCATCTGTTCTGTGAATAAGTTCAAAGTCTAGGGTATTCCCCCTTTTAGTCTTTTTGCTCATATCATGACATGTGGTCGAAATCTTCCTAATCTTGCAACTTCTGTTACCTCTTGTCATGCAGCCTGTATGACCCTGGCTTTTGTAGCTGCACTTATGCGTTTCATCTTTCCTTTTTCCTTTTATCTTTTAGTCAATCTCTAGGCATTACTTTGTATATACAAGGCTTAATAGGATACCTCTCTGGGCCTCTATGGGTATACTAAACTTTTTTGCTCGATACTGTAGAACCTGCGAATATGGCCATATCTTATTTCATATATCTGGTTACCCATTCATATGACTTTTCTGCATATACATGGGTTATACTATACCATAATTTTCACTTCAACTTACCTTTACTAAGATACGCTTACCAAGCTCCCAGTTACTTTTCTTGCCTATCCTTTAGGTATAAATCTCAGTCCTTCAATACTCATTCATACTTCGTGACTTTTGTCCATCCATTTTTGATTTGCCTCAACATTAATCTACAATATACCACTGATAACTTGAAACTTCTTACGTCATACCTTGCAACTAGGGCTTACGTTCTATCGAGGAATATTTAAAGTGATTTTCCTGATCCACTTAGGGGTGATACTATATTTCAATGACTGTATTTTATAGCATCCCAATGTGAATCACTTATGTGGGTATTTTAATATTGTACAATCCATGAAATCCTCTTCAAATAACTACTCACTTGAAGGCCTAAACGTCATCCTTTATCCATCATAATTACACCCTCATTGTACTACCAGGGCAGCATTCCATCATTTCTAAATGCTACTAGTCTTAGACACCTTTGAGTTCATTCAGGCTATACTGAGCTTTTCCATAACTTAGAGAAACAATCAGCTCTTCTTGTTTTCATGGGCTTAATCCCGAGGACTTATCCATTCTCGTCACCTTCTCACTCGCCTTTTCTTATCCTTACTCTTGTCTTCCTAAAACCTTGTCGCTCTACCATGCTTTATCTTGCAACCTACACATATCCATTTATACTACTTGCAACCTTTCTTCAACTTGCTTGCACCATAGATTTCCTTATGTTATTCTGGAATATCAAGCGAGACGTCACATCGTCTCTAACTCTTCTAGACTCTTTTAACTACACCTCTCGATACGTAGAAACCATAGACTGGAAGATATGCCACTAACGCTGTCGCTATCATTCCTGGATATTGAATCCCCATTCTTATAACCTTCTATCCGAAGTATGGACTATTCACAACTTTCTGCATTTCAGTATTTCGTACATTGTTGACTTTTACCTTACTTACTTAAAATCTCGTATCATATCTTTTGTTTCTTTCATAAACCTCCCTTCCACCTAGGTGTAATTCAAGTCCATAACTTGAAGATCTATTGTAATACTCGCACCACTGGTACATACACAAATTCGGTGGGAGCTTCGTACTGACTTCTTATGAGGCTGGCACTTCTTCTAAATAGCTTCCTTGTAGAGCCATTATAGATTATGGTTGTTGTGTTATTTTTCTTGAATATCTGATATGAAGAGTGATTCTGTTATGTTCTGAAGCATAACTTCTATAATTTTTCTAGGTCCAATAATCAAACTCCTGTTTACTTGGGTGATGTAATTCTTTAGTTTCCTCTTCCTTCTGATCAGCCTTTATATAGGCTTAAGCTATCTTCCGATCTGTGGCTCATGGTATCAGTTATTACCTTAGCCTTTCATGGGCGTTATGGAATATCCATGATACAATCTTCTAACAATTCAATCCTTTGTCTATGCCCTGGTCTTAATTATTTCTTTTAACTTATACTGGAGTCTTCTATGGCATTATGATTGCCAACAAATATGCTGCCTGGATAATGCTCCAAAATCTTGAGTGTATCCATAACGTACTAACTCTGGATCATTGATCTAATAATTCCTTTCGTTCCATCTCAGCTTTCTTTCAACGTAAGGTATTACTTCTCCTAGTCTTTCTGCCCCCTTGTTGCGCCCATACTTAGCTTATGTTAGTGCCCACACTTGCCAGAGTTTTCATACAACTCATATGATCTCGAATATTACTTTTAATTCTTACTTCCCGTTCATTAGCCACGTTAGGTGCCACTTTCCTTTGGAATGCTTACAATGTTGTTGCGAGATTGTTGTTACACGACCATTTCCTCTTTAGGTCGTGTGCTTAGGTTGAAGCCTTCTTCCTCATTTCCTCAGCTAGTCCTTTACTGTAGTACTTAGGGAGGATCCTCTGACTCTTGTAAAGATGCGAGCTTATTATATCGTATTCCCGATAGAATTTTTGATGTTCGTGCTCAGTTGTAATTATCCTTAGTTACTTACCTCCACACTCATCTACTCGTACGGCTGCTTCTGAAATGAAGTTTTGAATGTCTTTCCAGTGGACTATCTTTTATTTCCGTAACACTCATACGGTACCTTTAACTACTCCGACTCTTGTTTGAATATATCTCAAGTAATATAATGATATTCTTCGAGGATGAATTCTCCATGTTGGGTTCTACTATGTTTATCTTACACGATCTGATGACTCGTCTGTAACCTCCTATTTAGCCACAACTGGGATCTTCCTGACCAATTACTAACTACTCGTTGGCCCATTCTCATATCAATATTCCTCGTAATCTTTCTTGGGTTATTTACTTTGTTTTAACATACGTCTTACACTGGCTCCTTATTTATTAATAACAGCTGGGGCAGGAACCTTTACTTCCTTTTCTTGACGTCGTGCTCGCACAATATTCTTGAATCGTAGCGTATCTATAATATTTTGATAAGTGCCATCTCATTCCTCTTTCTTTTATCGCATTCTTCCTTTACCATTCCATAGTCACTAGAACCACTTAATTCTGACATAATACCACATCACTCCATATTCCCCCCCTTTAGGGGTGTACTAAGAGTTGGAGCTACGACGACCTGCCTATCGATGTTTCACCTTTTCATCTTTGGCATCCTTTAACATCATTGATGACTCTTATTTTCCTTGCGGCAATCCTTCTGTACCAAGGATAACAAATTCCTTTACTTGCGAGGGTGACACTTAATGTAACTGGTACATACAATCTCTTAAGCTTAACTTTTCTAACATTGCTTGTTTTAGGGAAGTGTCTTCCTAAATGACCATTCTCTGAATTTCTCATGAATCTTCTTCCGTCCTATTATTGCCGGAACGCGATCTGAAATTCTCATGATGCTGACAATTATTAAATTGCTCAGTCCCAAATTCATATTTAGTTTATCTTGTTCACCAATCCATACTGGTTCTATTACTCTGGGGTCTAACTTTTCCTCTTGGTAATCGTGCTAGAGTTGCAAATTTATTTCTTGAAATGAGGACATGATTGTATGGCCTATACTCTTTTGTTGTCCAAAGGCCTATCACTTCTCGTTTCTTCCTTCACTTGACTATAGGTTTTGTAACGCTCTACCATTTTTATCCATGTATCACACCTTATTCATAATGCTTCCTTATCTAATATTTCTGCGTATCCCTTTTCTTGTGAAAACTTCAATACGAAATTCATTCGCTTTTAGCTTTCCTTTGCTCCATCTAGTGGCTCCTCAAGTTGCTTAACGTTCTCGTTTTACTAGGGACGCGAGATACACTAAGGTAATATTTATCCCTTCAAGGCTTATAGTGCATGTCTTTGTAGTACTCATATCTGGCTGCACTATTTTAGAGTGCACCATCTAGGTGTCTCATAAAGAGATCTATTAGCATATTTGCAATATCCTTCGGAGATGTCAACTGACGCAATCAATTCATCCATCATATCTTTCTTATATTACTTTTGTTAACCCCCATAGGGCATATCTAGAATGGGTGCGGCCAATTGTATATACCTCTGTTACTATTGAATATAACTCAAAAAGCTTATGTTTCTCTGCCTTAATAATAAATGCCGTTAACCATCATTAATTGGGTGCCTCGTACCCTTCTTCATCTTGCTTCTTTTGCTTGTTGAGACTTGTATTTATCTTCTGAATCTCTCATTGTCTTTTACCATAAAGATGGATAGGCATTCTTGCCTTAAGGCTCCTTATCAAGAGGCTTACACGTCTTAGTGCATACATGATCTGCTAAAGGCCACATATTTACTTATCATAGGCATCATACAAAAATCCAATTCCTCTGACTCAGCTCTACCACAACTATCTCTCTTTCCAACCTTCTTTCCAGATGTAGGCATCGGTTTATTACGAATAAAATAGTATTTCGGAACTTGGATTCTTATAAGTGAGCTCTACCACACGATCTAGAGTAAGAAGAAAGAGTGGCAATCCAGAATGCCCTGTAGCCTCCTGCTTATAAGTGTGGTGCACGATACACCCATAAACAAGACTCTACTAGACACGACTTGTAGACTCCCTAGGACAGAACTGCTCTGATACCACTTTTGTCACGATCCAAACCGATGGGCCGCAACGGGCACCCGGTACCTTACTCAGCCGAGTACCAACGTAACGTATCTTTCTTATTACATCATCGCATACACATGACATACGGGCCTAATAGGCCAACATGATCCTTTATAAACTCAAAACATAGGCCGACAAGGCCATACAACCTTTTACGTACATGACATATCTCTACAAGCCTCTAAGAGTACATAAATATCATAAAGGCCGGGAAAGAGTCCCGCCATACCAAACAATACATGACTAAATCATACTAACCAAAAAATGCAACTCCGAAGCAAATGGAGCGTACCAACATCTTCCGTTGAGCTGATAACCTACTTGGAGGGCTCTCGACCTGTCTATCGGGACCTGCGGGCATGAAATGCATCGTCCCCAGGCAAAAGGGACGTCAGTACGAATACTGTACCGAGTATGTAAGGCACATAGTAAGTACATAAGAGACATGGAAGAAATATAGAGTACATGACTCAACCTGCAAATCTGAATAACTTTGTAAATCATAAATTACTTTTAGCGTCATGCCTATGCGTATGAATGTCATGTCGTACATAGGTACATATTTCATAACATTATCAGCCTCTGAGGGCATCCCATCATATCATACCGGCCACTGTGGGCAAAATCATCATCGTATACCAGCTGATCAGGTGGTGGTGCGTACATAACGCCATAACGTTTCCCATATCCCATATACGTGTATATAACGCCGTTTGAATACATACATACATATGTGTATATAACGCCATTTGAATACATACATATATATGCGTATATAACGCCATTTGAATACATACATATATACGCGTATATAACGTTGTTTGAATCATATTTCAGCCACTGTGGGCAACATCATCATCGTATACCAGCTGATCACGTGGTGGTGCGTATATAACGCCGTAACCTTTTCCCATATACCATATACATATATTTACATATATACGCATATATAACGCCGTCTGAGTCATGGGTCAATGTACATGTATAAATGCATGAAATGCATATGAAATACGATAACAAAATCTCTCGGTACGTGATAAGACCATTATATTTCTGATTAATATCATAAAATCATTTTACGTATTTTCTGATACCCATGAACAGACGATAGAATAATAAGATATATGAAAATTCAAGAACATAGGCATTTCTAATACTTCTATGAATAGAGTCATATATGGAATTTGTGCATTTGCACGTTTTGTTCATATTGTATGGATCATGCCAAAAGAAAGAAGGGATAGCCTTAACATACCTGACAGACAAATCAATGATTCAATATTTGCGCCAAAGGAATTGACGAAACTCTAGATAGAAATTTTAACTTTTAAGCTACTCACGAAAGCATTTTACAACCTCCCGAACCATCCACGGACAAAGTCAACATGTTAAATGTTCTTCTTTACTTCTCAATTAATATGACCTTTGTACTATTGAAAAACTTTGTAAAGACAGTGTATTTTAGCCTTTGAATTTGAAATTAGAGAAACCATGAAATTTTTCTACTATATTACAATCTCAGATGCTTTTGGATTGTGATCTATAAATCAAGAAAATGGGAAAATGGGAAAAAGTGAAATTGGCTGATTTAGGAAAGCAGCGTTAAAATTGGGAAGTGGAATTAGACAGCAATACAAAAAATGGAACGAATTAAGGGAAGGGGCAGAGGCGGCTATATATATAAAAAATGAAGAATTTGACACCTTTCCATTCTAATTCATGAGTTATTGGATTTGAATGGTGGGGTTGCCACCTCATGCTTATTCAATACATATCTTCAATTAATTAGGTAATGTTCCGTTACCCGATAATTAACTAATTATTCGCATAATTTAAATTATCACAAATTACTTAAAATTCTATTTATTTTTAAAATACTTCATATATACTTTATATATTATACTACCGTGGTCATATGGTACCTTACATGGTATAATTATCAGGTATTATCGCTCGACCCGTATTTTATTTCAAATTGACCACTTTCAACGAAACTGGTATTCTTTAATCCGTGTATCCTCTTATTCTTCATAACACTTATTTATTGCTTTCTATAAATAGCGTAAGTACGTTCATGTCAAGATGATCTCATCCCCGAGTCTTACATCGGTTAACTAAAAATGAAATTTTAACGTACAATACTTCAGGGTGCAACATCGTCGTAATGTAGTACTGCGGGACGTGACATCTCGCTTCCGGGCTGTCATTAATTTATTTATGGCGTAGTTTCATGTACGAAAATATGGGGTGTAACACTCACGATGCAGGTAATGATTTACAGGTTGATGATTCAGAGCGCTAGGATTCTCGTACCAGCTATTAGGTGATCCCCAGTTCTTTCGGGGCATTATCATTACTACAGTCTTCAGTATTTCCAGACAGTCAGTATTTTCAGTACTTCATTAGAGGCTTCATAGACTAGAGTAGCAGCTAGACACAGTCACAGGCTTTTCATATTATGCCATGTTGGCTACAAATATGTTTTAGAATTGTATTAGTATTTTCGCACTTTGATTTATATCATCCAGACTTTTAGTATATCAGCATGTGTTAGTTTATCTTTCGCATTAAGTATGTTATGATACCACATGTTGATTCAGCCAGCCAGTTGGTTCGCTCGGTCATATGTAGTCAGGCACCAAGTGCCGTGTTACGTCCAAGCCCAGGTTCGGGGCGCGACAAAGCTTGGTATCAGAGCACTAGGTTCATGTGTCCTAGGGAGTCTATGAATCCGTGTCTAGCGGAGTTTCCTTTATATGTGTGTGCCGGCCACTCATATAAACGATTAACTACCAAGACATCCAAGATTGTCTCATTTCTTTCTACTCTAGATCGTGCCATGAAACTTAGAGCAATAGGTAATCTTCTCTTCCTATCGAATTCCAAACGTATTGGATGCCCAAGCGACGCGCAAGAGAAACCTAAGGTCCTAGAGAGGATAATATCCCATTGGGGTATAATTATGGAGTACAGCTTGGTAAATATGAGACGTGAGAGGATTAAAATTGGGATGCGATGGATAGTAGTACAGATTAAAGCATAACCTTATCAGAAAGTACAAAAGGCGGTAATGATGTCTTATGGCTATTAGTTTACCTCAGTTACCAGTTATACAGTCTTTCAGTTAGCAAGTTTATGGCTATTCAGTACGCCAGTATTCAGTTATATGTTTACCAAATATCCAAGTTTTCAGTGTATCAAAATTTCTGGTGACTTGTGAGTATATAGTGATGCATATGGGTTCTCAAGAAAATGTAAGTAACAGTGATCATAGCGAAATCTTCGCATATTTTAGGTCCGGATTAAGACCAAAAAAAAAAAAGCCGGATGGTGCAGTAAGTGATTTATCAGATGATGGTATAGTTTGAAGGATAAGTTTGTACATGGTAGTGTATTCGTATGTGTTTTACCTCCTAGAACAATTTCATTTTTTTAAATATTTGGAAATGGAGCCACAAGTTGGATGATGATAGTCCAGATGTCAGACCCTAACACTGGTCACTATAGTTTGGACAGAAAAGAGCCTAAGGGTAAAATACCTAGGAGTCAGAAACGTTTGTTACTACCAAAGATGTGATTTCTTACAACTCATGCAAATGACTAGGAGATATGATGTATGCAATGAGAACCAAGAGTAGTCAATAGTGAATTTCAGGGAACGATTTTACGTTGTTCATATTTATTCAGATCAAACTAGAAGTACCACGTTAGTAAGTTACTATAAGAAGCAGCTATTGATGTAAGATAAAAGATATGGCAGTTCCCCCTTAGGTTATGTGACCAAGTGATTACCACGGATGTTTATAGTAAGATATAATTTGGTATTGTATAGGAAGTTTGGGGTTAGATATTCTAATTTTGTTTAAGACAGATGAATTCCCTAAGTGTGATCCATGCACATATTTTAGAAAGAAAAGCAAAATGGATAGTATGCGACCATAGAATAGGGTCGGATGATGAGGGAAGTTAGAAATAACCTTATTCCTCACTTTAGTCATCCAAAGTAGAACAAGAAAATATGATTCTAGCAGGTGTTTAGTAAAAGAATAATAAGTAATTTTTGAGTTGATACAGTGAATTAGCAATTTCAGCAGAGCTAGTAGAGGTACAATCTGATTCACTTAGCCAGGTTAACTCTAGTGAGTGGATGATAGTTTGAAATACCGAACGTATGTTAGAACCCAAAGAGCTTAAGTTAAACCTGAAGTACAGTGACAGTGAAAAATAAACAGCTAGCAGTGAGAGAGCAAACTATAGAAGAATAGCCTTTAGGAATTATCTAAATATGGTTTCTCCAAGATTGGCAGTGTGAGCAGAGTTAAATTATTAAGATCGTGTATATAGTTATGAATACATTAGCTTTCCGTTAAGTGAATAATTTGGGTTTTTGCTAGTAAGAAGAATTGCTCAGAAGTAAGTCAGAAGGTGAGTCTTCATTGACATAAAGTGGAAAGAATTTTTAAGGATAAGAAAAGTTATTTGGATCCCTACAAAAAGAGAAGGATCCACAAGTATAAGACCTTTGGTCTAAGGGGTTATGTGAAAATTTTCAGTAAGTCCAGTTAGAGATTTTAAACCCAAATAGTTAGCATGGGATATGAAAAAGAAAATCAGTTTGGTAACGAGGGAAAATTGTATAATTACCACACGGATTATGTCTAGCATGTGTAAGAAAAATAAAGTGAGTAGAATGATCACCGAGTTTAGTTATTGATGATAAAGTGATCATAGAAAGCTATAAAATCATGCCCAATTATGTATCACGAGGGTAGTGCCATTGCACGAGACTCTAGTCTTTGGAGTACTGGTTAAAGACTTAGCTCACAACAATTCTATAAGTATTTTCAGGAAGTTCTTAAGAAGATAAAGTGTGGGAAGTATAACTCATGATTGAGGTAGATAAGAGAACTCTGGTAAAAGGAGTTCACCAGCCAAGATAGGAGTTCGACTTCGGACTCTAAACATGACGGAGTTGTTGTCTAGAACAGGACTTGTTCCCCCTTAGTAGCCATTGAGAAGGAGAAACAATTTGATGATCCCTACGTGTTGCAGTTGAAAGAGGAGATTCACAAGTATAAGACGATGGCTTTTGAATAGGGGGAGATGATGGTACTTTGAGGTACTAGGACAGATTGTGTGTCCCAGACATAAATGGTCTTAAAAAGGGAAGATCATGTTAGAAACCCATAGCTCTAGGTATTCTTTCCATCCAGATTCCCAAATATGCATCATGACCAAGGAGATTTATTGGTTGAACGACATGAAAAAGAACGTCGTAGACTTTATGGCCAGGCAGAGCATTTTATTTAAACAGTTGAGGATATGTCCTTGATGTTAAAAGTAATTGGGATGATCGCATACCTCTCATTGACCTTGCTAATTATAACACCTACTATTCCAGTACCAAGATGGCACCGTGCGAGACTCTGTATGGGAGAAGGTGTAGATCGCCAATTGGTTGGTTCAAGTTAGTGATTGGGTGCTTCTGAAAGTTTCGCCTATGAAAGGCATTATGAGATTTGGGAAGAAGGGAATGCATAGTCCCTACTATATTGGGCCATATAGAATCTTGCAAAGTATCGATCAATTAGCTTATGAGTTGGAGTTGCCACCAAAATTAGTGGTGGTACAAGCAGTATTTCGCGTGTCATGTTATAACATTCAAGTTTCCAGCACTCAGGTACTCATGCCAGTTCAGTACTCAGATACTCATGTCAGTTCAGTACTCAGATACTCATGCCAGTTCAGTACTCAGATACTCATGTTAGTTCAGTACTCAGATACTCATGCCAGTTCAGTACTCAGATACTCATGTCAGTTCAATACTCAGATATTCAAGTCAGTTCAATACTCAGCTACTCATGTCAGTCCAATACTTAGATATTCATACCAGCTTAGTACTTTGATATTGATGTTAGTTCAATTCTCAAATATTCGTGCCAGTTCACTATTCGAATATCCATGTTAGTTCTGTATTCATGTATCCATGGAAGACCAATATTCAGTCAATGCAGCAGTCATTAAGTTCAGCATATCAACAGTTCAGTAATCATGTATTCATTCAGTTTAGTATGCAAGTGTAAATAAAAGTTCATGTTTGCACCAGACTCGTTTAAGGTCCGGAGTTAGCAGAAGTTACAGTCAAGACAATCATTCGAGGACGAATGATCCCAAGGGGGAGATAATGTAACATCCCGTACATTTGGACTAGGTGTGGACATATTAAATTGGTATTAAATTGATATTTTATACATGTGAAGTTCCATCGGGATGATTATGGGTGAAAATAGTTGTTTTGGAATCAAGACGGAGAGTGAGGTGCATAAGATTTGACAAAATCGACCAAGTTTGCAGAAGGTCTGTCTTCCAGCAGGTTATAGTGAAAATGTGTAAGGGATTTGGGAAAACACAAAGCATAAAAGTTGCAGGACTTTGAAATAGCTTTCCAACGATATATTATAGATCCGAAATGGATCTCTGTACAAAACGTTATGCCCGTTTTACAGAATGGTGTGTAACCACCGCGGTCCTGCCGCGTTTTCACCGCGACCGCAGTGGTGAGGCAGTGTCCCAGTGATTTATCGCGGTCGGGACCGCGGTCGCGCTAACTGGGATGCGGTGGCCAACTTGGGAAGTCGTTTTTTTAGCCTTATTTCGTCCCCACAGCCCAAAACATAAAAACTTGCTCTAGAAAGGAAAGCTCTCAAAAACCTAATCCTAAAGGGACCCTCCACCACCCAAGGTAAGTTCTAATGGTGATTCTAAGTTAATTTCAATTTTCCAACATCTTATTAACATGGGTAAACCCTCCATATCATTAGATATTCGATTGGGACATCATTGTTGCGAGAAAGAAGCGTAGAACTCGAATTCAAAGGGTTTGAATGTCAAAAAGGTAATATCTTCACCCTCTAATTGAATCTATTATTGAATTAATGATTATAGACTCTAGTTCATGAGATATGAGTTGATGGGATTGATAGAAAAGCACGAACGGTTATAGGTTTGGGTTGTTGATTGTTGACTATTGGTTAAAGGTGTTGTTTATATTATGGATGATGAAGAATAATGTTGATTATAATCGTTTGAGACTTTAGAATTTAACTAGGAACAAGAGAATGGGTTGTTGGGTGTAGAGACACCATTAATAAGGGCTATGAAGCTTTATGCCACCAAGTGTTTGAGAAAATGCCTAAGTAACCAAAACATGAGTATTATTGCTAATATGGAATCCCTTTGACTTGTATTGATATAGATTAAAGTTGAAAGGGTTGGCGAACGTTGTATTATGCTCAAGAGCAGGAAGTTAAGGTATGTGAGGCTAACTCTCTATGTTTGGGAATTTTAATGATTCTCCATACACTACGTTTCTTTTACAACGTTACTAATTGCCTCAGAAATATAGTTAAGCCTAACTCCTTGAATAGTTGCAGAACATCTATTCTCTAGCTTCATAACTCGTTCATAACTTTCATTCTGAACGTTGTGAGCTCAGTGCGTATTCAATATGGACTTGGGTTTGATTCCCCCCAGTCTTAGTATAGATTACTCAGTATGCCATAAACAGTTGAAGTTTCAGTGTTGATAATCAGTTCTAGAATACATGTCTCAGTCTAGTCCTATTCAGTATTCCAGTATTATGTAACTCTGTGTGCTCCAGTATTCCAGTATCATGTAACTCAATATGATTCAGTATTTCACTATCATGTATTGTTGTTTGATTCTTAGTTCCTGAATGTTGAACACCTGTATTTGGGCCTGAGGCCGTAGTTTATGCTTTATGCATGTTTGGGCCTGAGGCCTTAGTTTATATGCTTTATGCATACTTGGGCCTGAGGCCGTAGTTTATGCTTTATGTATGTTTGGGCCTGAGGCCGTAGTTTATGCTTTATGCATTTTTGGGCCTGAGGCCGTAGTTATGTATACGTATACTTGGGCCTGAGGCCGTAGCTTGTGCACATATATATTGGGCCCGAGGCCGTAGCTTATTCAGATAAACAGGTTGTTCATCATTCAAAAGAGGGAGTATTCATGTCCTTACTTCCTTTGTTCAGTTCAGTTATTAGTTATCATTTCAGTTATCAGTTATCAGTTCAGTTATCAGTTATCAATTATCAGTTATCAGTTCAGTTATCAGTCATCATTTCAGTTACCAGTTATCAGTTCAGTTATCA
Organism: Nicotiana attenuata; assembly: GCF_001879085.1. Classification (NCBI taxonomy): domain Eukaryota; kingdom Viridiplantae; phylum Streptophyta; class Magnoliopsida; order Solanales; family Solanaceae; genus Nicotiana; species Nicotiana attenuata. Next base: position 19,518,880 of record NC_032000.1, on the reverse strand, counting down.
GTTATCATTTTAGTTATCAATTATCAGTTATCGGTTCAGTTATCATTTCAGTTATCAGTTATTAGTTATCATTTTATTTATCAGTTATCAGTTATCATTTCAGTTTCATTTTCAATAGTTATCATTTCAGTTATCAATTATCAATTCTCAGTTATCAGCTTAGTTTCAGTATTTACAGTTCTTTCTTTCAGTTTCTTTACATACCAGTGCAATTCAAATGTACTGACGTCCCTTTTTCCTGGGCCTGCATCTCACGATGCAGGTAATGATTTACAGGTTGATGATTCAGAGTGCTAGGATTCTCGTACCAGCTATTTGGTGATCCCAGTTCTTTTAGGGCATTATCATTACTATAGTCTTCACTATTTCCAGACAGTCAGTGTTTTCAGTACTTCATTAGAGGCTTCATAGACTAGAGTAGCAGCTAGACAGTCACAAGCTTTTCATATTAAGCCATGTTGGCTACAAATATGTTTCAGAATTGTATTAGTATTTCCGCACTTTGATTTATATCATCCAGACTTTCAGTATATCAGCATGTGTTAGTTTATCTTCCGCATTCAGTATGTTATGATACCACATGTTGATTCAGCCAGCTAGTTGGTTCGCTCGGTCAAATGTAGTCAGGCACCGAGTGTCGTGTTACATCCAGGCCCAGGTTCGGGGCGTGACATATGGCTTCGTTGTTTGCTTCTTCGTCATCCCGTCAGTATCTCATGGTAGGTTCTCCCACTTCTACTGGGATTAGAGCTTCTGTTCTGTAAATGAGAGAGAAAGGTGTCTCTCCCGTGCTTGACTTAGCCGCGCTCGGTATGCCCATAACACTCCTGGTAAATCTTCGGACCATTTTCCTTTGGCTGCTTCCAATCTCTTTTTGAGATTTTGGATAATCAGTTTATTTGTCGATTCCACTTGGCCGCTCCCACGTGGTATGGAGAAGATGTAACTCGTTTAATTTTCAAGTCTTCAAGGAACTTTGTGACCTTTGCGCCTATAAATTGTGGCCCGTTATCGCAGGATATTTCCTTTGGTGTTCCGTTCCTGCAAATTAGTAAATCAACCAATTCGCGCTCGTCGATTTTCTAGTAAGGACCCGCTTCAACCTACTTAGAGAAATAATCAGTTAAACTCAAAAGAAATCATACCTTATCGGAAGCCGACGACAGCTGACCGACTATGTTCATCCCCTATTTTATGAATGGCCAGGGCAACAATACCGAATGCAATAGTTGTACCAGTTGATGCACCAACAACACGTGGCGTTGACACCTGTCGCATTTCTGAACAAATGCCTTAGCGTCTTGTTCAATGCGGAACCAGTAGTATCCTGTACTAATTAAATTTAATACTAACGAGTCCGCACCCGAGTGATTTCCACATATTCCTTCGTGAACTTTTCTCATGACGTAATTAGCCTTGTAAAGACTTTCTACACAACTAGCCTGCCTAGAAGCTGTAACGAGCTGCTTTGGTGTGGAATGCTTGGGATGCCTTTGGATATTCGGGTAGTTTGCCTTGCTCAAGATAGTCGATGATCTCATTTCTCGAGTCCTAGACCAAATTTGTCGCATTTACTTCATAATAACCGTCCATATCCAATACTGAATGCATGAGCTATATGACCGTACCGGAGTCAGATCCCTTCATTTCTATGGACGAGCCCAGGTTGGCCAGTGCGTCTGCTGCTGTATTTTCTTCTCTGGAGATGTGGGTGATTTACCATTCCCTGAACCGTGCGAGCAGAGTCTGGACATTCATTACATATTTTTGCATGCGTTCCTCTTTTGTGATGAAGATCCCGTATACCTGATTTACTACCAGTTAGGAATCACATTTGATTTCAATGACCTTGGAGTCCAGTCCCCGGGCAGTTCGAGTCCTTCAACCAAAGCCACATACTCGACTTCATTATTAGTCAAGGGAACAACTCTTATGGCCTATCTCAGGGTTTCTCCCAAGGGCATAATTAGTACTACCCCGAGCTCGTACCCTTTAACGTTGGTGGCCAAAGGCAGTAGTCCGGGATTGAAATCGGCCACAAAGTCGGCCAAAACTTGCGATCTGATTGCAGTCCTAGGTTTACAATCTATGTCAAATTCACTCATCTCGACAGCTCATTTGGCCAGTCAACCAGATAGTTCAGGTTTGGGAAGGATACTCCGTAGGGGAAATGTTGTCACCACGGCTGTCGGGTGGCACTGGAAATAAGGCATAAGTTTTCGAGCAGCGACTACGAGAGCTGGGTACAAGTTTTCGCTCCTGTTAATATTTTACTAACATAATAGATAGGAGATTGTGTACCTGCATCTTCACGGACTAAAACGACATTTACCACTACCTCTGAGACCGCTAAGTAAATCAACAATTGTTCGCCTTCCTCTGGTTTCGATAGTAACGGAGGGCTTGATAAATACCTTTTCAAATCTTTCAAGGCCTGCTGGCATTCCGGAGTCCATTCGAAGTTTTTCTTCTTTTGCAGAAGTGAGAAGAAGTGATGACATTTTTCTGAAGACCGGGAAATAAACCTGCTTAAAGCGGCCAGTCTTCCAGTTAACCTCTTTCACATTTGATAGCTGGTCGAAAATGTCCTCGATGGCTTTAATTTTATCAGGATTGACTTTGATCCTCCTTTGTGACACCAGGAAACCTATACACTAACTGGAGCTGACTCCGAATGCTTAATTTTTGGGGTTAAGCTTCATATTGTTCTTCCTTAAGATGTCAAAGGTTTCTTGGAGGTGCTTCAGATGATCACCTGCATTCAAAGTCTTAACAAGCATATCATCTATGTAAACTTTCATTGTTTTCCCTATTTGATTTTTGAACATTTTGTTCACAAGCCTTTGGTAACTGGATTTGGCGTTCTTAAGCCCGAAAGGCATCACATTATAGCAATATGTGCCAAAGTGCGTTATGAATGAAGTCTTTTCCTGATCCTCCAGGTTTATTTTGATTTGGTTGCACCTAGAATAAGCATCAAGGAAACTTATCAACTCATGCTCGGCCGTCTCATCAACCATTTGATCAATGTTTGGCAATGAGAACGAGTCTTTTAGGCACTCCTTAATCAGATCCTTATAATCTACACATATGTAGAATTTATTATTCTTTTTTGGAACTATCACTGCGTTAGCTAGCAAGTATGGATATTTTACCTCCTGGATTGAACCGATATCAAGCAATCGAGTTACCTCTTCTTTGACAATCTTGTTTCTAATCTCGGCAATAGGGCATTTGTTCTGCCTTACCAGAGGGATGTTAGGATCCAGGCTTAATTTGTGAACGACCACCTCTGAGCTCGGGGTGTCCTGCCCCCGAGTGGAACTTCCTCTCCAAGAACTTCTCGAACAATGCAACTTGTTAGAGTTCTTCCGCTTTTGATTTGGTTGCGTGTGTTTCTTCTTGTACCTGGAAATACCTTGGTACCTGATAGGATTCCGACGGCCCTCCCCCTTTATCGACTTTATTTGGCTCGGGATAAGGTGTTCGTTCTTGTAATTGATATGCCGCATGTTCCTTTCCTTTACTACTAGAGACTAAAATCACGTTCATCTCCCTTTCCGTTGGTTGATCTCCTCTTATTTGTTTAGTTTCCTCAGGAGTTGGGAATTTAAGAAGTTGATGCAATATTGATGGTACAACCTTCATCTCGTGTAGCCATGTCAATCCGAGAATAATTCTATAGTCCATGTCATCGTCTACTACTTCAAACAGGATCATTTTCATGACCCCTTCGGCGTTCGTGGGCAGCAGGATCTCCTCTCGGGTTGTCATACTTGCTAAGTTGAACTTGTCGAGGAGCTTTGTGGCTTGAATGATGCTTCGGGTTAGCTTGGCTTGTTCCAGCACTCTCCATTGAATAATATTGACTGAACTTCATGGGTCCACCAAAACACGTTTAATTATAAAATCTGAAATATTAAGACAAATTACCAGGTCATCGTTGTGCGGTAGTAGGAGTCTATCCGCATCTTCCTCCATGAAGGTGATATCGTCCTCGACGACTTCCCAGAGTCTATTGCTATGGGTCACCGATACCTTTGTGTTTTTTGCAACTGAAAATGTTACACCATTAATCTCGCTCCCTCCGAAAATCATGTTGATCATTAGACGAGGAGGATCTTCTCATTCTTTGAGGGCTCTGCGTTATCCCGGTTGTGGCCGTAGTTATTTTTAGCCCGGTCACTTAAGAACTCTATAAGATGGCCATTTTTCAGCAATGTCTCCACCTCGTCACGCAGATGTCGGCAGTCCCCAGTACGGTTACTGTTAGTCCTATGATACTCACACTGTAGATTATGATCCCTTTGACTAGGATTAGATCTCATCGGCCTCAGGAATCGTGCTTCCTTAATATTCCTCATCGCCGATACCATCTCCACCATGCTGACATTGAAATTATACTCGGACAATTTGGGATAGGTGGAATCTCGGGAGCCCGATATCTATTTGTCCTACAACGATCTGTTATTCCAGCATGGTCATCTCTCTTATCGGTAGCGAACCTGTCCGCCGACCAGAAACCTCTGCCGCATCCTTCGGGCCTTTTGTAGGGCAAAAATTAGCCTTTAGAAGACCTCGACCTTTCCTTATTCTTCTCTCGATACCGACCCTTGGTTGATGTCGGGAAATCGAGCTGGTCATCCTTTATTCTTATCTTTGCTTCATAGTGATTGCGAACATATGCCCATGTTGTTGCCTTGAGCTTGAGAAGATTTTCTTTCAATTTTCGAGAAGCGTCAGAGCTCCTCGAGTTCAGCCTCTTAGGAAATACCTCAACTGCCCATTCATGAGGCACGACCGGTAGCAGAATCCTTTCCTTCTAAAATCTAGTCACAAACTCTTGCAGTAACTAAAACTCTCCTCGCACAATTCTTAATATGTCGGCCTTTCGGGCATGTACCTTCTTGGCCCGGGCGTGGGCCCTAATAAAAGAATCCGTGAGCATCTCAAAGGAATCTATTGAGTGCTCGAGTAGAAGTGAATACCATGTCAGGGCCCCCTTTGTGAGGGTCTCCCCGAACTTATATAGCAAGACCGACTCAATCTCGTGTGGAGCTAAGTCATTTCCTTTCACCGTCGTTGTGTAGGTGGTGATGTGCTCCTAAGGATCTAAAGTCCCATCATATTTTGGCATGTCTGCATTATGAACTGCTTCAGCATTTAACTCTGGTGCCGCGCTTGGTTTGAACGGCAAGTGGTACACCCTGGACTTGGTCCATTCGGGCATTTATTTCCCTCATAGACAATATGAGTTCATTTGTAAAGGGATTATTTCCGTTATTGTTACTAGATCCGCTGCCCTTCCCCCGGCCCCGTCGAAGCTGACCTCACCCCTCGGGGTGTTGTTATCAACCCTTTGCGCTGTTTGGTTTGCGGGAGAATCGGGTGGAACTGTACCTCTTCCATTCGCTTTGTTTGAAGAACCTGACAATGCTTGCCTCAATTCTGTCATGACCTGATCTTGTTGCGAGAGATGGCCCATAATAGCCTTCTTTTGTTCCCTCATGATTCTCACTGTTTCCATAATGTGCTCGTTTTCAGTGTCAATAGAAGTTGCCTCCCGAACGTGTCGTGGATATTGCCCGTCATGGACCGTCATGGCTACATCCTCCTCGTTACGGGTACCACTGATCGAATCTTCGTGTTGAGGCTGATTTACTTGGGCCTCAACATTGTGTGCGATGTTGACATCGTGATCTGCCATTTTTTTTACGATTTTTGCTAAGAAACAAAGAATTAAACATATTAATAATAAATGCAAGGATCAACTCAATTATGCAAGTGTCTAAGCCCCATGGTGGGTTCCAAACTATTTACCCGTAAAATGGTACAATTGAATTTGTAACGTAATTTATAGAAAGTGAATCGATTAGATCCCAAAATGATAAATAAATTAAATGAAATGCAAGACTTAGCGTTAAAATCGAGATAAGACAGAAAATAGCTTGGTTCCGGGAGCAGAGCTTTCGAAGGCAGTATTAAGAATATCAATAGACAAGAAATAAAGTGTTATTGAGCTCATGAATAATATGTAGCATATGTATGTCAGAAAAATCATGTCCTTTACAATTGCAACTGAAGTCACTATTTATAGCTACACCTAGGGAACAAGGACATAGGATCAAGCCCCTCTTAAATTCTAATTATTGGGGCCATTAATGAATGTGTAACGACAGGCAATGAATGTCAAAATTCTCCATAACAGATTGTATATTTAATACTAAATAATATTCTTTATTGAATGTCATCGGGTGGCAAACATTTGTTTGTCTTCCTTAGCAATATTCCCTTCGAGGTCTTCGAGGCGCCAACCGAAGTTGTTGTCCCTGGTCTTGGTTTCTACTTGCCTCGCCCTTTCTTTCTGTCTCCGGTTCCACGTATCGCTCTATTATTCAAGTATTTAATACAAACCAATTTTACCCTACATACTCTTTCTTTCACATCGGCCAAATTTGCAACTAGGTTCATTATACTTAATACTTTGGCAAGGAATTTCTGACGAAGCTCTCTTTACCTTTATTTTCTTACTTAGGGAGGGTAAATCAAAGAATGGAACAGGAGATTATTTTATACCAAAGCTATAGTGAAAGACTACCTATAATATGAAGGTTCATAAAGGAAAGATCTTCAGTTAGGTTGTGTTGACAAGCTTATATAGATTGAGGTGACTTAGGATCACCCGTGGGTATGTGTATGGCGAGTTTACACAGTGATTTGATGGTTTGGAATGACTCTTGGCACGTTCAAGGATGAACGTATATTTAAGGGGGGGGGGAGAATGTAACGACCCAACTAATTGTTTTGAGCTTTATAATTTCGTTCGATGGTTTGATACTTTGAGTAGTTTCATATGATGTATTATAACTTGTGCGCATGGTCAGTTTTAATTTTTGAGTGGTTTGAGATTGATTTTGAAGAATGACTCTCGATTTCGAAGCTTTAAGTTGGAAGAGTTGACCAAGGTTTGACTTTTGGGTTAACGGACTCGGAATCAGATTTTGATTGTTTCGATAGGTTCATATGATGATTTGGACTTGTACCTATGTTATTATTTAGTTTTGGAGGTTCGTAGAAGAATTCGACTCTATTTCTCGAAAGTTTGCAATTTGAAGAACTTAAGAGTTCATAAGTTTGACCAAGAGTTGACTTTGATGTTTTTGAACTCCATTTGGTATTCTGAGACTTTAGATACGTCTATATAGTTGAATTGAACTTGTGCGCAAAGTTTGGAAGTAATCCGAAGTGTATAAGTGTGATTCAGACGCTCTTTTGAAGGACTGAAGATTTAACAACCTAAGAGAAATTCTATTGGGTTTGTGCCTCGATTCTTTGTTGTAATGTTCCCGAGGCTGTTTTGAGGCTTAGGATAAGTTTAGATAATGAATTTGCACTTGTTGTATGATTGGATGGTGTCCCGAGGGGCTCGGGTGTGTTTTGGATTATTGATTGAGAGATTAGTTAAGTGAAAAATTTAGAGTTTGACCATGGTCAATATCGGGTCAAGATGACCTCTTTTCGGTATTTTGAGTGCACGATCAGGTTCGTAGCCTGTTTTTGATTGAAATGCATATATGGTTTGTGTCCGGGAGGCTCCGAATGAGTTTTAGGTGCTAAAACGAAGAACTTTTTATCGTTAATTTTTCTGGTGTGAATAATTATGAAAATGCCACTTATGTCCCTGAACTTTTTTAACTTTCTTTAAACTTTCAAAATAACATATCTTCCTCATTATGGTCAAATTGGATGATTCAATAGGCTACCTTGGGTGTAATCTCGCGAGGATTACGTTGGGCTTATCAAATGTGAGTTTCGGGGTCATCTACGATATGATTCGAGCTAGAACTACTGCTGCATTTATTTTACTTATTCCGCAATTTAGTCACTTTTTCTCACAAGGATTTGGAGCTCGGATTTGGACGATTTTTTTTTATGATTTGGATTGGGGTAAATATTTTTGATATGGATTTATGTATTTCATGATTCCAACCTTGAATTTAGCGTTTGTTTCTATCACGATCCTAAATCCGAACCCGATCGTGATGACGCCTCTCGTGAAGACAAGGCCAGCCAATTAACCCAAATCACTTTTTAAACCAGATAAACAGCATAAAAGTAGTCTAAAACATGATAAAATAACTCTGAAATAAGAGACAATAACATAAATACACGAAAGAACACCCATACACAGCCATAACCGGGGTGTCACTAGTCATGAGCATCTATAAGCCATAACACAAGTCTGCTGAATCCATAAACTAGTACAAATGTTTGAAAGGAAATAGAAGTGATAAAGGAGTGGAGGCACGGGGCTGCGGACACCAAGCCGCTACCTCGTGAACTCGGAATGTCCACCTGAAGCTCGGGATGATCAGCACTCGGGAGCGGGACCAGCTACGCCTGAATCTGCACACATGGTGCAAGGAGTAAAGTGACTACTCCAACTCAGTGAGTAACAAAGGTAAATAATGACTGAAAGTAAGAAAACACCTAAGGCACCAGACATGCTATAATGAAGCAGTGAAACCATTTAAAAGCAGCAAACCAGTGAAAAGTTAAGTAAAATCCTTTTTCAACAAGTAAAGTAAGTAATTGACAGGCAGTTAAGGTAAAGTAAACAAACAGAAGTTCGCCCCTCGGGCACAGTATCCACAAATCCGCCCCTCGGGCAACATCTCAGAACAATACCAGCCCCTCGGGCTCAATCTCACATCACAATGGGTACCCGCGCTCACTGGGGGTGTGCAAACTCCTGGAGGGACCCCTTACCACCCAAGCGCAATAACAAGCCATCTCGTGGCATCAAAACTAGGCCCTCAGCGTCATATCAATCAGCCACCTCATGGCGTACATTCTCAGGCCCTCGGCCTCAAATCAGTATTAGTGTTTCCTCACAACATAGGCCCTCGGCCTTACTCAGTCAAAAATTCTTACAAGCCCCTTGGGCAATAGTAAAACAATGTTTCTCAGCCCAAACATCATTTAAAATAAAATTTAAGTCTTAAAACTGAGTAAACATGGCTGAGTATGAAAAACAGTGGAAAATAACATGACTGAGCTCAAATATAATTCAAAACAGTGAGGAAATATCAATAGAAGCCCTGAAGGGTTCAAATAGTTGGCACTAGGCCCAAATATGGCATTTAGCCCAAATAATAATGGTAGAAAATAGTTTTCAATCAAATACGCGGTTAAATCATCATTTGGGATGGACCAAGTCACAATCCCCAATAGTGCACGACCCCACGCTCGTCATCAAGCATGTGCCTCACCTCAATATAGCACTACGACGTGCAGTCCGGGGTTTCAAACCCTCAGAACATCATTTACAATCATTACTCACCTCGAACCGGCTAAATCTCTAGTTTGTGACGCCTTTGCCCCTCAAATCGGCCTCCACGCGCGTTGAATCTATCAAAAATCAGAACGAGGACGTCAAAATATGCTAAGGGAACGAAGACCAAGCGAAAACAATCAATAAAGGGCTCAAATCCCGAAATTACCAAAACCCGACCCCTGGGCCCACGTCTAGAAATTCAGAAATTTTTACACCAATAGATTCCTTATCTTCCAACGAGTTCATACGTATCAAAAGTTCTCAAATACGATCTCCAATGGTCCTCCAAATCCCTAATCAGAGGTCCAAATTTCCAAGCTCTAGCTCTTCAATATTTAGCTTAAGTTCCATGATTTTCTAGGTGGAATTCACATAATAATCGAGTTTTAGTCCAAAATTCTTACCTCCAAACGTTTCCCCTTGAATCCCTCTTCAATCTCCTTCAAAATCTCCAAAAGCGATCAACTATGGAGGAAATAAGCCCCAAAATCGCGGACAAGACGAGCTTATAAACATTCTGCCCAGGCATTTGTTTCTTCTTCGCGAACGCGGTCAAGCCTTCGCGTTCGTGAAGCACAAATTTACTTTGACCAATTTTTCCTCTACGCGATCGCGACCAAGCCCTCGCGAACGCGATGCTTTACCCAGACGAACCTTCGCGAACGCGCTCCGTCCATTGCGAACGCGATGAGCAACCTCGACCTCAGACCCAGCAGACCAAAAGACTCTACGCGAAAGCGACTGCCATCTCGCGAACGCGATGCTCCAATCCTTAGCCCTTCGCGAACGCGGAGCTCCCGTCGCGAACACGAAGGGTAAAATCCCTGCAACAGCTGAACAGAATTTCTGCAATTTTCTTAACCCCAAAATGATCCGTTCAACCCCTTGAAACTCACCCGAGGCCCCCGGGACCTCAACCAAAGGCACGAACACATCCTAATACCTTATTCAAACTTGTTCCAATCATCAAAACACCTCAAATAACATCAAATCACCCAAAACACATTGGATTCAAGCCAAACTTTCTACAATCTTCTGAACTCCGCTTTTGATCAAAAACCCGACAAAACCACGTCCGAATGACCTGAAATTTTGCACACACATCCCAAATGACACAATGGAGCTACTGCAGCTCTCGGAATTCCATTCTAACCACAGTATCAAAATCTCGCCTACCAACCGGAAATCGCCAAAATATCAACTTCGCCAATTGAAGCCTAAATCTACTCCGAACCTCCAAAACTCATTCCGATCACACTCCTAAGTTATAAATCACCTCCCGAAGCTAACCAAACTATCGTAACTCACATCCGAGCCCTCTAACACATAAGTCAACATCCGGTTGACTTTTCCAACTTAAACTTCCTTAAAAGAGACTAAGTGTCTCAAACCTTACCAAAATCATTCCGGATTAGATCCGACCAACCCGATACTACAAAGCACGGATGAACAAAGCATAAAGAAGCAGAAATGGGGGAAACGGAGCGGTAACTCATGAGATGACTGGCCGGGTCGTCACATCCTCCCCAACATAAACAAATGTTCATCCTCGAACGAGTCAAGAAATATGCCTGAAGCCTCAAACAGGTGAGGATATCTGCTCCACATCTCCCGCTCGGTCTCCCAGGTAGCCTCCTCCACGGGCCGACCTCTCCACTGCACCTTTACTGAAGCTATATCCTTTGACCTCAACTTCCGAACCTAACGACCCAAAATAGCTACTGGCTCCACATCATAGGTCAAATCATCATCCAACTGAACTGTGTTGAAATCCAGAACATGAGACGGATCCCCAATATACTTCCGGAGCATAGAAACATGAAATACCAGATGCACACTCGACAAGCTGGGTGGTAAAGCACTCATAAGCCACCTACCCAATCCTCCGAAGCACCTCAAAAGGCCCAATGAACCGCGGACTCAATTTCCCTTTCTTCCCAAATCTCATAACACCCTTCATGGGTGAAACCTTCAACAGAACCTTCTCACCAACCATGTAGGACACATCTCGAACCTTCCAATCAGCATAACTCTTTTGCCTCGACTGCGCTGTGCGAAGCCTCTCCTGAATAACCTTTACCTTCTCCAAGGCATCTTGCACCAAATCAGCACCCAATAGCCTAGCCTCACCGGGCTCAAACCAACCAACTGAAGATCTACACCGCCTCCCATACAAAGCCTCATATGAAGCCATCTGAATACTCCACTGGTAGCTGTTGTTATAAGCAAACTCTGCAAGCGGTAGAAACTCATCCCATGACCCTCCAAAATCAATTACACAATCACGCAACATGTCCTCCAATATCTGAATAGTACGCTCGGACTGCTCGTCCATCTGAGGATGAAAAGCTGTGCTCAAATCCACCTGAGTACCCAACTCTCTTTGCACGCCCCTCCAAAACTGCGAAGTAAACTGAGTACCTCTATCTGAAATGATGGAAATAGGTACACCATGCAAGTGAACTAACTCTCGGATATATATCCCTGCTAACCGCTCTGAAGAATAGGTAGTACACACAGGAATGAAGTGCGCGGACTTGGTCAGCCGATCCACAATCACCCAAATAGCATCGATCTTCTTCAAAGTCCGTGGAAGTCCAACAACAAAGTCCGTAGTGATCCTCTCCCACTTCCACTCGGAAATATCCATATGCTGAAGCAAGCCACCCGGTCTTTGATGCTCATATTTCACCTGCGTACAAGTGAGACACCGATCTACAAATCCCACAATATCTTTCTTCATTCTTCTCCACCAATAGTGCTGCCTCAAATCCTGATACATCTTTGCGGCACCGAGATGAATAGAATACCGCGAGCTATGGGCCTTCTCCAGAATCAACACCCGAAGCCCATCCACATTGGGCACACAAATCCGGCCCTGCGTCCTCAACACTCCATCATCACCGATGCTCACATCTCTGGCGTCATCATGCTGAACTCTGTCCTTAAGGACAAGCAAATGCGGATCATCATACTGGCACTCTCTGATGCGATCATATAAGGAAGACCGAGAAACCACACAAGCTAATACCCGACTAGGCTCCGAAATATCAAACCTCATGAACCGATTGGCCAAGGCCTGAACATAAACTGCAAGAGGTCTTTCCCCTACTGGAATATATGCCAAACTCCCCATACTCACTGCCTTTCGGCTCAAAGCATCGGCCACCACATTGGCCTTTCCTGGATGATACAATATAGTGATATCATAATCCTTAAGCAACTCCAACCATCTCCGCTGCCTCAAATTAAGATCCTTTAGCTTGAACAAATGGTAAAGACTGCGATGATCAGTGAACACCTCACAAGATACGCCATACAAGTAATGCCTCCAAATCTTCAATGCGTGAACTGTGGCAGCCAACTCCAAATCAGGAACGGGGTAGTTCTTCTCATGGGGCTTCAACTGACGAGAAGCATAAGCAATAACTCTACCCTCCTGCATCAACACACAACCAATCCCAACTCTCGAAGTATCACAATACACGGTATATGAACCTGAAGTTGATGGAAAAACCAACACTGGAGCTATGGTCAAAGCTGTCTTGAGCTTCTAAAAGCTCTCCTCACACTCGACCGACCATACAAATGAAGAACCCTTCTGAGTCAACTTGGTCAAGGGCGATGCGATAGATGAGAATCCCTGAACAAACCGACAATAATAGCCTGCCAAACCAAGAAACCTACGAACCTCTGGGGCTGAGGACGTTCGGGCCAACTCTGAACCGCCTCTATCTTCTTCGGATCAACATGAATACATTCGATGGATACCACGTGCCCCAAGAAAGCCACTGAATTGAGCATAAAGTCACACTTGGAGAATTTTCCATAAAGCTTCTCCTCCCTCAATCTCTGCAACACAACTCTCAAATGCTCCGCGTGCTCCTCCTGACTACGTGAGTATACCAGAATATCATCAATGAAGACAATCAAGAATGAATCAAGATAAGGACGAAACACGTTGTTCATCAAATGCATGAATGTTGTTGGGGCATTGGTCAGCCCAAAAGACATCACCAAGAACTCATAGTGACCATATAGGGTCCTGAAAGCTGTCTTAAAAATATCTGAATCCCTGATCTTCAACTGGTAATAACCTGAAAGGAGATCAATCTTGGAGAACACCCTCGCTCCCTGAAGCTGGTCGAATAAATCATCAATGCGAGGCAAAGGATACTTGTTCTTAATTGTTACCTTGTTCAATTGCCTATTATCAATGCACATCCTCATTGTGCCATCCTTCTTCTTCACAAACAGAACCGGCGCACCCCAAGGTGACATACTAGGCCGAATGAACCCCTTATCTAGGAGTTCCTGAAGCTGCTCCTTTAACTTTTTCAACTTCGCTGGTACCATACGATACGACGAAATAGAAATGGGCTGAGTGCCCGGCACCAGGTCAATACCAAAATCAATATCCCTGTCTGGTGGCATGCCCGGCAGGTCTGCAAGAAACACATCAGGAAAATCCCTCACAACTGGAACAAAATCGATACTGGGAGTCTCAGCTCCGACATCCCTCACAAACGCTAGATACGAAAGACAACCCTTCCCAACCATACGATGGGTCTTCAAGAAAGAGATCACTCTACTAGGAACATATTAGTCACACCTCGCCACTTGATCCGTGGCACACCCGGCATAGCCAGTGTGACTATCTTAGCATGGCAGTCCAGAATAGAACGATACAGAGATAACCAATCCATGCCTAGAATGACATCAAAATCCACCATGCTCAATAGTAATAGATCCAATCGGGTCTCCAGACACCCAATAGTCACCACACATGACCGGTACACACGGTCTACAATAACAGTATCGCCCACCAGGGTAGATACATGAACAAGTAAAGAAAGAAACTCACAGCGCGTACCCAAATAACGAGCAAAGTATGATGACACGTAAGAAACTATGGCAGACTAAAACAATACCTGTAATAACAGCATCTGAAGCAATAGCATCGGGTCTACCTGGAAGAGCATAGAAACGGGCTTGACTGCCCCCTGATCGACCTCCCCCTCTGGGGTGACCCCTGGCTGACTGACCTCTATCCCTAGCTGGCTGAGCGGGTGGTGGTGAAGAAACTAGCGCTGAAGCTGATGACTGACCCCTCTGCTTAGATGAACTAGCAAAACGGCGAGGACACTACCTCAACATGTGACCCATCTCACCACACTCATAACAACTCCCAGGTGCTAGAGAAGGGGACTAAAGGTAACCCCTCGCACCGGAGTGACTAGCAGATGCACTCGGCATAGAAGAGCCCTGGACTGATGGAGCACGGGATGAACTCTGAGCTGGAAGGGCACTAAGTGATGACTGGCCCTGATGAGAACTGTGATGACCATGACCCGAAGATGCCCCACGATAACCTGGGTGAGCTGGCTGAGCAGAACTGACTGGACGGCTTCTGCCGCGCTGAAATTGACCCCTCGAAAGAGCACCACTGTAACTACCAGATCCTCAGGGCCTCTTGGCCTCCCCCTCCTCTCGCTCCTGGCGACGAACAGACTCAATCTCACGGGCGATATCCACGACCTCCTCAAAGGTAGCACCAGACACCCTCTCCCTGGTCATAAGAATACGGAGTTGATAAGTAAGACCATCCACAAACCTCCTGATTTGTCGGAACTAACTAGATGTCATGACGAGCCAACTCAGAGAACCTCAACTCATACTGCGACACAGTCATCTCCCCCTGACGTAACCACTACTGCCTACGCAGCTCCTCTCTGCGAGATTGCGGCACATACTTCTTCAGAAAGAGAACGGAGAACTGCTGCTAGGAAAGGGGTGCTGCACCAACAGGCCTACGCCTCTCAAAATCTTCCCACCAAGTGAAAGCAGCTCCTGAAAACTGATAGGTGGTAAAAGCGACCCCGCTGGTCTCCAGAATACCTGTTGTACGAAGCATCCTCTGACACTTATCCAAAAAGCCTTGGGCATCCTCGCCCTCTGCGCCACTGAAGGTCGGAGGCTGCAATCTACCAAATCTCTCCAACCTACACTGCTCATCCTCCGGCATGACAGGAACCACATAGTCCTGAACAACTGCATCTGGCTGGGCTGGATGCGCCCCCGGCATCTGAAGTCCCTGCACGACCTTCTTAGGCGAGCGAGCGGCGGGAGTCTGATTGCCTCCCTCGGCCTGAGAAGTAGCTGCGGCTGTAGTGGCTGAAACCGCCTGAGCTGGGCTAGTGTAAACTGATAAGATCTGAGCCAAGGCCTCCTGAAGACCCAGAATCACAATAGGCACCGCTGGTGCCTAAGCTGGTGCTACTGGAGCGTCCATAGCCGGAGCCTAATCCTGAGCTGGGGCAGCTGGTGGATCTACAGGTGCTGCCCTCGTTGCTCTGCCTCTACCACGACCACGAACGCGTCCTCGGCCTCTGGTGGCCACAGCTGGTGGCACTGGTGGTCGTCTACCCTGTCCGGCAGCGCGTGTCCTCACCATCTATGAGAGAATAGAATAACAGAAGTTTAGTTCGTGGATCAACAAGTTCGCACAACCAGAATTTCAAGAATATGAAGTTTTTCCTAAAGGTTCTACAACCTCTCGAGGATAAATACAGACATGTCCGTACCGATCCACGAGACTCTACTAAACCTGCTCATGACTCGTGAGACCTATGTAACCTAGGCTCTGATACCAACTTGTCACGACCCTAAACCCGGACCCGGTCGTGATGGCGCCTCTTGTGAAGACATGGCCAGCCAATTAATCCAAATCACTTTTTAAACCGGATAAACAACATAAAAGTAGTCTAAAACATGATAAATTAACTCTGAAATAACAGATAATAACATAAATAAACGGAAGAACACCCATACACAGCCCTAACCGGGGGGTCACTAGTCATGAGCATCTATATGCCATAACACAAGTCTACAGAATCCATAAACCAGTACAAATGTTTGAAAGGAAATAGAAGTGATAAAGGAGTGGAGGCACGGGGATGCGGACGCCAAGCAGCTACTTATGAACTCCGAATGTCCGGCCGAAGCCGGGGATGATCAGCACTCGGGAGCGGGACAAGCTACGCCTGAATCTGCACACAGGGTGCAGGGAGTAAAGTGAGTACTCCAACTCAGTGAGTAACAAAGGTAAACAATGACTGAAAGTAAGAAAACACGTAAGGCACAAGGCATGCTATAATGAAGCAGTGAAACCATTTAAAAGCAGTAAACCAGTGAAAAGTTAAGTAAAATCCTTTTTCAACAAGTAAAGTAGGTAATTGACAGGCAGTTAAGGTAAAGTAAACAAATAGAAGTTCGCCCCCCGGGCACAGTATCCACAAATCCGCCCCTCAGGCAACATCTCAGAACAATACCAGCCCCTCAGGCTCAATCTCACATCATAATGGGTACCCGTGCTCACTCGGGGTGTGCACACTCCTGAAGGGGACCCTTACGACCCAAGCGCAATAACAAGCCATCTCGTGGAATCAAAACTAGGCCCTCGGCCTCATATCTATCAAGCCACCTCGTGGCGGGCATATCTCTGGCCCTCGGCCTAAAATCAGTATCAGTGTTTCCTCACAACATAGGCCCTCGGCCTTACTCAGTCAAAAATCCTCACAAGCCCCTCGGGCAATAGTAAAATAGTGTTTCTCAGCGCAAACATCATTTAAAATATCATTTAAGTCTTAAAATTGAGTAAACATGGCTGAGTATGAAAAACAGTGGAAAATAACATGACTAAGCTCAAGTATAAGTCAAAACAGCAAGGAAATATCAATAAAAAGCCCCGAAGGGTTCAAATAGTTGGCACTGGGCCCAAATATGGCATTCAGCCCAAATAATAATGGTAGCAAATATTTTTCAATCAAATACGCGGTTAAATCATCAATCGGGACGGACCAAGTCACAATCCCCAATAGTGCACGACCCCACGCTCGTCATCAAGCGTGTGCCTCACCTCAATATAGCACTACGATGTGCAGTCCGGGGTTTCAAACCCTCGGAACAACATTTACAATCATTACTCACCTCGAAGCGGCTAAATCTCTAGCCCGCGACGCCTTTGCCCCTCGAATCGGCCTCCACGCGCATCGAATCTATCCAAAATCTGAACGAGGACGTCAAAATATGCTAAGGGAACGAAGCCCAAGCGAAAGCAATCAATAAAGGGCACAAATCTCGAAATTACCAAAACCCGACCCCCGGGCCCACGTCTTGAAATTCCGAAATTTTTACACCAATAGATTTCTTATCTTCCCACGAGTTCATACATATCGAAAGTTCTCAAATGCGACCCCAAATAGTCCTCCAAATCCCTAATCAAAGGTCCAAACCTAGCTCTTCAATTTTTAGATTAAGTTCCCTGATTTTCTAGGTGGAATTCACATAATAATCGAGTTTTTAGTCCAAAATTCTTACCTCCAAACGTTTCCCTTTAATCCCTCTTCAATGTCCTTCAAAAATCTCCAAAAACGATCAACTATGGAGGAAATAAGCCCCAAAATCGCGGACAAGACGAGCTTATAAACATTCTGCCCAGGCATTTATTTCTTCTTCGCGAACGCGGTCAAGCCTTCGCGTTCGCGAAGCACAAATTTACTTTGACCAATTTTTCCTCTACGCGAACGCGACCAAGCCATCGCGAACGCGATGCTTTACCCAGACGAACCTTCGCGAACGCGCTCCGTCCATCGCGAACGCGATGAGCAACCTCGACCTTAGACCCAGCTGACCAAAAGACTCTACACAAATGTGATTGCCATCTCGCGAACTCGATGCTCCAATCCTTAGACCTTCGCGAACGCGGAGCTCCCATCGCGAACGCGAAGGGTAAAATCCCTGCAACAGCTGAACAAACTTTCTGCAATTTTCTTAACTCCAAAATGATCCGTTCAACCCCTCGAAACTCACCTGAGGCCCCCGAGAACTCAACCAAAGGCATGAACACATCCTAATACCTTATTCAAACTTCTTCCAATCATCAAAACACCTCAAATAACATCAAATCACCCAAAACACATCGGATTCAGGCCAAACTTTCTAAAATCTTCCGAATTCCGCTTTTGATAAAAAATCCAACCAAACCACGTCCGAATGACCTGAAATTTTGCACACACATCCCAAATGACACAACGGAGCTACTGCAACTCTCGGAATTCCATTCCGACCACTATATCAAAATCTCGCCTACCAACCGGAAATCGCCAAAATATCAACTTTGTCAATTCAAGCCTAAATCTACTCTGAACCTCCAAAACTCATTCTGATCACACTCTTATGTCATAATTCACCTCCCAAAGCTAACCGAACTATCGGAGCTCACATCCGTTCCCTCTAACACATAAGTCAGCATCCGGTTGACTTTTCAAACTTAAACTTCCTTAAAAGAGACTAAGTGTCTCAAACCTTACCAAAATCATTCCGGGTTCGATCCGACCAACCCGATAGCACAAAACACGAATGAAAAAAGCATAAAGAAGCATAAATGGGGGAAATGGAGCGGTAACTCATGAGACGACTAGCCGGGTTGTCACAGTTTCAAGAATCAAATTGAAGAAATTGGTGACATTAGTAAAAACTTTTCTAACATATAAATTGATGATTTGAGGGTTGATTTGAGGTCAGATTTGGATGAAACACATATATTTGGACTCGTATTGGAAATGATGTACAGAATTTGAGAGTTTGTTAGGTTTCAGAGTGCGGACCGGAGTTGACTTTTTGGGTTAACTTTTTGCTTTTAGTAAAGATCGAAGTTTTATTATTCGAAATCATTTCCTATGTCTTTTATTTATAATATTAAGTTATTTTAGCTAGATTCGAACCGTACGGAGGTTGATTTGTGCGAGAAGGGCTTCTTAGAGTGTTTATTAGCTTACTTCAGGTAATTATCTTGCCTAGCTTTGTTGAAAAAAATTTTCCTAATAAAAAGCTATTGTTTGCTACATTCGGGGGTGATGTATACGTGAGGCGATAAGCGTATATGCATGTGCTAGGATTATCTATGCTCGGGATAGATTATAAGATTCTTTGTGCCTTGTAGGACTATGTGATTTTCTTACCTCATGTTTTACTTGATTTCTATTATTATATGAATATTAATTTCAATGCTATAAATCATGATTCAGCTTGTCATAAACTAGATTAAATTTGACAGCCTCTATGTGAAACTGTTGATGTGCTAAATTTGGTCATCACTATACCTAATCACAAAATACATGTGTATGATTTTAATTCTGAGGTACTTGGGTTCCATACTTATTTTGAAAGTCATGTTTGAGCTTTGTCGAGATACTTGAATAATAAGGTTCTTAACTTTTATTGAATTGTTTATTGGTTCGAGAGCTATGATTGATGTTCACGTGGTGTATTTGCTTAACCATTCTTCTTGATGCTATCCATGCTTCCTACCTTGCTTGTTATTGATATACATGTTTTTGGTGAGGAAGAGTGTAAAGCACGAAAGGTGATACCGTACCATTACATATTCATTATTACGCGCGAAGGATAATGCCGTGCAATTATTTTACATTATTATGTGTTTACCGTGAAAATGATAATAACAATTAAATTTGATTATGGGGCTCTAAAAATACGTGATATATTTTTAAGCTAGTTTTTAAGCAGTTGATGCTATATGCGAGACTTGGAAACAAGATAAGAGCTAGGAATAAGATGATAACCAAACCGATAAGTTAACAATCGGGGTCTCGAGCTTGTTGATTCAGGGGCCTCGAGGTCGATTCCGGGGCTCGGTTGGGAGCTATGGTAGGCAATCGAAGTATGACTAACAGTTATGAATAAATCAACGAAGGCTCTTTATGGCTAATGATAAGCAATAAATGAAGAACAATGATGAAGACAATGAATGGAAGTAATAATATCAAGAGAATATGTTAGAGAGCAAATAGAATGTTCTTGTATATTTTGTGTGGATCCACCAAAGCAACAGGGGTTTACAAAATGACAAGGATCCCCTTTATATAGGAGGGGAACCCCAACATAGTAAAAAATACATTAATGACAAAGAGGCGGAGATGGGACAGCTAGATGACACCCTGATTAAGGGTTAGGGTAGTCCACTAGGCTCTGTCAGTCCTAGCCATATGCCTTGGGAACTCCCCATTTCTACCGTGGCCGCGATCAATATTGTCCCAAGATTGGGAGTCGATGAACCTCGAGGGTGGAAACTCAATCATAGCCTTGTAGTCTCGAGACTTTGAGATGGTCTTCTGAGGTGCCTCGATGACGAGAAATTGGACCCTCCGATTTCACCGTATACATTATGTGAGGTAGAGTGTAAAGCACGAAGGGTGATGTAATGATTCGACCGGTCATTTTAAGCTTTGGCATTCCGTTCAGTGGTTCGAGGTCTTGATCGGGTTTATATTGTGTATTATGACCTGCGTGTATGATCGAATTTGATTTCGGATGTTTCGGGATTGAATTGGATGAATGATTCTCATTTTAGAAGCTTTAGTGGAAAATATTAACTGAGGTTTGACCTTTATTAAAATGACCCCAAAATGATATTTCAATGGCTCCGATAGGTTCGTACAGTGATTTTGGACTTGGGCGTATGCCCCAAATTGAATTTGGAGGTCCATATGTTGATTTGCTATATTTTGCCGAAAGTTGGCAATTTGAAGGTTTAGAAATTCCGTAGGTTTGACTATGGCTTGACTTCATGGCTATCGGATTCGGATTTTGATTTTGGGAATTGAGATAGGTGTGCTTTATTATTTGAAACTTGTCTGCAAAGTTTGGCATCATTCCGAGTTGATTTGATGGGAATCAGATGCGTGGTTGTGTTTTTAGAAGTTCTTGAGCTTCAATGTAAATTTCATGCATTTTGATGTCCGATTCGTGGTTCTAGGTGTTATCTTGGTATTTTGATCGCTCGAGAGAGATTGTATGATATTTTTAGACTTGTGTGGATGTTTGGTACGGACCTCGAGGGCTCGGGTAAGTTTCAGACGCGTTTCGGAGTGTTTGGAAGACCTTAATTTTGCTGGTTGTTAAATAGGTTTTGCAGGTCTCGCAAATGCGAGATTTTTTTCGCATTTGCAACCTTCACATATGCAAGGTTGGAGTCGCATTTGCGAAGTTTACCGGGATCTGTCAGGTTCGCATTTGCAAATATTTTGTTTACTTTTGCGATGGAGGTCTGGGCTAGGCTGGTTCGCATTTGCGATCATAAGGTCGCATTTGCGAATTATTCAACATAAGAAATTGTGATAAAATTGTCGCATTTGTGATATTAGCAGGACTGTGATGAATGTCGCTTTTGTGATCATCCTTCGCATTTGCAAACCCCAGGTCGATTTGCGACACCTACGCCTGAACATAAGGGCTGGAAGACGAGATTTTTGTCACACCGGCTAGCAAAGGCCGTCTCGGCAGGAGCAATCCCGCTTCAGTTCCAGCAGCCTATTAGACTCTAACCATCCTCCCCAACCTGAATATCTCGTCCGCTCTTGAAAAAATCTCCATCGGCATGTTCCGTCGACGGATCTTGAACTACATACGGCCTGATTCCTGTAAAACCAAGGATATGTAGGCAGCTCAGGAGCCAGAGCTCGGTCAAAATTCTTCAAATCGTTTCGTTCGGTCAAAATTGGCCATCATAACTTTACCCGATAACTCTTTCATTCTTCCCCGGTAAAAAGGGGCAGCTGTTGATATTCGATTTTCCTTATCTAATTTTTATATCCAGAGTACTTTAAAATAGCATATATACGCATATATAAGCATGCCCAAGTGTTTGGTACTTTTCTAATTTTTAAAGATTTTAAAATCAATTTGTTGTCCATTTTAGGAATACAAAATCAGTAATTATTCCAAAAACTATCAATTTTGGTGAATAATTTATTTTATACTCATATTTATACCAAAATATAGCTAGGGTGATTTGTCGTATATTTTTTACAAATTTATTTTGTATTTAAAAGGTTAAATTGCATACAATTGCAATTTTAGCCTATTCTATGATTAATAGCATTTTTTACTATAAAATTGGTCCCAGTATTTTTAAATTAATATTTATATTAATTGTTCCAGATTTTTCAATTTACTTTTAAAATCATATTTACTATTTTTTATAAATAAAAGGGGAAATTGGCTATTTAATATTTAGCCCCATTTCTATTTCAATTACAGCACCATTTTATTTCAATGTTGGTCCCTAAATCGACCCAATTCCACCCAATTAATCGACCCAATTCCAAACGACCCAACCCGTTCCCCACCTACCCATTCTAAACTTTGGACCGTTGATCGCTCAAGATCAACGGCCAAAACTCGCCCTTCCATAATTAAACTAAATGACCTAACCTAATCCCCCTCATTCTCACCTGACCCGCCGCCCTGGAATCCCAAAACACTCTCAAATCCTCTCATCAGTTCTTCGGAACCCTAGCCTCCTCCCACCTTCCTTCACCGTATTTTTTCCACCGGAATCCATGGCTTCCCAGTCCATGGATGGTCTCTACCCACCCTCTCCACCATTAGACCTTGAATGTTCGAAGTGTAGAAGGCTGACTTCGATGGTTCTCCCTCCGATCTTCTCCGATCTTTGATTCCATGGCTTCTCCGGCCATGCTCCGGCAGATTCAAGGCTCAGGAACCTGATTCTTGACCTCTCCGACTCAAGATCGGACCTGTTTCCAAGCCTTTCTCATTTCTAGGGTTTCTCCGAAACCCTAAGCTATTCGAGGTTCTTTCACCATTATTTGGTTAGATCTATACTGTATCTATGCTTTTCTTGCCATCTAAAGTGTTTTCCCCAAAAGTTTTGTCAAAATCGCTTCTCTCCGATTTTAGGGTTTCTGAAAGGATTTTTGGGAAAAATCTTTCTATTTTTTTCTTCTTCTTTGCATTATGTGTGTTTGTCTATACCCTGCTCGTGTGATTTCTTTTAATTTTGCATGTACTGTCTTTTACCTTTTCTTTTCTACTATACATGTTACTTCTGTTAATCTTTGCTATGTTTTCTTTACTCTATTACTATATGTGTCTACCGTTAAGTTATTTGATTTTGTTTACTGGATTCTGTTCATGTTCTTACATGCTTCATCTACTTGTGTTCAAGTTTGTATTATCTCCCCCTTTCTGAACTTGTTTAGGTTCTGAGTTTTCTCAAATATGTTCTTCATGATTTTTTCTTCATTTGTCGTTCAAGCATGCTATCATATCTGTTTGTTGAGGTTTTGAAACAAATGGCTTGCTTTCTCACCTCCATGTCTAACTCAATTGTGAAACCCTAGGATTTGGGGGTTTCCCTTGGCGATCTTGATTTCATGTTTGAGTTAGGGTTCCACTTTTGGGACCCCTGGACTTCAGACCCCACTATGAGTCTGCAAATTGAACTTGTATCTCTTTGCTTATGATTCTGAACTTTTCTTTGATTAAACTCTCTTCTAAATAACTTGACAGTCCTTTCTTGATTTACGTATTTGTGTATTTTATATATGAGAACTCTTCTTTCAAAAAGGTTTTGCCAACTACTAATTGATTCCGAATTCCTTTAATTGTGTTCACTTGATTGTTACTGATTTTCCCTACTTGAACCTTTCTTTACCCC
>NC_032000.1:19449209-19490575 GCF_001879085.1 Nicotiana attenuata | reverse complement strand
AATTGCATATGGTACTCCTTCCTTGACCAACATGATTAAGGAGAACAAAGAAAGAGATAAAGTAATTGTCGGGCTTGCCACCAACGTCAATGTGTTGCAAAGATGTTCATTGAAAGCCAAACAAAAAGGTGAATGTGGTGGAAGATGTTCAGTCCACATCAAATGAGGATTATGAGGAAGCAAAAAAAGGGGTTTGTCAGACCTAGTGTATCGCCTTGGGGTGAACCAGTGTTATTCGTGAAGAACAAAGATAGAATTATGCAGATGTGCATTGATTACCGCCAGTTGAACAAAGTTACCATCAAGAACTAGTACTCGTTGCCGTATATCGATGATTTATTTGACCAGTTGAGGGTGCTAGGGTGTTCTCTAAGTCCGAAGACTGCTTTCCGTACTAGGTATGGCCATTATGAGTTTCTGGTGATGTCCTTCGGCTTGACCAATCCTCGGTGGTGTTTATGGATTTGATGAAATGGGTGTTCATGTCTTATATTGATTCTTTTGTTATTGTCTTCATTTATGATAGCTTGATTTACTCACGTAGCCTGGGGGAGCATGAGCAGCATTTGAGAGCAGTGTTTCGGACATTGCGAGAACAGAAGTCGTATGTTAAGTTCTCCAAGTGTGAGTTTTGGCTAGAGTCTTTAGCATGCTTGGGGCATGTTGTATCAGGCGAGGGTATTAAGGTGGTTCCCAAGAAGATTAAGGTTGTTCAGGGTTGGCCTCGTCCCAGTTTGGTGACTGAGATCGGGAGTTTCCTGGGGTTAGCAGGTTATTATTGCCAATTTATGCAGGGATTTTCTTCCATCGCAGCACCTTTGGCTAGATTAATCGAGAAGGGTGCTCCGTTTTGTTGATCTGATGATTGTGAGGCAAGCTTTCAAAAGCTCAAGACAGCTTTGACCACAGCACCAATTCTGGTGTTGCCTTCCAGTTCGGGAATGTATACGGTGTATTGCGACGCTTCACGGGTTGGCGTGAGTTATGTATTGATGCAGGAGAGCTGAGTTATTGCATATGCTTCGCATTAGCTGAAAATTCATGAGAAGAATTACCTTGTGCATGATTCAGAGTTAGTCGGGATTGTTCATGCTCTTAAGATATGGAGGCGTTATCTATATGGGGCGTCATGTGAGCTTTATACTGATCATCGCAGCTTATAACATTTGTTCAAGCAAAGAGATCTTAATTTGAGGCAACATAGATGGCTTGAGTTACTAAAGGATTATGATATCACCATTCTTCATCATCCGGGCAAGGCAAATGTGGTCGTGGATGCCTTAAGCAGGAAGGTAGAGAGTATGGGTATCTTGGCATTTATTTCAGCAGATGAGAGCTCACTAGCTTTGGACATTCAGTCCTTGGCTAACAGACTTGTGAGGTTGGATATTTCAAAGCCCAGCCGAGTTCTTGCATGTGTTGTTTCCCACTCTTCACTATTGGAGCAGACCATGGCTCGACAGTCTGATGATTTGCTTTTGGTAGTCCTCAGAGAGACGGTACTACAGGGTGGTGCCAAGAAGGTTTCTATTGGCGGGGATGGTGTTCTGCGACTCCATGGTCGTCTATGCGTTCTTAATATCGATGGCTTGATGGAGAGGATTCTAGAGGAGGCACACAGTTCTCGATATTTCATTCACCCAGGTGCTACGAAGATATATTGTGACCTGAGACAGCATTATTGGTGGCGGCGGATGAAGAAAGACATAGTTGAGTATGTATCTAGGTGTCTAACATGCCAGCAGGTTAAGTACGAGCACCAGAGGCCAGGTGGCTTGCTCCAGCAGATGACTATACCGGAGTGGAAATGGGAACGCATTACTATGGACTTCGTGGTTGAATTTCCGCGAACCTTGCGGAAGTTCGATGTAGCTTGGGTCATTGTTGACAGTTTGACCAAGTCAGCACACTTCATTCCAGCTGCAACTACCTATACTTCGGAGAGGTTGGCCCAGATTTATATTCGGGAGATAGTTCGGTTGCACGGTGTGTCTGTTTCCATCATATCATAGAGAGACCCTCAGTTCACTTTGCATTTTTGGAGAGCCGTACAGAGTCAGTTGGGGACCCGTGTGGAGCTCAACACAACATTTTATCCATAGACCGACGGGCAGTCATAGAGGACAGTTCAGATCTTAGAGGACATGCTTAGAGCATATGTGATTGGCTTTGAAGGGCAATGGGATCAGTTCTTGCCCTTGCCCGAGTTTGCTTACAATAACAGCTATCAGTCCAGCATTGAGATGGCTCCATTTGAAGCTTTGTATGGTCGACGATGTCGTTCTCCTATAGGGTGGTTTGAGCCTGATGAGGCTAAGTTATACGCTATCGAGTTGGTAAAGGATGCCTTAGAAAAGGTAAAGTTGATTCACGAGCGACTTCGTACAGGACAGTCCAGACAGAAGAGTTAATCAGAAGGCGCATGATGTATCATTTATGGTAAGTGAGAAGGTTCCCTTGAAAGTCTCGCCGATGAAAGGTATTATGAGATTCGGGAATAAAGGCAAGCTGAGCCCCAGGTTTATAGGCCCATTTGAGGTGTTGAGGCGAGTTGGGGAGGTTGCTTATGAGCTTGCTTTACCTCCCAGCCTATCGGGGGTTCATCCAGATTTTCACATGTCTATGCTCCGGAGGTATCGCGCCGACTTGTCACATGTGTTAGACTTCAGCACTATCCATCTGCACGAGAGCTTGGGCTAAGAAGAAGAGCCAGTTGCCATTCTTGCTAGGCAAGATAGCCAGTTGAGATCCAATAGGATTTCCGCGGTAAAGGTCCAGTGGAAGGGCCAACCAGTCGAGGAGGCGACCTGAGAGTCCAAGGAGGACATGTGGAGCAGATATCCACACTTATTCAGCACTTCAGGTATGAACCTAAACCCGTTCGAGGACGAACATTTGTTTAAGAGGTGGAGAATGTAATCACCCGACCGGTTGTTTAGCTTACTAGAACCTCGTTCCCCTAAATGAGACTCCCCGTACTTTCTTTCACTGATTTATGACTTGCGGGGATGGTTGGTTCGGGATTTGGGAGAGGTTGGGTTGAAATCGGAACACTTGGTTCCGTAAGGTTGGCTTAAAAGGCCAAGTTTGACTTTTGGTCAATATTTTGAGTAAACGACCTCGGAATCGAGATTTGATGGTTCCAATATGTTAGTATGATGATGTCGCACTTGGGCGTATTCTTGAATCGGGTTTTGGATGACCTGGGAGCGTTTTGACGCCTAATAGTGCAAGTTGGTTTTTAAGGTTTTAGAAGTTCTTTAAATTTGGTTTGGAGCGGGTTTTGGAGATATCGAGGTCCAAACAGAAATCCAAGACCTGGAATAGTTCTGGTACAGAAGTTCCTATAAAAATGGCCGGCAACAACGAGAGAGGGCTCGTAGCCCCCCTCCGTTACAACTTCGTTCATGCGCCAATCAATTGACAGTGAAGCAGAGAAGGAAGAGCTTTGATCACCGTGTGGGTAGTCTCTAGTAGGGTTTCCGTTTCATGTGCACTAAAAAGGAAGGAAGACTGGTGTAATGTCATTTAAGACTTGCACGCAAAATTTGGTGTCATTCCGAGTAGTACGTTTCGGTGCATTGGAAGTAAATTGAAGAACTTGAAGTTCTTAAGTTTGATTCAATTGGTTTTAGGGTGCGATTCTTAGTTTTAAAGTTGTTTTGGGCATTCCGAGAGTTCAAGCGTGTCCGTTTTATAATTCTAGACTTGTGGGTATGTTCGGGGGGGGGGGTGGGGGGGNGGGGGGGGGGGGGGGGGGGGGGGGGGGGGGGGGGGGGGGGGGGGGGGGGAATCGATCAAACGAGGCTCAAACCATTTTGGGAGCTCAAGTAACAGCTGAACCTCCCCAGATCTGTCAATACCGCACCTGCGGTTTGCTAGCCGCATGTGCGAGCTCGCAAGTGCGGGCTAAGTCTCGCAGATGCGGCCAAGGGAGGGCAGCCCGAATTCCGCAGGTACAGCCCTTCCTCCAGAGAAGCGGGACTGCAGAAGCGGCCCCAGCCGGCCCAAGAATTTCTGCAGAAGTGGACTCTTGTTCACATAAGCGAGGGCGCAGATGTGGCCCTTTGACCGCAGGTGCGAAAAAGCTGGAGGTAGTGAGGTTCATTTAATATGGGACTTAGACCAATTTTTACACATTTCACTCACTTCTTGGGCAATTTTTGGAGCTTCTTGAGAGGGATTTTCACCTAGCTTATGGAGATAAGTAATTTCTACCAAATGTGAGTTAAATACATAGATTATGGGTAGATTAACGTATAAAAATTAGTGAAAATCAAGGGTTTATAGGAAAACCTAGGTTTTGATATAAATGAGATTTGACCACGAAATTGATTATGAAACTTAGAGGAAATCATATATTATGTTCCTAAGGTTATGGGTAACAACTTTCTTCGAAAATTTCCGGAATCCGAGCACGTGGGCCCGGGGTGAATTTTAGGAATCTTGCACTTTGGGTTGGGTAATCACTTTAATAGTAAGGATATTTACTTTTGAGCATAGATTGATTAGTTTATGTAATGTTTGATTAGTTTCAAATCGTTTGGCATCAAATTTTGAGGTTTAAGCGCATTCTTAAAGTGGGAAGTAGGCTTGAGACGAGATAAGTCTCTTTTCTAACCTTGTAAGAGGGAATTTACCCCATAGGGGAACTTAATTAAAATGTGTGATTGATTGTGGGGGGCTACGTATGCACGAAGTGACGAGAGTCCGTATGTAGTTACTACTCTTGTTTATGTCCGGGTAGTTTTATGCT
Source organism: Nicotiana attenuata (assembly GCF_001879085.1). Classification (NCBI taxonomy): domain Eukaryota; kingdom Viridiplantae; phylum Streptophyta; class Magnoliopsida; order Solanales; family Solanaceae; genus Nicotiana; species Nicotiana attenuata. Next base: position 19,485,819 of record NC_032000.1, on the reverse strand, counting down.
TACACCATGCTTTTGGACACCGTTATTTGATTATGTTTGTTAATTGTATCATATGGAACTAAGTTGAAAAATTTTAAGGATTTAAAAGCTTCAAGTTGAATTGTCTTTATTTTGGAAAAGAATCAAGAAAGGATATGAATTATTTGATAAATTTATATTTCATCGCGTCGCATGTATGATTCGTGAGCGGGTAATAGATGCATCTATAGTTCGTGGATCCTCGGCAGTCCACAATTTACATTTATGTTGGATCGGGCTTAACGTCCTCGGTGGAATTCATGTGTTATTAGAACTGGGAATCCATTTTATAATTGGTGTAAATTCATTGTTTGTGTGATTAAACGTTCTAATTGAAGGAAAAGATTTAGGTTCATAAATGTGGTGAAGATTTGTTTAGTTATTTCCTGTTCTGAGATTTATTGATACATATCATGCTTATTAGTATTTCATATTATCATATTGTTGGCCCTAGTAAGTGGCGGAGTCGACCCCTCGTCACTACTTCTTCGAGGTTAGACTAGATACTTACTGGGTACATATTTTTATGTACTCACGCTACACTTTTGTACTTAATTGTATAGGGTTTGAGGCAGGTGCATCTGGTCACCAGTCCGGTGCGCATCTTTGATACCCATTCGGAGACTTCACAGTGAGCTGCCTCATGAGTCGTTCTTCAACAGCTGGAGTCTTCTTTATGTTGTATTTCTTTTTCTGTCTATTTCCTCTCGGACGGTAGACTAGTACTCTTTTGTATATTCTACTAGATTGCCCACATACTTGTGATACCAGGTCTTGGCACACACACTAGTAGACTTATGATTTTTGCATTGTTACATGACTACGACTTGTACACGTTGCTTCCGCTTAATCTTTGTCACATTGTTAGATTTCTAAATCCTTTAACAAATGTAAAATTGCATCCACTTAGTAATTCATTTAAATGGGAAATCACCAGTTTGATCAGTGTTGGCTTGCCTAACAACGGTGTTGGGCGCCATCATGGCCTATAATGGAATTGGGTCGTGACAACTTAACAGAAGTACTCCTTTTCCAGGATGGTTTTTTACATACTTGACCACTCTTAGGGCAGCTTCAAGATGTGATTCTTTGGTTGATGCATAAATTGACTTAAGGTTTGCACACTGAATGCAATGTCTGGTCTTGTTATGGTTAAGTAGAGTAGTTTGCCTATAAGACTTTGATAAGAACTTGCATCAGATACTAATTCATCCTCCCCCTGGCTTGGACCAGCCAGGTGATCATCAGACTCTTTGGTAGTGAGCCTTGCATTTGTTTCAAGTAGTGTAACTGCTGGCTTAGCTGCTCTTAGTCCTAGCTTAGAGATAAGCTCTAGAGTGTATTTTCTCTAGTGCATTAAGATTCCCTGCTTGGACCTTGCAAATTCAATCCCTAAGAAGTATCTTAACTCTCCTAGGTCCTTCATTTTGAAGGCCTGCTGTAAAGAAGATTTGGCTTCTCTAATTAATGCTAGATTGTTGCCAGTAATTAGCATATCATCCACATAGACTAGGATAAGTACAAGGTCACCTCTTGATCCTTTGATGAACAGAGAATGATCATGTTGACTCTGAGTAAAACCAAACTATAACACAGCCTCTGAAAGTTTTGCATTCCACTGTCTAAGGTCCTGCTTAAGACCATATAGGGATTTGATGAGTCTGCATACCTATTGCTCCCCCTGACTCACAAATCGATAAGGCAGGTCCATATAGATCTCATCATGAAGATCACCTTGGAGAAAAGAATTTGACACATCCATTTGATGAATGTGCCAGTGTTACATAGCGGCAATGGAGAGAATAGTTCTGACTGTAACTATTTTGACAACAGGAAAAAAGGTCTCCTGATAGTCAATGCCTTCTCTTTGGTTATAGCCTTTGGCAACTAGCCTGGCTTTGAACCTGTCAATTTCACCGGATGCCCTATACTTTATCCTGTACACCCATTTGCATCCAATGGGTCCCTTTCCAGGAGGTAAGGTCACAACATCCCATGTATGATTATCCTCTAAAGCAACAATCTCTGACTTCATAGCAGCTACCCATCTGGGTCCTTGATTGCTTCAGCATAAGAAACATGTTCAACTTCAAAAGAGGAAGAAGCAATGAAAGCCTGATAATGAGGAGACAGGTGATCGTAGGACAGATAGGTTGATAGGTCATAAGGAGTATGTTGATTGGCATGAAGAGAAACAAAGTCCTTCATCCATAATGGTGGATGCTTGTCTCTGGCTAATCTTCTAAGGGAAGGAGGACTAACTTGAGAGACATCAACACATTGTGATATATCAGCTGGTAATGAGCTTGCACTTAAGTCAGTGCTGCTAGGATAGGAAGAGCTTGCATGTGGTGAGATAGAAGAGTCATGTGTAGTAGAATTCTGGTTGGATTCTGCTGAAGCATCTTGAGCATACCATTGCTCAGTAACATGTGGTAAGACAGAAGAAGATGTATCAGGAAACACAGACTGTTCGTGAGAGGAGAACTGCTGAAATGGGAAAATACCCCCCCCCCCTCCCGAATGTTATATCTCTGTTAAAAAAAGAAGAGTTAGTTGACAAGTTAAGAAGAATGTATCCCTTCTGTGAAGCCATGTGAACAGCAATGATAGCTTTTGGTTGAAGCTTATCAGTCTCATTGACAATCTTGGCATAAAACAAGCAACCTAGGACCCTGAGGTGTCCAAGCAATGGCTTTTTCTGTATAATAACTCATAAGGAGACTTGTGACCTAGCTATGAAGATGACATCCTGTTGATGAGATAAACAGCTGCCAACACACACTGCCCCCAAAACTTTAAATGAATGCAACCTTGAAACCTTAGAGCACTGCACACTTCTAGAATATGCTTATGTTTTCTGTCAGCAACTCCATTTTGCTGAGGAGTATAAACATAGGTTCTTTGATGGATAATGCCAAGGTTTGTGAACAAAGTATGACAGATAGAATTGAAAAATTCAGATCCATTATCAGTCCTAACACACTTAACCTGTTTGTCAAACGGAGTTTTCACATACATCAGGAAATCATGTAGGACAACACACACATCTCACTTGAGTTTTAAGAGAAAAATCCAAGTCATTCTAGAGTAGTCATCTACTACAGTTAAGAAGTATCTATTACCATCAATAGTTGCAGTGTTATAGGGTCCCCATACATACAAATGTAGTAAGTCAAAGGAAGCTACACTTTTATTTGTACTGCTAGGAAAAGGTAGTCTAGTCAATCGAGCACATGGACAAACATAACAATTTTTTACAACAGAAATACAGCTCTCCTATTTTATTAAAAATAGTTTGTTTAGGACTGAGGAAGACACATGACCAAGTCTTTTGTGCCATAGCTTGAGATCTACATCTGTAGGTGTTCTCTTAGAGAGTATATCCTCATTCTGTGTGGCTGCTAGTGATGTTTTTACAGCATGCTTGTTGACAGTTAATGAGCTCCAAGAAGGTAATATGTAGAGACCTTTATCTTCTCTACCAATCACCTTTGCCCTCCCACTGAAGAGATCATGGAATATGCAAAAATAAGGACAAAAGACAACCAAACATTGCAGCTCTTTGGTTACCTTTGATACAAACATCAAGTTAAACTTGAATTGTGGTATATGAAGCACATTGTTTATAATACTTTTGTCTGAGATAGCACTAGTACCAACATGTTTAACATATGAAACATCACCATTAGGTAAGAATACCTTCTTAGAGTAAGGAGGATCAACTGTGTTAAACGAGGTTAATAGGCTAAGATCAGAGACCATGTGATCAGTTGCACATGTGTCAGTAATCCACTCTTGAATATTATTAGTATATTAAGAATGCAACACTTATACCTGCAGCATTGGCAGTAGATAAAGAGTTGGATGCCTTGTTGAGAAACTGAAGTATTTGATCATACTGGTGCCTAGTAAGAGTTAATGGAGCCTGTTGAAGTTCCTGATTCATTGATGCAGATGAAGCTGCAGCATTGCCTGTAGTATTGCCCTCTGTAGTAAGCAGGTGAGATGCTTCTGGAATGCAGCCTGCAGTCACACTCATTTGAGGTGTGGAATTCTTTACAGCATTAGTAGTCTCATAAAACACATTGTAAGCATTACTAGCAGTGGTAGGTTCTCCCCCTTTCTTCTTGTATTTGTAGTCAGGTGGATAGACAATGATCTCATAGCAATTCTCTTTGCAATGTCCCTTAAGCTTGCAAAACCGACATTGTATGTTATAATTTTTCCTGAATTTCTGACCTCCAGTTGTTTAGAACTATCAAATGTTGTAGATTTATAGTGACCAGCGTGTACATTAGGTAGAGGACCTAGAATGCCAGATGTGGCTGCTACAGCTCTTTGACTTTCATCACTAACTAGCATAGCATAAGCTTCATTCACAGATGGTACTGGCTTCATCATGAGTATTTGGCTACGTTCTTGTGAATAGGAATCATTCAAGCCCATGAGAAATTGATAAAGTTTCTGTTTGTGCAAATGCACAACAAAATCCCTAGACTTAACAAAGTCACAACCAGGTTTATGCACTAATGACTCAGCCTCATCCCAAAGATCTTTAAGCTTGGAATAGTAAACAGAAACAGAGGAGGTACCTTGACTGAGAGTAGCAATTTCTCTATGCAAATTGTAGCATCGAGTGTCATTTACCTTATCAAATCGCTCTACTAGATCCATCCATACTGCATGTGCATTGGTGGCATAGGCAATTCCACTGATTAGGTTTGGAGCAACTGCATTCGTTGGCCATGAAAGCACAATTGCATTGCACCTTTCCCACTGTTACCAATATTTTTCACAAAATTGTTCCTTTTCCCATCTGCCATCTACGATTCCGAGCTTGTTTCGACCGAGCAAAGAAATTCTCATAGATCGATACCACAATGAGAAGTTGTCCATACCTCTGAGTTGAAAAGAGATAAGAGAAATTCCACTGGTATCTCCAGAAACGAGATACAGAGAATGAGTAGCAGTGACTGTAATGAAAGAACAAGAGGGGAGTGAATTATTTATTTTTATATTTTAATCGCTACAAGTTGACCAGTTTTCTAATTAGTCAACTAGATATAATAACATGATAACAGTAAGGGGAGAATTTAAGATGCAGAAATAAAGTGCAAGAATTAAAGACACCGGAATTTTATACTGGGTCAGATTCAATATGAATCCTAGTCCAGTCTCCTTGGGTTGCAAGGGAGTTCTCTTTCAGTGAATGAGTTTCTTGAGTACACAGTAAATGGTGTGATCTACACCAATAGCTCAGTTCCTATATCACGCATTTCTTTTTGATACAATGACTCACCAGTGTAAGAGTGTTGCATATCGCCTCCTTTAGTTGATCAAAGCTAGCATTGGCTGAGATAGTCACTCCATCAAGCCTGTCGTGGACCTTATTGAATGCCCTAATTGTGTTTTCCCTAAGTCTAAGAACTGCAACTCTTATCTTTGAAACATCAGACCCTGTCTCTTTTGAGATAGCATGAATATTTCCAACAGTGGACAGGGTAGCAGTAAGAAGATTTTTGATGGTGGACAGCTGATTGTCAATCACAGTTAGTTTCTCAACAAGTTTAGGGACACTGGGACTATGATAGGAAACAGAGTTGGATCAAGTTGAGCATGTTTGACTTCACCTTCTTGCTTCTTTACCCATGATCCCTTCACACAAATATACCCTATACATGCAAATGCTCTGGAATTATAAGATTTTGAGATAGATATGAAGGGATATTCAGTGATGGAGATATTATGTGCCTTCGGAATGTGAGTGATGGCCATGCCATAGGGCAGACAGGTGGGATCATCAGCACTTTCAATCATAAAATTGATGACCCAGGAGGACAGTTTGATCTTGAGCTTTATCACAAGGCAATAGACAAGAAAGGTATCTCTTTAAGAGAAGGAGGAGAAAGATCCAATACAAGGAAGCAGAGTAGTTGCAACAATGTGGGCTAGAACACGAGTTTCAAAGCTAACATCACTAGGACCTAACTGGTTTGGGAGAGAATCATATGGACACTCAGCAATACACCATTTTGCTTGATCAAAAGTGATTTCAAAGTCAACAGGCCAAGAATTTTTGAAAATCATGGGAATACCAGAACACTTACACTGAAAAATTGAATCAAACATGGCACAATCAAGAATAATGCGTTTCCCTAACACTAAGGATTCCAACTTATCAGGCTTACTGGAACGAATATTTGCATAGGGGTTCATAGACTTTAGGAGGGGGAACAGAAAAGAATTTAGACCAGCCCTGATGAACAAATAGATCTTTTACCTTGCAATTTAGGGCGTCCATGACATAAAGGTCGACTACCCTCCCATGAGAAATTGGCTTGTCTTTCATAGCGATGAAAAGGTCCCTATTTGGAGAGTCCAAAAATTTAGGTCAGACTCTAAAGAGCTAGAGAGATCTATTTTTGGCTTCTTTGGAGTAAAGGATTCAGGGGGTTCTTCTATAGGTCTTTTTCCCAAGGCTTTTTCTCCTAAAGTGTGAGAGTGGCCTGAAAGATCCGCCTGAGAGGAGGCAAAACCTTCAGAATGATCGAACCCTAGGTCTACCTGTTCTGGAGGTTGAGATGGGGGTTTAGTTCTGGAGCGAATATTTTTCCTGGTAGAGGAAGAAGGATTTTTTGAGTTTTTTTGGCCATGGAATAGCTTTTGGTGAGAGAAATTTGTGGAAAGGGTTTCTTGGTGATGGAGACGATGGAGACTGAAAAGGGTTTTCGGGTATTAAAAAGGGTTTTCTAACGGTTGAGTACAGAAAACGAAGGGGTGTCAGTGAACAGATGTGATGATTGGGTTGCCTTCTTTGAACTCTAAACTGATGTGAAAAGAGAGGGAAAAGGGGAGGGAAATCGGAGGCGCAATTAATGATCAGAAAAGAACAAAGTTTGAACATTAGGCATAAAAAATAATAGTGACACATAGGCCCCAACATTAATGATTAATGCAAACAATACCAAGTAATTCTCTTAAAGAGCAAAATCTATCCTCTAGTAATGGCTTAGTAAAGATATCCGCTAGTTGATCGGTAGTTCCAACAAAAAATAGTTCTATATTTCCCTTAAGAACATGATCTCTGATAAAATGATGTTTGATATCTATATGCTTAGCACTAGAATAATGCAGAGGATTCTTAGATAGACAAATAGCACTAGAGTTATCACAGAAAATTAGAATAGGTTTAAAGAATAATTCATAGTCACCTAATTGGTGAGACATCCATAGTAATTGTGCACAACATTGTCCAATGGAAATATACTCAGCCTCAGTCGTGAATAATGCGACTGATCCTTGCTTTTTACTGTTCCAAGATATTAGTGCCTTTCCAAGTAATTGACATGTTCCACTGGTGCTTTTTCTGTCTTCCTTATTACCTGCAAGATCTGCATCTGAAAAACCTTCTGATGATCTTTTGATAATAGAGTAGTGTCTACTTTACCTCTTGTAAATCCGTGATCAATAAGAAATGAGCTGAGTCTTTCGTACCATGCCCGTGGAGCTTGTTTCAGTCCATACAGCACTTTGGTCAGCTTATACACATGGTAGGGAAACATTGAATCTACAAACCCAAGGGGTTGTTTTACGTATACTTCCTCTTCAATGAAACCATCCAAAAAAACAGTTTTAACATCCATATGGAATAGCCTGAATCTCTTAAAGGATGCATATGCAAGAAGAATTCGTATAGATTCCAGTCGAGCTACTAGGGAAAAGGTTTCGTCATAGTCGACTCATTCTTGTTGTGAATATCCTTGAGAAACTAATCTGGCTCTGTTTCTTACTACTTTTCCATCCTCATTCAACTTATTTCTAAAGACTCACTTTGCTCAAATTACAGGAACATTTTTAGTCTTGGGTATCAGTTTCCATACTGGATTTTTGTCGAATTGGTCTAGCTCTTCCTGCATCTCTTGCAACCAGCTTGAGTCTTTCAGAGCTTCCTCTATTTTCTTTGGCTCAATCTGAGAAATTAGTGCTATGTTTGCTTTCTTCTTGAGAGCTCCCCTGGTTTTCATTTCCTCGCTTGGATCTCCTATGATGAATTTTTGAGGATATTCAGGTTCACTTCTCCCTTCATTTGGACGAACTATATGAGTAGTTAACTCCTTCGGAGATTCTCGTGGATTGTTGCTGGTTTCATTAGTTGACTATATCACATCATCAGATCTATTAGTCGACTCTTGAGATTTGCTTGTCTCCTGAATTTCTTGAGCTTGATCCTCATCACCTGCAATAATTCCTTTCTCGGTCGAAGTGTTATTTTGATCAAATATAACATGTATTGATTCTTCCACACAAAGTCTGCGTTTATTATAGACTCTAAAAGATCTATTGTTCAATGAATAACCCAGAAAAATACCTTCATCACTTCTTGGATCAAATTTTCCAAGATTTTCCTTACCATTATTGTGAATGAAACACTTACTTCCAAACGGATAAAAGTAACTAATATAGGGTCGTTTACCTTTCCAAGGTTCATAAGGTGTTTTCTTCAAAATAGGCCTTATGAGACATTGGTTGAGAATGTGACATGCAGTACTTACTCCTTCTGCCCAGAAGTGATTTGGTAGTGAATATTCTAGAATCATAGTTCTTTCCATATCTTGTAGGGTCCTATTTTTCCTTCCAACGACTCCATTCTAGGGTGATCTTGGTGCAGAGAAGTTTTGAGTATATCCTTGACCATTACAGAAGTCTTCAAATGCTCTGCTTTCAAATTCTCCTCCATGATCACTTTGGATTGTTGTAATCAGATATCCCTTTTCTCTTTCAATCTTCTTACACAAAATCTCAAAAACTTTCAACGCTTCATCTTTATGAGATAAGAAAATCACCCAAGTAAAACATGGGTAATCATCAACAATAACAAAAGCATATTGTTTCCCTCTTATGCTAGTAGTTCTAGTAGGCCAAATAAATCCATATGAAGCAATTGCAAAGACTTAGAGGTAGATACAATATCCTTGTTTTTGAAAGAGTTTCTAGTTTGTTTTCCAATTTAAGCATCACATATATGATTTCTAGAGAAATTTAGTTTAGGTAAACCAATGACTAACTCATTCTTGGAAATTTTTATATCAAATGCATGCTTGCATGACCAAGTTTCTTATGCCATAACCAAGGATCATCATATATGGATGTTAAATAGATATGACCATCTATATTTTCAAATCCATCAAGAATATAAACATTTCCATACCTTTTACCTGGGATGATTATTTTACCTGTCTCATCTTCAATAGCACAACCTGTTTTCTTGAACTTTACTTCATACCCTGAGTCGCAGAGCTGACTTATACTCGGAAGATTGTAGTTAAGCCCGTCAACGAGATAGACCTCAGTGATATCACAGTTGTTATTGAAAGGGACAGTTCTGGTACCGACTATTTTTTCTTTTGAATCATCACCGAACTTAACACTTCCTCCATCTATTTTTGTAACTTCCTTAAACAGGTTTTTATCACCTGTCATGTGACTGAACACACACTATCTAATTACCATTTTCCTTTGCGGCTCCTCCTATGGTACTCCTGCAAAATATAGTGACTACTTTCTTTTAAGTACCCAAGCTTGCTTGGGTCCTGGTTGGTATTGTTTTTGGATTTCCAAATCCAACCTGAAACATTTGATTTACGAAATCGATAGAAGGAATATCTATGTCCACTTTTGTTACAGTAGTGACATGTAACTCCTGATCCATTTCTGGATCTTTCCTTAGTATTAGTACTAGTGGACTCTGTTCTGGCTGGTCCTTCTCCAGTTGACTTGTAAGTTGCCTGGTTTGACCTGATAGAACTATGACTGGTGAATTTGCGCATGCCATTGAGTTGCATTTTCAGTTCCTCAAACTTTTCTTGAAGTGCTTCTTCTTCGATTTCACATACTTCATGTTTGAGTTTCCAGTCTACTTCTTTGTTGAGTCTCTTTAGTTCATTCATCATTTTTTGAGACTCTTTCAAAGTAAGGTCAAGAATATCCTACAATTCATTACACCTTTCACAATTATAAGATCTTACCTCGCTTGTTTCACCTCGTGCCATGAAAAAGTTCTCATTGTCATCTTTGCATTCATCGTCTGAAGTGTCCTCATCTGTCCTGCATCCTGAAAGTTTGTTCATGTCATTTTCCAGAATTGTCATGAAGCAAAGAATTGCTATTTCATCGTGTTCTGAACTGTCTTCATCACTCCAGCTTCCAAATGAATTGTTCTTGTTCAAGCCTCTGGAGATTTTTCTTTTTAGATCTGGACATTCAACTTGAACATGTCCAAATCTTCCACACTCATAGCATTTGCCATCATTTTTGTCTTTTTCATTATATTGCCTAGATCGCCTGGGTGGCATCCTTCCTCTTCTCGCATTTCTGTATCTTCTCATTAAACCATCCATGTTTCTTGACACCATGGCAATCTCTTCTTGAAGATCTTCAGGGTCATCATCGATATCATTTTCTTCTATTTCAGTTGTGGCCTTGAATGCAACTGTTTTATTCTTTTCTTCCTAGTTTGTTTTCTTGAGATGAGTTTTCTCGAATGCTATGAGTTCTCCCCGAAGTTCATCATATGATAGCTTATTCAGATCCTATGATTCAAGTGTGACCACTTTGGCCAACCAAGTAGTTGGTAGGCTTCTAAGAATCTTCCTAACTTGATCACGACTTGTGTATGGTTTGCCAAAAGCTTTTAGATCGCTAATGATTTTGCTGAATCTGGCAAACATCTCTTCAATTGATTCTCCTTCTTTCATCTGAAAGAGTTCATAATCATGAACCAACATGTTGATATGTGTTTCCTTTACTTTGTTGGTTCATTCATATGTAACTTCAAGTTTATCCCATATCTCTTTGGTTGTATCGCAACTGGAGATTTTCTCATACTCTTCACCACTGTGAGCACCTAATTTTTGCCCTGCATGAAAATAACTCCTAAAAATATACCAAACTAATTTTAGTGGATTTTAGGATTTTTTTTCTTTATTTAGTTGAATTTCATGCATTTTTAATATTTTTAAAAAAATCATAAAAAAATTGTCACATTTAAAATTTCATGTCATCTTAGGTTCAATTTTCGTTTAGGAATTAATTACATTGAGCAAAAATCACAAAACAATGGTCATTTTTACATATTTAGATTTTAGTCTTTAAAATTAGCATTTTTCTTTAGTTTTAAGTTAATTAGTTCTTTTAATGCTAGAAATAGATAAAGAATTTTAATTTCTATAAAATAGATTGATTTAGGATTTTAATTAATTGGATTTTAAAATCAAAGAAAAGAAAAAGAAAACAAAGAAAGAAAAGGGGGGATAGGCTATTTTTGAATCTAATTTCGGACATGGGCCAATTTGCATGGCCCAATTCCCTCAAAAAATGTCCAGCCCACCTCTCTAACCTACCCGGCTCAGACCATTGACCAATTAGCCCTTTCCCATCTTTATACTCTAATCCCTCACATTAAAAAACCTAGATAGAAATATCACAAGACGACCCTGAGAGATAGAAACGGAGCAACCCCCCCCCCCCTCCCCCTCCCCTTTCTTCTTCTCAATTCCTCATCTCTTGCTAAAGACAACAGACCTTCCCCTTCGAGAACATCTCTCAGCTGCTACTCCTTCCCCGATTTTTCAACGAGTAGCTAAAAAAAGACAGGATCTTTCCCCTGAACAAAAGAAAAGAAAAAAAAACAGTACCCTTTTGTTTTCCGCCTCGCTTCCATCGTCGGCTAACTCGCCGGAAAACGAGCCTCAAACGGCTAACACGAGATCTTAAAAAAAACAAAAGAAAGTTGCAAGTTTGAATCAGATTTGGAGAAAGTATTTGTTGGCTGAATTTTCAAAGTTCAAATTCCTCTTCCCTGGATCTATAAGAGGCTGCTGAAGCTCGAATTTGTGGTTGTTTGTTGCTCGTTTGTTGCTGCGCTGTATCGGAAACTGTTCATATTGCTTTTCTTTTCCTTAAGAGGAAATTCAAGTGTTTGTTGCATACTACGTCTTGAGCTGTTCTGAAGATTGTAAAGACAGAAAGCTGGGAATCCTTCATTCATGATACTTTATTTTTTGCTAAGGTCATATCTGTTCTTTTACTCCCTTTATCTTCATATTATTCTGCTCTCTGTCATCATGATGCATAATATGTTTTCAAATAACTGAATATTACTCAATTTTGTTCAAAACGATTTACTTCTAATTTGCAAATATTTAGCTTTTTTTTTTTGATAACTTGATTTGCAAATCTTTAACCTACTAAGTTTGTGCATACTTGAACATCAAATTTATTATGGAAAATCTGGTTTTAAATTTCATTACTATTTGAAGCCAAGTGTTCCTTTATAGCTTCCATTAAATTCTTATTATTTACTTTGGTAATATTTAACTCAAAATTGCTTCTTTTCAGATTTTCCTTACTGCCATTGCTTTAGTTTTGGATTATCACTCTGCACTCTAGTAAACATTGGATCATTTCAAATCGTAGAAAAATAATTATGAACATTCGTAGCTTGCTTTAGGCGCGATTAATAAGTCATCGTGATTATGGGTACGGTTCCCGTGATATGGTTACGATGCCTAATTCTAAAATTCGGGTGTGCATTTAATGTGACCCGATCATAACAACTTTGAACAATAATAAAATAAACATGTCGCGAGTCGTGGGTGCATTTCATGTAGAATGGTTTGCGGTGTGTTCCAAAACGGCAAGTGTACGACAATCGTAACTTGTTCAACAAATAATTTCATAAATTCTAAAAAGCGGTTTAAATAATTAAAAGCGGTTATAAATTTAAAAATGCACAATAGGTTTAAAATATGTGGTAAATCAGATAATTAGGCCAACTATTAATAGTTAAGCGACCGTGCTCGAACCACGGTACCCGAGAATGCCTAACACCTTCTCCCGGCTTAACAGAATTCCTTACCTACTTTTCTGGTTTCGCAGACTTTTAAATAAAGTCGATTTTCCTCGATTTGGGATTTAAAATAAACAGGTGACTTGGGACACCAAATAAATTATTCCAAGTGGCTACTCTGAGAAAAAAATATAAATAAATAATCTCATTTCGATTTATGTCACTTAAATTGGAAAAACTCCCTTACTCGGGTGGTAAATAGGAGGTGTGACAGCTCTAGCGACTCTGCTGGGGATCATAACCCAGAACTTTGGTTCAGGGTTCAAGAATTCGAGCTTAGAATAACGGTTATACTTGGCTTTAGTTTTATCTGATTTTTTTTACATGTTTGAGCCTAATGTGCTAAATGTCGCTTTTTACCGCTTTGATATTGTTTGAACTGTATATAAACTGTTGCGAAACCCTTCTCTTCTAAACTTCTAGGAAGTGCACGCTGGTGTGACTTCTTTTCTGTTGGTGTCATACCCTAATTTAGAACGAGGTTCGGACAAGTTGCAAAGCCGGATGATCTTTTAGTTACTGGTACGCTGCCCCCCCCCCCCCGAGCTCAAGTTGTCCGCTCGGGTAAGCCAAGTCTAGAACAATACACCCAGGTTTTAAACCTAGAATAACACAGCCTCATGCCGGATACCTAGTAGGAACGCTTGTTTGCATCATGTGCATTTGACTTCAGGGACTCAACACAGGGGTTGGGTCCGTCTAGGACATGTGTACCCACATTAAAAGACCATCCTGATGCATCTTACGTGCTACTCGCGCATCTGTTTGTTTCGGCTTGCATGTTGACTGGCTTCTAGAATAGGGAAAGAAAATAAAAAAAAATCAAAAACAAGAGTGGGAGGTAGGTATTTGAAAAATTTCAAAACTCTACCGAAATTCTCAAAAAAAAAACGGAAAAAAGAAAAAGGACAAGGTCATTTCAAAATGAGCCAAAATTTTCAAGTTCCATGTTTCCTTTGTTCCGTCAAAACTGACCAAACTACGCGGGTCTGATTCTCACCGGATGTGAGATACGTAAGCAAACCTCATCGGTTACGGCCCCAATTTTTAAAAAAAATCCAAAAAAAAATTCTTTAATTCCTTAGAAGCATTTCCTTAGAAAGTTAAAAAAAAAAAATAGTTCCCTTCTTTCTGAAGTTTTTCATAACGAAAAAAAAAGAAATCAATAAAAAATCAAAATCCAAAATACGGGCTTCCTTCATTTTGAAGTATTTTTCCCAAAAAATCCAAAAACAAAATCAGAAATAAAAATCCAAAAATATTCTTTTCTTCTTTAGAAGTCTTTCGTTTGTAAATGTCCATAAACAATTTGAGAAAAAAAAGTCCAAAAATATTTTCGCTTTCCTTTAAAAGTACTTTCGTAAATTAAAAAAGAGAAAAAAAAGAGAAACTCAGAAATCCGAAATGTTTTCTTAAAAGTCCTTTCGAAAATCCACAAGTCAAATCGAAATCCAAAAAAAAAAATATTTTTTCTACCTTTTTAAGAAGTTTTTTCCCAAAAATTAAAAAAAAAATCAGAAAAAAAAGAATAAAAAAAAATTCTTTTCCTTGTTTAAAAGTCTTTCTTTCAAAAAAAAAAAATTAAAAAATTGAGTCCAAATATATTTTCTATTTACTTTAGAAGTACTTTTGTAAATTTAAAAACAAAACAAAACAAAACAACTCAAAAATCCAAAATATTTTCTTGAAAGCCCCTCTTTCGGAAATTAAGAGGCAACATCCAAAATCCGAAAATATTTTCTTTCTTCTTTAGAAAAAGAGAAAATAAATGAAAATTCAAACAAAAATATTTTCTTATTTCTTTTGAAATTCCGAAAGTTCAAATCAAAAGAACAGGAATTTTTTTAGAAGTCTTGCTTTCAAAAAAAAGAGTCAAAATCAAAAATTCAAAAAAAATATTTCCTTTCTTCTTTTAAAGCATTTCTTTCGAATATTCTAACAAAAAAACAAAAAAACAAAAAAAGTTTTTCTTTTGCCTTAAAGCTTTCATGGTCTGAGTGTTATAGAAAATAAAAAGAAAAAAAAAGCTAGTTTATTTACTCCATTCCCAATCTTCCCGAACTACGCAAGATATGATTCGTGCGGCGTCATGATACATAGGCAATCCCCATCGAATTCGATCATAGCCATAAATAAATTAAGTGAAAATAAACCGAAAAAAAACAAGAAAGAAAAAAAATGAGTGAAACAGAAAGAAAAAGTGAAAAAAAGAGCGACATAAAATAAACGAATGAAAAAAACAAAACAAAAAAACAAAAGAGAAAAAGAGAGTGCCAAAATAAAAGAGCGGCAAAAACGAGATGAAAAATCAAGACTGATTAAAGAGAGGCAGAAATGATTGAAAAGAGGTACATAGTGAAAAATGGTTAGCTAAGGCTGGGATGAAACATGCAACCGTTAAAACACATAGTAGAAATGTTTAACCGTTTAGGTGCATTGCATCCCAATGTGCGATTTCCTATCTGTTAAGCGTCTCAAAACTAACAAGGTTGTTAGATGTGCAAATTAGCCAGGTTCTGTTCAGGTGGTTGGTTTTGTTGGTAATCTGGCTTCCCATCCTTACATCACAAGATCCAAAGGAAAGGTTCCTATGGCCTCTGAAAGCCATCTACAAATCATCGATCCTGAGGATAGCCCATCTCCGGTTGTCCCACAACCAGAATCAATAGCTGCTGAAGAGAACAGGATGTTGCGTCTCCGCATATCGAAAATGTGGGTCGCCTGGTCTGATATTAGGGAACCGCCAAGTGCAATCCCTGGGTTCCCTGAGTTGACCCCCAGGTCAGGTGAGGTTACCAACGCCCATGTGCCCAACCCGCTCATCCCATGCGGGCACCCTCCAATGCTGTCTAATGTTCCTGGCATGCCTTCTGTGGTTCGCCCCCAGGCGCCAATTTCCAGGGCACCTCCAATATTGTTCTCTGCAGCACCGGTCTGCGCCAGAGCACAACCAACTTTACCACGGCCGTATATTGAGCCTCCAGTGTTCACCTTTCAGGGTCCACAACTTCAATCAGAAATAACATATGTGACTCACCTCCGCAATATGATCTCTGGGGGAAGCAAGAAAAGGGTGTTAAAAATCCCGAGCAAGAGGAAATGGCTCGGAAGATGAAGAGCCTGGAACAAAGCCTGAAAAAAACATGCAAGGTTTGAGTGGCCAAAAGAGTGTCTCATACTCTGACTTCTGTATGTTTCCCTATGTCCACTTGCCAGTTGGATTCAGGATGCCAAAATTTGAAAAGTACAACGGGCACGGAGACCCGGTCGCTCATCTGAAACGATACTATAACCGGTTGAGGGGTGCTGGTGGAAAAGAGGAGCTGCTAATGACCTATTTTGGGGAAAGCCTCACCGGAATCAGTTCTGAGTGGTATACGGATCAAGAAATTACTCATTGGCACGTGTGGGACGATATGGCTCGAGATTTTGTCCGCCAGTTCCAATATAATGTGGAAATCGCTCCCGACAGAAACTCTTTGTCCAATTTGAAAAAGAAAACCGCGGAAAGCTTCCGTGAATATGCCGTCAAATGGCGTGAGCAAGCTGCCAGGGTAAAGCCACCAATGGACGAAATTGAAATGGTCACGGTCTTACTGCAGGCCCAAGAGGCTGACTACTTCCAGAACATGATGTTTGTTGTGGGTACGCTGTTCGCTGAGGCTATCAGAATTGGGGAAATGGTTGAAAACGGTTTAAAAACAGGTCGAATCTTGAGTCATGCTGCTTTTAAGGCCACATCACAGTCTGCTCAGAATGGTTTGGAGGGTTTGATGAACAGAAATGGGAGTGAAGAGGGAGCCATGGTGGTTTCAAGCTCGAGGGGGGCCCGCAGGTCATTCAGCCAATCATATGTGCCTCCTATGGTCCTACCACACTATAGTCCCTTTCAAGATGATGCTTATGCCGTGGCACCACCTCCTTATGCGGTGATGAACGCGCAACCTTACATGCGGCCACAACATCATACACAGAACCGAGCTCCACCTCCCATAAATGCCCATCCTCACCAAGCTCCATATAATCCCCGACCAAATGTTCCCCAGTACAATCCTCGCCCAAGAGAGACTTTCAGAAAGAATCAGTTCACCCATATTGGTGAATCGTATTCAAGCTTGTTCCAAAAGCTAATCAGGCTATATCTATTGCAGCCAGTGGCCCAAACCGGTCGAACCCCGAGTCCCCCTCGCACCGAGCTGATGCTATATGTGAATACCACTCTGGAGCAGTGGGACACAGTACGGAAGACTGTTGGATCCTCAAAAGGGCAGTTGAAGATTTGATTGAAGCTGAAAGAATTGTTTTTTCATGATGAAGAAGCTCTTGATGTGATGAACAATCTGTTGCCTGCCCACAACATCGGGCTAATAGTCGGAATGATTTGTGAAATTGAGGAATTTGATCCGGCACTGAAGGCCATTGCAGCCATTGCCGAGACAGAAGAAAAGCCAAAAAATGGTCACCAACCATGAAAGTTCCCCATCAGATGGGAGTCTTAGTAGCCAGTCTTGCTATCCTTTTTGCGTCCGGATTATCTCAGGGTGTGATCCGGATGGTTTACTTATTTTCTTACTTTTCGATGTAAACCCTTCTATCTTCAAAAAATTGAAAAAAAAATTAAAAATCAAAAATCAAATGAAATTAATTTTTCATTGTCCAGGAATGTCTCTTTTCTTAATCTTGTCATTTTTCTTATTCTCTTTTTAGTTCTGTTAAATGCAGATTTCAATAACATGACATGCTTGCGGACTTCATGCCCAGATCCTAAAACGCTGTCAGACTTCGAAATAATGAATCAAGAATTAGATTGCAATGAAGATAAGTTTAAAGAAATAAAACAAAGAGTTGGAACAGTTGAAGGAAAATTGGTTCCAGATTAGGAAGGTCCATACATGGTAACGAGAGTACTTCCAAAAGAGAGCATTGTACTTGCGACACAACGAAGAAATGTCCCTAAAACGACTGTCAATACAAATGCAGACAAAGGTACTATGTTGGATCTTCTATACAGCATTAATGTTCTCTGGTTGGGATGAAGAAGGCTTTCCTTCTTAGTATCCAAATATTCAACCCTTTGCAAACCCTTTGAGCCGGTTACTCTTCTTTGATTACCCTCTTTGGAACCTGAAAGTGTTATTGAAAAAAATTGAAAAAAAATGAAATGAAAAATGAAAAAAAATGATGAAAAAAGAGAAGAAAAAGAAAGATACAAAAAAAGAAGGGGGAAGACAAGACAAAGAAAATGAAATGAAAAATGAAAAAAAAGAGGAAAAGGAAATGAAAAAGAAAGAGAAAACAAAACAAAACAGAAAAACAAAAGAAAATAAAAAAAACAAAGTTCCTTGAACTACGTTCGACTTGATTCCGAAAGGATACGTAGGTAGCCTCTCTCTGGGGTTCAGTCACACCAAAACAAAAATCCAAATTCTCCCAAAAGTGAAACTGGGGCAAATGTTATAATGGTTCGGCGATGATAGCGCCTGAATGGTTCAAAAGTTGTACTTCAGTCCAAATCATTTTTACCCAAATCCTTTCAAGTCCTTCCGATAAATCGGTGAAAATGTTCAAGGATCGGAGAATACAACTACTTGGATCCGATGCAATCAAAATGAGAGAAATAAAACGAGAGAGGTCTTATTGGTGAAAACCCAAATGGGCACCGTGAGGCGACAGTAAGTAGAGAAACTAAATTGAGAGAGTCTTGTTAGTGAAAACTCGCAAAAGCACTACAATGTGATGGTGAGAAGAGAAATGAGAGAGCTCAGATCGTGAAAACCCGCAAAGGGCACCGCTGATAGGAAAAGAGGATCTTCAGTCACTGATATTGACGCAGTCTTGGGTAGGGTTTCTCAGTTTTGAGGCAAAAGTTGTGATGAATTTCTGAGAGTCGGACAATTCGCACGGATCAGGCATCCAGTCCAAAAGGCATGTCATGTCCATTGAAGTCCGCATATACTCCAGATAAGTCCTTCTTTCCTTTCCCCGAAAGGGATACCTCTTGTCTAATTTCATTTATCCATTCCATTATTTGTTTTTCCTTTGAATCCCTTTCAGTCTAACTCTATTCCGAAACTGAGACAAACAAGGGATGGCAAGACTGATTTACAGGGTTCTCATTCGGCACGAGCTAATATGCAATAAGGCACCCAGCCTCATCAGGGGGCATCAAGTCGACTTCGACCGGCCATGTTGGATGATGTTTTGAAATTGAAAACTCTTGGAAGGAGAAAATCAAATTGAAGTGCCTATAAAGGCAAATGAAGTTGAAAAGGTTGAGTCCCACATGGCTAACCGTCTCGGCAAGGATTGAAAAGCCAAGGTACCCCAAATGCTTTGAAATTAAAGTAGGAAGAAAGAAGCCAGAAATGAAAGGCCTACGAAGGCGAAATAAAGTTGGAAAAAATTAAGTCCCACGCAACTAGCCATTGCAGCAAGTTTGAG
Organism: Nicotiana attenuata; assembly: GCF_001879085.1. Taxonomy (NCBI): domain Eukaryota; kingdom Viridiplantae; phylum Streptophyta; class Magnoliopsida; order Solanales; family Solanaceae; genus Nicotiana; species Nicotiana attenuata. The sequence continues at coordinate 19,466,450 of NC_032000.1, read as the reverse complement.
GAGCCAAAAAGTTCCCCAATGCTCCGAAGTTAAAAATTGAAAAAAAAAAGTCAGAAGTGAAAGGCCTACAAAGGCAAAATAAAGTCGAAAAGGCTGAGTTCCACGTGACTAACCGTCATGGCAAAGTCTGGAAAAGCTAGAGGTTCTCCAGGGTCAGAAATGAAATCGGTCCTAAGGGAACAAGTAGTTGCAGTTGAAATCTTCATCAAAGAAGCCATGCCGAGATCAAGTGACTGAAACGCTCAGGCCACAAAACCAACCACCGCTTCAAACTAACAAATTTTTCTTTGTTTAAAAACACAGAAAACAGGTGCAATCCAAAAGCAACCTTGCAAGAAGCAGGTGCAACCAAAAAGAAAGGGCACAAGGGCTAAAAAATAGCTTTGCAACAAAACTCCAAAAAGGGAAGTCTCCTCCAAAATTCTTTCCCGCATTTACTCATTCTCTGAAATAAATAAAAAATAATGTTGAAATGAAATGAAGAGAAATAAAAGAAGAAAACTTCAAAATCATGGTAGTATAGGGTCTCCAATCCCTAGCTGCGTCTTTTCCAACATAGGGTCCCACCTGCTGGCAATCTTTTCCAACATAGGGTCTCACTCCCTAGCTGATGCCAGCATAACCTGGTAATCTTTTCCAATATAGGGTCCCACTCCCTAGCTGATGCCAGCATAACCTGGTAATCTTTTCCAACATAGGGTCTCACTCCCTAGCTGATGCCAGCATAACCTGGTAATCTTTTCCAACATAGGGTCCCACTCCCTAGTCGATGCCAACATAACCTGGTAATCTTTTCCAATATAGGGTCTCACTCCCTAGTTAATTCCGGAATAACCCGATGACTTTCCAGGCATAACTCGAGGACTTTTCCAGCATAACCCGATGATTTTTTTCCGGCATAACCCGATGACTTTTCCGGCATAACCCGAGGACCTTTCCGGCATAACCCGAGGACCTTTCCCGGCATAACCCGCGTACCTTTCCGGCATAACCCGATGACTTTCCCGGCACAACCCGAGGACCTTTTCCGGCATAACCCGATGACTTTCCCGACATAACCCGAGGACCTTTCCGGCATAACCCGATGACTTTCCCGGCATAACCCGATGACCTTTCCAGCATAACCCAATGACCCCGCCAGCATAACCTGGTAGTCTTTTCCAATATAGGGTCTCACTCCCTAGTTGATGCCAGCATAACCTGGTAATCTTTCCAACTTAGGGCCTCCGATCCCCATTTGATTTCATTTCAGATATAGGGTCTCCACTCCCTAATTTCTTTTTCCCAAGGACACACAATCCAGATTTTATTGCTTTCAATAAAGAAGTAGTTTAGATTTTGTTATAATAACTCACGAAATTTTTCTAGTGAAAACTGGGGCAGAAAAATTTTGTTCGTTTGTTTGTTTTGGTGTCTGAATAGGTTTTTACCGTGAGGCACGAGGTTTGAGATGACCAAAAGAAGAAGTCTCAATCCAAATAAAGAAAAGAAGAACAAGAGAAGAAGTGAACTCTAAGTGTAGAAGCGAAGAAAAGATGTGGACTGCTCAAGGTATGATTGAAGTTACAAGCTTTGCATGTCCCGCCTTGATTGAAAAGCTAAAATGGAATGAACTAGCAACTGCAGCTAACAAGCATCAAGATTCAGATCAGAGTCCGCATGAAGAAGCAGCCAAGACTCAAGATCAAGCTTTAGAGGACTTATAGATATTTCATGCATTTTTAATATTTTAAAAAAAAAAAATCATAGAAAATCATAAAAATTGTCACATTTTAAATTTCATGCCATCTTAGGTTCAATTTGCATTTAGGAATTAATTACATTGAGCAAAAATCACAAAACAATGGTCATTTTTACATATTTAGATTTTAGTCTTTAAAATTAGCATTTTTCTTTAGTTTTAAGTTAATTAGTTCTTTTAATGCTAGAAATAGATAAAGAATTTTAATTTCTATAAAATAGATTGATTTAGGATTTTAATTAATTGGATTTTAAAATCAAAGAAAAGAAAAAGAAAACAAAGAAAAGAAAGGGGGGATAGCTATTTTTGAGTCCTAATTTCGGACATGGGCCAATTTGCATGGCCCAATTCCCTCAAAAAATGTCCAGCCCACCTCTCTAACCTACCCGGCTCAGACCATTGACCATTAGCCCTTTCCCATCTTTATACTCTAATCCCTCACATTAAAAAACCTAGATAGAAATATCACAAGACGACCCTGAGAGATAGAACGGAGCAACCCCCCCCCCCCCCTCCCCCCCCCTTTCTTCTTCTCCATTCCTCATCTCTTGCTAAAGACAACAGACCTTCCCCTTCGAGAACATCTCTCAGCTGCTACTCCTTCCCCGATTTTTCAACGAGTAGCTAAAAAAAGACAGGATCTTTCCCCTGAACAAAAGAAAAGAAAAAAAAACAGTACCCTTTTGTTTTCCGCCTCGCTTCCATCGTCGGCTAACTCGCCGGAAAACGAGCCTCAAACGGCTAACACGAGATCTTAAAAAAAACAAAAGAAAGTTGCAAGTTTGAATCAGATTTGGAGAAAGTATTTGTTGGCTGAATTTTCAAAGTTCAAATTCCTCTTCCCTGGATCTATAAGAGGCTGCTGAAGCTCGAATTTGTGGTTGTTTGTTGCTCGTTTGTTGCTGCGCTGTATCGGAAACTGTTCATATTGCTTTTCTTTTCCTTAAGAGGAAATTCAAGTGTTTGTTGCATACTACGTCTTGAGCTGTTCTGAAGATTGTAAAGACAGAAAGTTGGGAATCCTTCATTCATGATACTTTATTTTTTGCTAAGGTCATATCTGTTCTTTTACTCCCTTTATCTTCATATTATTCTGCTCTCTGTCATCACGATGCATAATATGTTTTCAAATAACTGAATATGACTCAATTTTGTTCAGAACGAACTAACATTGGATCATCTCAAACCTTTGAAAAATAATTATGAACATTCGTAGTTTGCTTTAAGAGCGATTAATAAGCCATCGTGATTATGGGTACGTTTCCCGTGACATAGTTATGATGCCTAATTCTATAATTCGGGTGTGCATTTCATGTGACCCGATCATAACGACTTTGAACAATAATAAAATAAACATGTCGCGAGTCGCGGGTGCATTTCATGTAGCGTGGTTTGCAGTGTGTTCCAAAATGTCAAGTGTAAGACAATCGTAACTTGTTCAAGAAATAATTCCATAAATTCTAAAAAGCACTTAAAATAATTAAAAGCGGTTATAAATTTAAAAATGCACAATAGGTTTAAAACATGTAGTAAATCAGATAATTAGGCCAATTGTTAATAGTTAAGAGACCGTGCTCGAACCACGAAACCCGGGAATGCCTAACACCTTCTTTCGGGTTAACAGAATTCGTTACCTAGTTTTCTGATTTCGCAGACTTTTAAATAAAGTCGATTTTCCTCGATTTGGGATTTAAAATAAACCGGTGACTTGGGACACCAAATAAATTATTCCAAGTGGGGACTCTGAAAAAAAATATAAATAAATAATTCCATTTCGATTTATGTCACTTAAATTGGAAAACTCCATTACATACACTCTCGGGTGGTAAAAAGAAGGTATGACAACCACTTATAGCATTGTAGAGAAAATTCGTTGCCTTATTGTTGACTTGTACAACTATCATTTGCTCATCTGTATATGAATCTATATCTACTGAATCAGCAAGTGGTTGAGCGGCAGCCACCAGAGGATAGTTCCCCTTTTTGATAACTCTCCAGACTTTAACATCATAGGCCTTTGCGTATATTTTCATACGCACTTTCTAGTGAGAGAAATATTGTCCATTGAAGTATGGTGGCCTCACTTAAGAAGTTCCTTCTTGGAAGAGTGCTCCTATAATAACTTGATTTGCCATGATCTTTTCTCACAAGATGTTAAGCAAAAGAAAAATGTGAGTCTTGCTCTGATACCAATTGAAAGTACAAGAGGGGGTGAATTGTTTATTTTTATATTTTAATCGCTACAAGTTGACTAGTTTTCTAATTAGTCGACTAGATGTAATAACTTAATAACAGTAAGGTCGGAATTTAAGATGCAGAAATAAAGTGCAGGACTTAAAGACACCGGAATTTTTATACTGGTTCGGATTCAATATGAATCCTAGTCCAGTCCCCTTGGGTTGCAAGGGAGTTCTCTTTCAGTGAATGAGTTTCTTGAGTACACAGTGAATGGTGTGATCTACACCAATAGCTCAGCTCCTATATAACTCGTTTCTCTTTGATACAATGTCTCACCAGTGTAGTTCTCTCTTTCATCTCTAACTTGTTACACAGCAGATCTAGTAGAGCTACAATGTTTGTTTGCAGTAGAACAAAGAGAGGATATTTGGTTCGGTCAAAGTATATTTGTCTAAGCCTTAAGATTATGCATAAATACTTCGTAGGTGACCGTTTGCTGAAGCATTTGATCCTTGGAAAGCGATTGATTCTTTCCAAAAATAAAGTTATTTGCCGTTGCTCTTTGTCACGACCTGGACTTCCCACCCTCGGGAGTCGTGATGGCGCCTACTAGTGGAAGCTAGGCCAGCCAATCATTTCAATTACTTAACCTTTTTCATTTTTAATTCTTTAACAATGGTGAATAAACATCATAATAACATCGGAAATAAATAAGCGGAAGACATGTAACAATTTAATAATGATACTAATGCCAATCCATAACATAAACTACCCAGATATGGTGTCTCAATATCACAGACTATCTAAAAATACTACAAATAAAGGTCCGAAAGATTAATACAACACTGTCTCTCGAATACATGAAAGAAATAGAATGAAAAGATAGAAGGAGACGCCAAGGCCTGCGGACGCCTGCAGGACTACCTCGGTTCTCCGAATGGACTGAAGGCAGCAACCCAAAGCTAAGGTCCGTACGCTCCAGTACCGGGATCTGCACAAAAGAGTGCAGAGTGTAGTATCAGCACAATCGACTCCATGTGCTGGTAAGTGCCTAGCCCAACCTCGGCGAAGTAGTGACGAGGCTAGGAGCCGACTACCAAATAAACCTGTGCGGTTAAATCATATACGGCGGAAAAAAAAAAGCAAAACTTTACAATTAAAGATAAAAAGGGGGAATCATGCTGCGGGGAACAACAAGAAGCAACAGAAACCAACAGTTAAATGTAAAGAACACCATAACTCAATTATCAATAGAAACTAGGAAAATCAAAGACAAGTGCACGGCATCACCCTTCGTACTTTTACTCTCGTCCTCACCATAAAATCAATATAATTGGCACAACATCACGCTTCGTGCTTTTACTCACATAATCATGGCACAGAATGATCCTTCGTGAATTATCACTCATATAAAGGCACAGAATTGTATATCGTGCGTCACGGCATCACCCTTCGTGCATTAACACTCTCTCACAAAAATCATAAGCGGCATCACCCTTCGTGCTTTAACAGTCTCTCACAAATATCATGCACGGCATCATCCTTCGTGATTTAACACACTTCCTCACCCAAACAACAATCACAAAGCAATAAGGGCAAGGGAATCAATAAAATCACAATAAAATCCCGGCAAGGGAACAATATTACAACAATCATATCCTGGCAAGGGAAACAATATCAAAAGCAATAACATCACGACAAGGGAGATAACATTAAAAACAACAACATCCCGGCAAGGGAGACAATATCATAATCCTCTTTCTTTTCACATTTACTTTACAACTCAATTCACAACTTGAGCCAATGCTCCATAATGTTCAATTGACAATAATACTTCCACAAATCATTTTACAACTCGAGCCAACGCTCTTCGATGTTCAAATACCAATATTACTTCCACAAGCCTTGTTCAACAATAGAAATCATCACATAAGGCATGAACAATACAAAACGGAGTCACATTAATCATAGTATAAGACTCACGGGCATGCTTGACACCAACGTATAGATACTCGTCACAATGCCTATACGTCGTACTCAACAACTAACACATAGCAATTAGGACACAACTCTTAATCCCTCAAGATAAGGTTAGCCAAACACTTACCTCGATGCAACGAACACAATTCAAGCCTCAACCACCGCTTTACCTCTTGATTCCACCACCAGTTCGCTTGTATCTAGCCACAAGTTACTTAACTATATCAATAAATGCTAAATGAATCAATTCTAATGCATGAAAATAGGTTTTCTGAAGTTTTTCCCAAAAAGTCAAAAATCGACCCCGGGCCCACATGGTCAAATCCCGAGGTTCGAAACAAAACCTGGTTACCCATTCACCCACGGACCCAAATATATAATTTATTTTGAAATCGGTCCTCAAATCGAGGTCCAATTTCCCAAAATTTGAAATTCCTAAGTTCTACCCAAAACACCCAATTTCCCCCATGAAAACCCTTGATTTTGAGTTAAAATCATGTAAAAATATGGATTAGATTGAAAGAAATGAGTTAGAAATGACTTACAAATGATTTGGAAGAGTAGTTGTCTTTGAAAAATCGCCCAAAGGAGTTTAGGTTTTGAGAAGGTTTGAAAAATGGCTGAAAATGCGTCTAAGTTTCAATTAACTGGTCTCTGATGTCGCAATTGCGACCATGGTTTGCAATTGCGAACCCCTCAGAAACTGTTGACTTCGCAAATATGAAGGTTTTGTCGCATTTGCGACACTGAAGGCATTCGGTCCCCTTCGCATTTGCGAGGGACCCTTCGCAAATGCGATATAGCATTTGCGACCGAGGCAGCCCAGGTCATCGTTCGCATTTGCGATACTATTTCGCATTTGCGAGCCAGGCTTCGCAATTGCGAAGCCTGGAGACCTGCAACATACCAAGAATTTCTTATGTCCGAATTTCACTCCGTAGCCTATCCAAAACTCATCCGAGCCCTCGGGGCTCCAAACCAAACATGCACGCAAGTCCAAAAACATCATACGGATGCGATCAAATCATCAAAATAACATCAATAACTATGAATTTAGCATCAAAATCAAAGAAAAATCTCATGAACTCTTAAGTTCAAATTTTAACAACCGAAGGTCCGATTCACGTCACTTCAAGTCCGTTTCTTACCAAATTTTATAAGCTCGACTTAAATCCCAAATAAGACCTGTACCGGGCTCCGAAACCAAAATACGGGCCTGATACCATCAGATTCAATTACATTCAAATTTCCAAAAACTCTAAAATTTTCAGTTAAACAATTTTCTTCAAAAATTCATTTCTCGGGCTTGGGACCTCGGAATTCGATTACGGGCGTACGCCCAAGTCCCATATTTTCCTACGGACGCTCCAGGACTGTCAAATCACGGGTCTGGGTCCGTTTATCTAAAATGTTGATCGAAGTCAACCTAAATTCATTTTAAAAGCAAAATTTATTATTTTACACAAATTTTCACTTAATGGCTTTCCGGATACACGCCCGGACTGCGCACGCAAATCGAGCTGAGATAAAAAGGAGGTTTTAAGGCCTCGGAACACAGAATTTAGTTCTGAAACAAGTGATGACCTTTTGGGTCATCACAGTCTCCACCTCTAAAACAATCGTTCGTCCTCAAACGGACATAAGAAGGAAGTACCTGAGTCGAAGAAAAGATGGGGATAACGGCTCCGCATATTGGACTCGGACTCCCAGGTCGATACCTCAATAAGCTGACCTCTCCACTGAACACGAACAGAAGGGAAACTCTTCGATCTCAACGGACGAACCAGCCGGTCTAGAATAGCTACCGGCTCCTCCTCATTGGACAAGTCCTTGTCCAACTGGACAGTGCTGAAGTCTAACACGTGGGATGGATCGCCGTGATACTTCCGCAACATGGACACATGAAACACTGGATGCACGGCTGATAAACTTGGCGGCAATGCAAGTCTGTAAGCCACCTCTCCCACTCGATCGAGAATCTCAAACGGGCCAATGAACCTAGGGCTAAGCTTGCCCTTCTTTCCAAATCTCATTACGCCCTTCCTAAGCGACACCCGAAGCAACACCCGCTAGCCGACCATGAATGCCACATCACGAACCTTACGGTCGGCATAACTCTTTTGCCTGGACTGAGCTGTACGAACCCTATCCTGAATGATCCTGACCTTGTCCAAGGCATCCTGTACTAGATCTGTACCCAACAAACAAGCCACTCCCTGCTCAAACCACCCAACCGGCGACCGACAGTGCCTACCATATAAAGCCTCATAAGGAGGCATCTGAATGCTCGGCTGGTAACTGTTGTTGTAGGCAAACTCCGCTAAAGGCAAAAACTGATCCCACGAGCCTCCAAAGTCAATAACACAAGCTCGGAGCATATCCACCAAAATCTAAATAGTACGTTCGGACTGCCCGTCCGTCTAAGGATGAAATGTTGTGCTCAACTTGACCCATGTGCCTAACTCACGCTGAACTGTTCTCCAGAAATGCGAGGTAAACTGCGTACCTCGATCAGAAATGATAGACACGGGCACACCATGAAGACGAACAATCTCCCGGATATAGATCTCAGTTAACCTCTCAGAAGAATAGGAGAATGCCACAGTAATGAAATGCGCTGACTTGGTCAGCCTATCAACAATAACCCACACTGCATCGAACTTCCTCTGAGTCCGTGGGAGTCTAACAACAAAGTCCATAGTGATACGCTCCTACTTCCACTCGGGAAGCTCAATCCTCTGAAACAAACCACCAGGTCTCTGATGCTCATACTTCAGCTGCTGACAATTCAAAGACCGAGCCACATACGCAACAATATCCTTCTTCATCCTCCTCCACCAATAATGCTGCCGCAAATCCTGATACATCTTAGCGGAGCCCAGATGAATAGAGTACCGGGAACAATGGGCCTCTTCTTAACTCTCGAAGTCCATCCATATTAGGTCACACAAATACGACCCCGCATCCTCAAAACTCCGTCATCTCCCACTATGACCTGCTTGACACTACCATGTTGTACCGTGTCCTTTAGGACACACAAATGGGGATCATCATACTGCCGATCTCGAATACGCTCAAATAATGAAGAATGAGCGACTGTGCAAGCTAACACACGGCTGGGCTCAGAGACATCCAACCTGACGAACTGATTGGCCAAAGTCTAAACATCCAAAGCAAGCGGTCTCTCACCGATCGGAATATATGCAAGACTGCCCATACTGACTAACTTCCTACTCAAAGCGTCGGCCACCACATTGTCCTTCCCCGGATGATATAAGATGGTGATATCATAGTCTTTCAGTAACTCCAACCACCTCCTCTGCCTCAAATTTAACTCCTTTTGCTTGAACAAGTATTGCAAACTCTTGTGATCCGTGAACACCTCACATGACACGCCATATAAATAGTGCCTCCAAATCTTCAGCGCGTGAACAATGGCTGCTAACTCCAAATCATGAACTGGATAATTTTTCTCATGAATCTTCAACTGTCGCGAAGCTTGACCTTGCCATCCTACATCAACATCGCACCAAGTCCAATACGAGATGCGTCACAATAAACTGTATATGGCCCTGAACCTGTGGGCAAAACCAACACTGGCACCGTAGTCAAAGCTGTCTTAAGCTTCTGAAAGCTCGCCTCGCACTCGTCCGACCACCTGAACTGGTCACCCTTCTGGGTCAACCTGGTCATCGGGGCTGCAATAAATTAGAACCCCTCTACAAACCGACGGTAATAACCCGCCAAACCCAAGAAACTCCGAATCTCTGTAGCTGATGCGGGTCTAGGCCAGTCCTTGACTGCCTCAATCTTCTCTGGGTCTACCTAAATACCCTCTGATGATACAATATGACCCAAGAAAGAACCTGATCCCAACCAAAACTCACTCTTCGAAAACTTAGCATAACGCCGACTATCTCTCAAAGTCTGAACAACAACTCTCAGATACTACTCATGCTCCTCCCGGCTGCGGGAATAAATCAAAATATCATCAATGAAGACTATCACGAATAAATCCAAGTAAGGCTTGAACACTCGGTTCATAAAATCCATCAAAGCTACTGGGGCATTTGTCAACCCGAATGACATCACCAAGAACTCATATAGTGCCCGTACCGAGTGCGGAAAGCTGTCTTAGGGACATCAGATGCCCTAATCCTCAACTGATGGTAGCCAGATCTCAAGTCAATCTTCGAAAAAACCTTGGCACCCTAAAGCTGATCAAACAAATCATCAATCCTTGGCAATGGATACTTATTCTTGATTGTAACCTTGTTCAACTGCCGGTAATCTATACACATCCTCATCGATCCGTCCTTCTTCTTAACAAACAATACCGGCGCACCCCAAGGCGGGACACTAGGTCTAATAAAGCCCTTATCAAGCAAGTCTTGTAACTGCTCCTTCAATTCTTTCTACTCAGGCGGGGCCATACGTTACGACGGAATAGAACTGGGCTGAGTGCCCGGAGCCAAATCGATGCAGAAGTCAATATCCCTGCCAAGTGGCATACCCGGCGGGTCTGAAGGAAAAACCTCAGGAAACTCACGAACAACAGGCAAAGAATCCATAGAAGGAACCTCAGCACCGGAATCACGAACATATGCCAAATAGGCCAAACACCCCTTCTCGACCATACGCCGAGCCTTCATATATGAGATAACACTATAGGTAGAATGACCAGGAGTGCCTCTCCACTCTAAACAAGGCAACCCCAGCAAGGCTAAGATCACAGTCTTGGCATGACAGTCCAAGATAGCGTGGTGAGGTGATAACTAGTCCATCCCCAATATGACATCAAAATCAACCATATCCAAAAGTAACAAATCTACATGAGTCTCAAGACCCCCAATCGCAACTATACATGAACGATGGACACGATCTACCACAATAGAATCACCCATCGGTGTAGACACATATACAAGAGCACTCAAGGAATCACTAGGCATGACCAGATATGGTGCAAAATAAGATGACATATAGGAATATGTAGATCCTGGATCAAATAGAATTGAAGCATCTCTACTACAAACCAGAACAGTACTTGTGATAACTGCATTGGAAGCCTCAGCCTCAGGCCTGGTTGGAAGAGCATAACATCGGGTCTAGGCCCCACCACCCTGAATTACATCTCCGGGATGGCCTGCTGCTGGCTGGCCTCCACCTTTAGCGGCCTGACCTCCACCTCTAATACCTCCACCTCCACCTCTAGCACCTCTACCTCCATCTCTAGCTGGCTGAGCAGGCTGTGGAACACTCAGTGCCTGAACCATGACATGGGAACCCTGATACTAAGAGCTTCTTGATGCTCGAGGGCAAAATCTAGCAATATGCCCCATATCGCCACAAATATAACAAGCCCTCAGCTGCTGAGACTGCTGAACCTGACGAGCTGAATGACCACCCCAAACACTCTGGAGCGGCGGTGCACTAATAAAAGCTGGTGGTGCACTGTAGGACTGCTGATCGAAATACTGCATATGAGAACCACGGCCACCTGAAGCACCGTGAGAAAGTTGAATGCTGACTGAAAAAGGCCTGGAAGGATGGCCTCTACCATATGAATCCCTGCCTCCAAACGAGGCACCACTGAATTTGCCTAAATGACGAGGCCTCTTGTCAGACCCCTGACCACCCCCCTGTGATAGAACCATCTCAACCCTCCTGGCCACATTGGCCGCATCCTAAAAGGAAATCTCGCTCCCCGTCTCCTTGGCCATCTGAAGTCGAATAGGCTGAATGAGTCCCTCAATGAACCTCCTCACTCTCTCTCTCTCTTAGTGGGAAGTATAAGGAGAGCATGACGGGACAAATCAATAAACTTGGTCTCGTACTGAGTAACAGTCATAGAACCCTGCTGGAGACGCTCAAACTACCTCCGTTAGCTCTCCCTCTGAGTGATAGGAAGAAACTTGTCCAGCAATAGCTGAGAAAACTGATCCCAAGTCAAATTCGGTGACCCAGCTGGTCTAGCCAAACAATAATCTCTCCACCAAGTCTTGGCGTATCTGGACAAACGAAAAGCAGCAAAGTCGACCCCATTGGTCTCCATTATCCCCATGTTCCTAAGAACCTCATGACAGATGTCTAAATAATCCTGGGGATCCTCCGAAGATGCACTGCTGAAAGTGGTAGTGAAGAGCTTGGTGAACCTGTCCAATCTCCACAAAGCATCAGTAGACATAGGTGGCCCCTCTCCGGTCTGTGCCACAATACCAGGCTGAACTACCCCAACTAGCTGAGCTGCTGGAGTCTGAAACTGGGGAGCCATCTACTCCGGAGTGTGAGTAGTAGGAGTCTAGGGTCCTCCTCCAAACTGAGAGACGGCTGGTGCCACAGGAAGCAAACCTGCCTGGGCGACACTCTCCATAAGGCCCACTAGACGGAACAGAGCCTCTTGAAGTACCAGGGTGGAAATGAACCCCTCTGGGACCTGAGCTGGCCCCACTGGAACTGACTGGCTTGGAACCTCCTCGTCAAACTCAACCAAAGGCTCCGCCGGTGGTGCTGCTGCTCGAGCTATGGGCTGAGCTCTACCTATACCTTAGGCCCTAGCACGGCCTCGGCCTCTGCCCCTCGCAGGAGCTGCTACTGGGGGCTCGAGCTGCTGGTCAGCTGATGAAGCGGCACGTGTTCTCACCATCTACGAGAGAACAAAGTAGAAGTTCAATTAGCTTTGAGAAATCTACTCGCACAACAGGAAAGAATAGATGTGAAGTTTTTCCTAACTCAGTAGCCCTGGGGATAAATACAAACGTCTCCGTAACGATCCCGCAAACTCTACTAAGCTTGTCCATGAATTGCGAGACCTAAGCAACCTAGAGCTCTGATACCAACTTGTCACGACCCAGACTTCCCACCCTCGGGAGTCGTGATTGCGCCTACTAGTGGAAGCTAGGCCAGCCAATCGATTCAATTACTTAACCTTTTTCATTTTTAATCCTTTAACAATGGTGAATAAACATCATAATAACAGCGAAATTAAATAAGCGGAAGACCGAAATGTAATAATTTAATAATGAAACTAATGCCAATCCATAATATAAACTACCCAGAACTGGTGTAAGCAATATCACTGACTATCTAAGAATACTACAAATAAAGGTTCGAAAGATTAATACAACATTGTCTCTCGAATACATGAAAGAAACAAAATGAAAAGATAGAAGGAGACGCCAAGGCCTGCGGACGCCTGCAAGACTACCTCGGGTCTCCGAATGGACTGAAGGCAACAACCCAAAGCTAAGGTCCGTATGCTCAAGTACCGGGATCTACACAAAAGAGTGCAGAGTGTAGTTTCAGCACAACCGACCCCATGTGCTGGTAAGTGCCTAGCCTAACCACGGCGAAGTAGTGACGAGGCTAGGACCAAACTACCAAATAAACCTGTGCAGTTAAATCATATACAGCGAAAAATAAAAGCAAAACTTTACAATTAAAGATAGGAAGGGGGAATCATGCTGCGGGGAACAACAAGTAGCAACAAAAACCAACAGTTAAATATAAGGAACACCATCACTCAATTATCAATAGAAATCAGAAAAATCAAAGACAAGTGCACGGCATCACCCTTCGTACTTTTACTCTCGTCCTCACCATAAAATCAATATAATTGGCACGGCATCACCCTTTGTGCTTTTACCTCACATAATCATGGCACGGAATGATCCTTCGTGTATTATCACTCATATAAAGGCATGGAATAGTACATCGTGCAGCACGGTATCATGCATTAACACTCTCTCACAAAAATCATACACGCCATCACCCTTCGTGCTTTAACACTCTCTCACAAATATCATGCACGGCATCACCCTTCGTGCTTTAACACTCTTCCTCACCCAAATAACAATCACAAAGCAATAAGGGCAAGGGAATCAATAAATCACAATAAAATCCCGGCAAGGGAACAATAGTACAACAATCATATCCCGGCAAAGGAAACAATATCAAAAGCAATAACATCACGGCAAGGGAGATAACATTAAAAACAACAACATCCCGGCAAGGGAGACAATATCATAATCCTCTTCTCTTTTCACATTTACTTCGCAACTCAATTCACAACTTTAGCCAATGCTCCATAATGTTCAATTGCCAATAATACTTCCACAAATCATTTTACAACTCGAGCCAACGCTCTTCAATGTTCAAATACCAATATTACTTCCACAAGCCTTGTTCAACAATAGAAATCATCACATAAGGCATGAACAATACAAAACGGAGTCACATTAATCATAGTATAAGACTCACGGGCATGCTTGACACCAACGTATAGATACTCGTCACAATGCCTATACGTCGTACTCAACAACTAACACATAGCAAATAGGACACAACTCTTAATCCCTCAAGTTAAGGTTAGACCAAACACTTACCTCGATGCCACGAACAATATTCAAGCCTCAACTACCACTTTACCTCTTGATTCCACCACCAATTCGCTTGTATCTAGCCACAAGTTACTTAACTATATCAATAAATGCTAAATGAATCAATTCTAATGCATGAAAATAGGTTTTCTAAAGTCTTTTCCCAAAAAGTCAAAAATCGGCCCCGGGCCCACATCGTCAAAACCCGAGGTTAGAACAAAAACCCGATTACCCATTCACCCACGAACCCAAATATATAATTTATTTTGAAATCGGACCTCAAATCGAGGTCCAAATCCCCAAAATTTGAAAATCCTAAGTTCTACCCAAAACACCCAATTTCCCCCATGAAAACCCTTGATTTTGAGTTGAAATCATGTAAAAAGATGGATTAGATTGAAAGAAATGAGTTAGAAATGACTTACAAATGATTTAGAAGAGTAGTTGTCTTTGAAAAATCGCCCAGAGGAGTTTAGGTTTTGAGAAGGTTTGAAAAATGGCTGAAAATGCGTCAAAGTTTCAATTAACTGGTCTCTGATATCACAATTGCGACCATGGTTTGCAATTGCGAACCCCTCAGAAACTGTTGACTTCGCAAATATGAAGGTTTTGTCGCATTTGCGACACTGAAGGCACTCGGTCCCCTTCGCATTTGCGAGGGACCCTGCGCAAATGCGATATTGCATTTGCGATATATACGTCGCATTTGCGACCAAGGCAGTCCAGGTCATCTTTCGCATTTGCGATACTATTTCGTATTTGCGAGCTCGCATTTGCGAAGCCTGCAGACCTGCAACATACCAGTAATTTCCTAAGTCCAAATTTCACTCTGTGGCCTATCCAAAACTCATCCGAGCCCTCGGGGATCCAAACCAAACATGCACGCATGTCCAAAAACATCCATACGGACTTGCTCATGCGATCAAATCATCAAAATAACATCAATAACTATGAATTTAGCATCAAAATCGATGAAAAATCTCATGAACTCTTAAGTTCAAATTTTAACAACCGAAGGTCCGATTCACGTCATTTCAAGTTCGTTTCTTACAAAATTTTACAGACTAGACTTAAATTCCATATAAGACCTGCACCGGGCTCCGGAACTAAAATACGGCCCCGATACCATCACATTCAATTACATTCAAATTTCCAAAAACTCTAAAATTTTTAGTTGAACATTTTTCTTCAAAAATTTATTTCTCGGGCTTGGGACCTCGGAAATCGATTCTGGGGATACGCCCAAGTCCCATATTTTCCTACGGACCCTCCGGGACCGTCAAATCACGGGTCCGAGTCCGTTTACCCAAAATTTTGACCGAAGTCAACTTAAATTCATTTTAAAAGCAAAATTCATTATTTTTCACAGATTTTCACATAATGGCTTTCCGGATACACACCCGAACTGTGCACGCAAATCGAGGTGAGACAAATAGGAGGTTTTAAGGCCTCGGAATATAAAATTTAGTTCTAAAATAAGTGATGACCTTTTGGGTCATCACACTCTTCCTTGATGAGAGGGCATTGATAGCCTTCCTTCTATAGATCTTGATGAGTGAGTTTTACTCCTTGATTGTTGGTCCTTCCGAAAATAGCTTCTTGTCGTTGCTCTTTCTCATTGATAGCTTTCCTTCTACAGACTTTGATAACACGGGTTTTACTCCTTGATTATTGATCCTTCCGAAAATAGTAGCTTGATTGATTATCTTGCAAGATCTTCGATGCTTCTTTTACATTTCAATCAATCTCTGATTGATTTCCATTCCGAATCTCCAGATGGTTAATTGATTCCTTCCTTTTGATTTCTTCAATCTTGGATTCTTCCTTGAGTTCCTATACCAAAAACAGTTATATTATTTTTCATCATTAAAACTAAAACCTAACATGTAACTCCTTCAAATTCATCATCCGATGAGATTTGAGAATTATCAGCTGTAGTAGTTGTATTTCCTAAATCCAAATCATTTTCCGCCATTGTTGAGCAGATTAGGGTTTTAATGAAGAAATTAAGCAAAAATAACAAAAAGCGAAATTGAGAGGAGAATTCAGAGAATGTAAAGCAGGTGTTGGATCGAATTGATTATGAGCTACAATCCATAGCTCTGTGCTCTGATACCATGAAGAATTAAGAGAAAGAAAGATGAAGAAGCCGACATGCAGAGATAGAAGAAGAAAAGAGGAAGAAGGCTCTGCTATGAAACTATTTCATTGAAGCTAGTAAAGAAAAATGAAATACACATGACTCCTATATACACCTCATATGCTTAGTTGTCACCAACTAATTAACCTCTCCACTAACTACTTACTTAAACCAACTAACCAACTTAAATAATACAAAGTACGGCTATTGCTTTAAGTCTTGTTACTCTCAATAATAATTCATATGCATAGGACTCACCCTATTCACAAAGATTTAACTAAAATAAGTAAATAAACAAGTTCTAAAAGCTAGTATGCGAAGACTTATCTGTTGGGATATAGACTATTAACCATGGATTTGGTTTAGATATAGTATTTGTTATGATAACATTGTTCATTCAATTTTAATAAAGTTTTAATAGATCATATATTAGTCGGTGTCCTTTGCTTATATAGTAGATGATTTAGTGTATAGAGTTTAGCTTATACACGGAAGATTAAATCATCGATTCTTATAAGTATAAAGTTTGAGTTCACAATCTAATGATGGAATTGGACAAACCATCAGGAATGATTGTAGCACAAGATTAAATATAATTTATATTGATTATGGGAATGGTTTAGTTCCAACTTCTTGTGCTAGTACATTTTGTATGTATTGAACGGACCAAGTAGAGATAAGTATTTTATACTGACTTAATAAAATAAACTCTCTAGCCATTAAATGTACTTATACTCTTACTCTTGATATAATTATTATTAGTTGTGTATATTATTATTGTTTTGATTTATTAAAAGGCGAGATTCTTTTGTGGGTCAATATGCCTG
>NC_032000.1:19437050-19445204 GCF_001879085.1 Nicotiana attenuata | reverse complement strand
AATGTAAAAGGAAATAGATAGGGAGGAGCTCCGGGCTACGAACGCCAACAGCTATCTAAAGACTCCTCGAAGAACCGCCTGAAGCTGGAATGAATCAGCACTCGGGAGCGGGACCAGCTACGCCTGAATCTGCACACAGGGTGCAGGGAGTAAAGTGAGTACTCCAACTCTGTGAGTAACAAATGTAAATAATGACTGAAAGTAAGAAAGCACGTAAGGCACAAGGTATTTTATAATGAAGCAGTAAAGCTAGTTAAAAAAAGTAAACCGGTGAAAAGCCAAGTAAAATCCTTTCCCAACAAATAAACAGGTAACTTATAGATAATTAAGGTACAGTAAATAAATAGAAGCTCGCCCCTCGGGCACAGTAACCACAAATCCGCCCCTCGGGCAACATCTCAGAACAATACCAGCCCCTCGGGCTCAATCTCACAACACAATAGGTACCCGCGCTCACTGGGGATGTGCAGACTCCTGGAGGGGCCCCTTACGGCCCAAGCGCAATAACAAGCCATCTCGTGGCATCAAATCTAGGCCCTCGGCCTCATATCAATCAAGCCACCTCGTGGCGTACATATCTCAGGCCCTCGGCCTCAAATCAGTATTAGTGTGTCCTCACAACATAGGCCCTCGGCCTTACTCAGTCAAAAATCCTCACAAGCCCCTCGGGCAATAGTAAAAGAGTGTTTCTCAGCCCAAAACATCATTTAAAATATCATTTAAGTCTCAAAACTGAGTAAAAATGGCTGAGTAGTAAAACAGTAAAAAATAACATGACTGAGTTCAAGTAGTAAATCAAAACAGTGAGGAAATATCAATAAAATGCCCCGAAGGGTTCAAATAGTTTGCACGAAGCCCAAATATGGCATTCAGCCCAAATCATAAATGATAGCAAATAAGTTTCAGTCAAATACGCGGTAAAATCATCAATCGGGACGGACCAAGTCACAATCCCCAATAGTGTACGACCCCACGCTCGTCATCTAGCGTGTGTCTCACCTCAACATAGCACTACGATGTGCAATCCGGGTTTTCAAACCCTCAGGACATCATTTACAATCATTACTCACCTCGAACCGGCTAAATCTCTAGCTCGCGACGCCCTTGCCCCTCGAATCGGCCTCCACGCGCGTCGAATCTATCCAAAATCAGAACGAGGACGTCAAAATATACTAAGGGAACAAAGCCCAAGCGAAAACAATCAATAAAGGGCACAAATCCCGAAATTACCAAAACCCGACCCCCGGGCCCACGTCTCAAAATTTAGAAATTTTTACACCAACGGATTCCTTATCTCAGCACGAGTTAATACATATCAAAAATACTATAATCGGAGTCCAAATGACCCCTCAAACCCCCATTTAAAGGCCTCTTAAACTCAGGCCCTAATCCTCCATTTTTGCCCTTTAATTCCTTTAATTACAGTCCTAAATTCATGAAATACTACCATAGAATTGTGTTTTAGGTCCAGAATCCTTACCTTAACGAAGTTCCCTTGAATTCCTCCTTCCAAATCGTCCAATAGCTCTCAAGCCGAAGTAAAAAATGGTGAAATAACCCAAAATTCGCGAAGGACCTCTTTTAATTCAACTGCCCAGTTATTTCGCATCTGCGGCACTATAGCCGCTTCTGAGGTACCGCATCTGCGGTCTTTCCTCCGCATCTGCAAAAATCACTTGAAAGTCCAAAATTGCATCTGCGATAGGGCATCCGCACCTGCGCCTCCGCAGGTGCGGTCCCACACCGCATCTGCGGTTTCTGGTAAGCCCTCAACATTCCGCTTCTGCGGCTCCCTTTCCGCATTTGCGGTGCCGCACCTGCGGTCCCCAAACCGCAGGTGCGAAAACACCAGCAACAACAAAATTTCAGCAGCTTCTAAACTTCAAAATGGTCCGATTGACCACCCGAAACTCACCCGAGGCCCCCAGGAGGCACCAACATATCCAAAAACCTTATACAAACTTGTTCCAATCATCAAAACACTTCAAACGACATAAATCAACCAAAACACCTCGGATTCAAGCCTAAGTTTCTAAAAATCTTCCGAATTCCGGTTTTGATCAAAAACCCAACCAAACCACGTCCGAATGACTTGAAATTTTGCACACACATCCCAAATGACATAACGAAGCTACTGCAACTCTCGGAATTCCATTTCGACCCCTATATCAAAATCTCGCCTATCAACCGGAAATTGCCAAAATATCAACTTCGCCAATTCAAGCCTAAATCTACTCCAAACCTCCAAAAACCCATTCCAATCACACTCATATGCCATAAATCACCTCCCGAAGCTAACCGAACCATCGGAACTCACATCCGAGCCCTCTAACACATAATTCAACATCCGGTTGACTTTTCCAACTTAAACTTCCTTAAAAGAGACTAAGTGTCTCAAACTTCACCAAAACCAATCCGAATCCAATCCGACCAACCCGATACCACAAAACACGGATAACAAAGCATAAAGAAGCAGAAATGGGGGGGGGGGGACGGAATGGTAACTCATGAAAAGACCAGCCGGGTCGTCACATTCTCCCCAACTTAAACAAATGTTCGTCCTCGAACGAATCAAGAAACATACCTGAAGCCTCAAACAGGTGAGGATATCTGCTCCGCATCTCCCGCTCGGTCTCCCAGGTAGCCTCCTCCACGGGCCGACCTCTCCACTGCACTTTCACTGAAGCTATATCTTTTGATCTCAACTTCCGAACCTGACGCTCCAAGATAGCTGCTGGCTCCACATTATAAGTCAAATCACCCTCCAACTGAACCGTGTTGAAATCCAGAATATGGGACGGATCTCCAATTTACTTTCGGAGCATAGAAACATGGAACACTGGGTGCACACTCGACAAGCTGGGTGGAAAGGCAAGCTCATAAGCCACCTCTCCAATCCTCCGAAGTACCTCAATGAACCGCGGACTCAACTTCCCTTTCTTTCCAAATCTCATAACACCCTTCGTGGGCGAAACCTTCAACAGGACCTTCTCACCAACCATGTAGGACACATCTCGAACCTTCTTGTCAGCATAACTCTTTTGCCTTGACAGCGCCATACGAAGTCTCTCCTGAATTACCTTCACCTTATTTAAAGCATCCTGAACCAAATCTGTCCCAATAGCCTAGCCTCACCAGGCTCGAACCAACCAACTGGATATCTACACTGCCTCCCGTACAAAGCCTCATATGGAGCCATCTGAATACTCGACTGGTAGCTGTTGTTATAAGCAAACTCTGCAAGCAGTAGAAACTGATCCCATGACCCTCCGAAATCAATAACACAAGCGCGTAACGTATCCTCCAATATCTGAATGGTGCGATCGGACTGCCCGTCCGTTTGAGGGTGAAAAGCTGTGCTCAACTCAACCTGAGTACCCAACTCCCGCTGAACAGACTTCCAAAACTGGGAAGTAAACTGAGTGCCCCGATCTGAAATGATGGAAACTGGGACACCATGCAACCGAACAATCTCCCGAATATAAATCTCTACTAACCTCTCTGAAGAATAGGTAGTACAGATAGGAATGAAGTGCGCGAACTTGGTCAGCCTATCCACAATCACCCAAATAGCATCGAACTTCTTCAAAGTCCGAGGGAGTCCAACTACAAAATCCATAGTGATTCGCTCCC
The DNA here is from genome assembly GCF_001879085.1 of Nicotiana attenuata. Taxonomy (NCBI): domain Eukaryota; kingdom Viridiplantae; phylum Streptophyta; class Magnoliopsida; order Solanales; family Solanaceae; genus Nicotiana; species Nicotiana attenuata. The sequence goes on along the minus strand of NC_032000.1, from coordinate 19,441,571 downwards.
ACTTCCACTCTGGAATATCCATCCTCTGAAGCAGGCCACCAGGTCTCTGATGCTCGTATTTCACCTGCTGACAATTGAGGCACCGAGCTACAAATCCCACAATATCCTTCTTCATTCTCCTCCACTAGTAATGCTACCTCAGATCCTGATACATCTTCGCGGCTCTCGGATGAATAGAATACCACGAGCTATGGGCCTCCTCCAGAATCAACTCCCGAAGCCCATCTACATTGGGCACACAAATCCGGCCCTGCATCCTCAATACCCCATCATCTCCAATAGTCACATCTCTAGCATCATCATGCTGAACTTTATCCCTAAGGACGAGCAAATGTGGATCATCATACTGGCGCTCTTTGATGCGCTCATATAGGGAAGACCGAGAAATCACACAAGCCAATACCCGACTGGGCTCCGAAATATCCAACCTCACGAATCGATTGGCCAAAGCCTGAACATCAACCGCAAGAGGTCTCTCCTAAACTGGAATATATGCCAAACTCCCCATACTCGCTGCCTTTCGGCTCAAAGCATCGGCCACCACATTGGCCTTTCCCGGATGGTACAATATAGTGATGTCATTATCCTTAAGCAACTCCAACCATCTCCGCTGCCTCAAATTAAGATCCTTTTGCTTGAACAAATGCTGAAGACTGCGATGATCACTGAATACCTCGCAAGATACGCCATACAAGTAATGCCTCCAAATCTTCAACGCGTGAACTACGGCGGCTAACTCCAAATCATGAACGGGGTAGTTCTTCTCATGGGGCTTCAACTGACGAGAAGCATAAGCAATAACTCTACCCTCCTACATCAACACACATCCAATCCCTACTCTCGAAGCATCACAATGCACGGTATATGAACCTGAAGCTGATGGCAAAACCAACACTGGAGCTGTGGTCAAGGCTGTCTTGAGCTTCTGAAAGCTCTCCTCACACTCGTCCGACCATACGAATGAAACACCCTTCTGAGTCAACTTGGTCAAGGGCGATGCGATAGATGAGAATCCCTGAACAAACCGGAGATAATAGCCTGCCAAACCAAGAAAGCTGCGAATCTCTGTGGCTGAGGACGGTCTGGGCCAACTCTGAACCGCCTCTATCTTCTTTGGATCAACCCGAATACCCTCACTGGACACTACGTGCCCTAAGAATGCCACTGAACTGAGCCAAAACTCGCACTTGGAGAACATTGCATAAAGCCTCTCCCATCTCAATCTCTGCAACACAACCCTCAAATGCTCCGCGTGCTCCTCCTGACTACGCGAATATACCAGAATATCATCAATGAAAACTATGACAAATGAGTCAAGATACGGCCAGAACACGCCGTTCATCAAATGCATGAACGCTGCTGGGGCATTGGTCAGCCCAAAAGACATAACCAGGAACTCATAGCGACCATATCTGGTCTTGAAGGCCGTCTTAAGAACATCCGAATCCCTGATCTTCAACTGGTGATAACCCGAACGGAGGTCAATATTGGAAAATACCCTCGCTCCCTGAAGCTGGTCGAATAAATCATCAATGCGAGGCAAAGGATACTTGTTCTTAATTGTTACCTTGTTCAATTGCCTATAATCAATGCACATTCTCATAGTGCCATCCTTTTTCTTCACAAACAGAACCGGCGCACCCCAAGGTGACACACTAGGCCGTATGAACCCCCTGTCAAGGAGTTCCTAAAGCTGCTCCTTTAACTCCTTCAACTCCGCTGGTGCCATACAATACGGCGGAATAGAGATGGGCTGGTGCCCGGCACCAGGTCAATACCAAAATCAATATCCCTGTCCGGTGGCATGGCCGGCAGGTCTGCAGGAAATACATCAGGGAAATCCCTCACAATTGGGACATAATCAATACTGGGAGCCTCAGCTCCGACATCCCTCACAAAGGCAAGATACGATAGACAACCCTTCCCAACCATACGCTGGGCCTTCAAGAAAGAGATCACTCTGCTAGGAACATAATCAGTCACACCTCGCCACTCAATCCGTGGCACTCCCGGTATAGCCAATGTGACTGTCTTGGCTTGACAATCCAGAATAGCGCGACACAGAGATAGCCAATCCATGCCCAGAATGACATCGAAATCCACCATACTCAATAATAAAAGATCAACTCGGGTCTCCAGACCCCCAGTAGTCACCACACACGATCGTTACAAACGGTCTACAACAACAGTATCGCCCACCAGGGTAGATACATGAACAGGTAAAGCAAGAAACTCACGAGGAGTACCCAAATAGCGAGCAAAGTATGATTACACATAAGAATAGGTGGAACCGGGATCAAATAATATAGAGGCTTCTCTGTGGCAGACTGAAATAATACCCGTAATGACAACATCGGAAGCAATGACATCGGGTCTGCCTGGAAGAGCATAGAAACGGGCCTGACCACCCCCTGATCGACCTCCCCCTCTAGGGTGACCCCTGGCTGACTGATCCCCACCCCTAGCTGGCTGGGCGGGTGGTGGTGGAGCAACTGGCGTCGAAGCTGATGACTGACCCCTCTGCTGGGATGAACTAGCAACACGGCGGGGACACCGCCTTGGCCCATCTCGCCACACTCGTAACAACTCCTAGGTGCTGGAGAAGGGGACTGATGGGAACCCCTCGCACCGGAGTGACCAATAGATACACTCGACGTAGAAGAGCCCTGAACAGATGGAGCAGGGGATGAGCTCTGAGCTGGGAGGGCACTAAGTGAAGAATGGCCCTGGTGTGAACTGTGGGAACCATGACCCGATGACGCCCCTCGATAACCTGAGCGATCAGACTGACCATGATGGAACTGTCGGCCTCTTCTGTGCTGAAACTGGCCCCTCGAAGGACCACCACTGTAGCTACAAGATCCTCGAGGCCTCTTGGCCTCCCTCTCTCTCGCTCCTGGCGATGGACAGACTCAATATCCCTGGAAATATCCACAACCTCCTCGAAGGTAGCACCAGTCTCCCTCTCCCTGGTCATAAGAATACGGAGCTGATAAGTAAGACCATCGACAAACCTCCTGATCCTCTCTCGATCTGTCGGGACCAGATGGAATGACGAGCTAACTCAGAGAATCTCAACTCATACTGTGACATGGTCATGCCTCCCTGACGCAACCACTCAAACTGTCTACGCAACTCCTCTCTGCGAGACTGCGGTACATATTTCTCCAGAAAGAGAACGAAGAACTGCTGCCAGGAAAGGGGTGCTGCACCAACAGGCCTACGCCTCTCAAAATCCTTCCACCAGGTAAAAGCAGGTCCTAAAAACTGATAGGTAGTGAAAGCAACCCCGCTGGTCTCCAAAATACCGGCTGTGCGAAGCATCCTTTTACACTTGTCCAAAAAGCCCTGGGCATCCTCGCCCTCTGCTCCGCTGAAGGTCAGAGGCTGAAGTCTCCCAAATCTCTCCAAACTACGCTGCTCATCCTCTGGCATGACAGGAACTACATATTCTTGAGCAGCTGCGACCGGCTGGGCTGGATGTGCCCCCGGCATCTGAAGTCCTTGCACAACCTACTCAGGTGTGCGGGCGGCGGGAGTCTGACTGCCTCTTCCAGCCTGTGAAGTAGCTGCGGCTGTAGTGGCTGAAACCGCCTGAGCTAGGCCAGTGCAAACTGATAAGATCTGAGCCAAGGCCTCCCGAAGACCCGGAATCACAATAGGCACAGCTGGTGCCTGAGCTAGTGCTGCTGGAGGGTCCACAGCTGGAACCTGGTTCTGAACTGGGGCAGCTGGTGGATCTGCAGGTGGTGCCCTCGCTGCTCTGCCTCAACCACGACCACGGTCGCGTCCTCGGCCTCTAGTGGTCGCAGCTGGTGGCACTGGTGGTCGTCCATCCTTTCCGGTAGCGCGTGTCCTTACCATCTGCGAGAGAATGGAAACACAGAAGTTTAGTACTCGGATCAACAAATTCGCACGACAAGAAGTTCAAGAATGTGAAGTTTTCCTAAGGGTTTTGCAACCTCTCGAGGATAAATACAGACGTCTCCGTACCGATCCGCAAGACTCTACTAAACCTGCTCATGACTCATGAGACCTATGTAACCTAGGCTCTGATACCAACTTGTCACGACCCTAAATCCCAACCCGGTCGTGATGGCACCTCTCGTGAAGACAAAGCCAGCCGACTAAACCCAATTTACCTTTTTAAACAGTTAAACAACATAAAACAGTCTAAAACATGATCTAATAACATTAAGTAGCGGATAATATCAATAAAGTGCGGAAGAATAACCCAACACAGCCCTAACCGGGGTGTCACAAATCACGAGCATCTAACAACACTGAATACTCAAAGTATATAATATACTTTAACGGTATATTGTAACAATGTGCAATATATTGCAACAATATGCTGTAATAGTATACGATATACCATAAAAGTATACTATTTTAGAACATAAAATATCAATTTCATATATTGTATGCAATTTTGGTATATAATATATAATTCAATAGTATATAGTTTAATATAATAATGTATTATTATAATATACAATATGGTGTTATAATTTATTACAT
>NC_032000.1:19404061-19436954 GCF_001879085.1 Nicotiana attenuata | reverse complement strand
TATACATGTTTTTTCTGGAGACCCGTAGCTCAAAAACTGAGGACGATGACACAGATGCTCGATCATCCACATTTGTAACAATAGACTGCACCCCTCGAAGAAAGCTTCCCCGGCCTTGCAGGCTGTAAGAGCACGGAAGATGTCGGCCAATATCATAGGTGCAAGTGTACTTTTGGCTTGAGTAATTAACGTGCTGACGACCCCAGCTATTTTTATGTCAATGTTCCCATCTTTCCTTGGAAATACTAAAAGCCCCAGGAAAGCTACCATGAAGGCGAAACTCGATGCTCCTCCCACTTCTGGCGGTTTCCTTTGCTACATATCTTACTTTCTGGGTTGTTGAACCCCCCGATATGGCCATATCGATGATATATGAAGCTCAGAGTACAAAAGCCATTTGCCAGATCTGTGTTATGGACGGTTCTGACTATCTTCAAAGAGTCTAGAAATCTGTGCACGGCTACAACTCTGGGGGCAACCAAGTATTTGTGCCTCAACGGAACCTCATCCTTTCCAATGTAGCCAGCTATTTCCTCTAATGTCGGGGTAAGCTCAAAGTCCGAAAAATGGAACACATTATGTGCTGGGTCCCAACATGTAACCAGTGCCCTAATAATATCTCCCCGAGGCACGATATCGAGCAAACCGGTAAGCCCTTTCAAGTGTTTCTTGACTGCATCTTGTCCTTCTCTGCCTAAATCGTTCCACCACAGACGTAACTCCAAAGGGATTTTATGCATGATTGAAAATAATTCATTTTGAGTCGTGCTCATCCTGCACATTTAAGGTGATTTTAATCACTTATTTTGACCTAAAAGAGAAAAATGGCACAATCTCTGTTCAAATTTCCAATTTAAACAAACAGCCGGTATTGCGGATACGGCCTTTCAGCACTTCATAAAGAAGATTTTAAGGTTGTGCCTGCTAACCGTTAAAAATGACTCGGGGTGGCTGTTCTTGCAAAAACAGCCTTCCGGCGCCCTTTTGGGGACATTCGGCTTATTTTAAACAAGAATGGCGGCACCCGACTTATTCATGATGAAGTTAAAAATTTTGGCATTTTTTGGCTATTTTTGAAAAAGGGGAGGTTGGACCCGATGAGGGTTGCCTACATATCTCACATCCGGTGAGAATCAAACCAGCGTAGTTCGGGCAAATAAATCTAACTATTTTGAAAACAAGACTCTTTTTGTTTTTTTTTTGTTGGAAAATACACTATTTCTGAAAGCAAGATTTTTTTTCTATATTTTCTATTCAGTGGTAAATAAAATAAACTAATTTGAAAATAACACTCTTTTTGTTTTTCTTTTCCATTGGCAAACTTAAAAAGAACTTTTCTTCTTTTTTTCATTTTCTCGAAATTCGGCAGCATTTCGGCAATACTTGGACATTGGTTTTCTAATATAGGTAATTAACTCTCCACACTACTATTTCCTCTTTTCCGCTTTTTGTTTTTCAATTTTCCAGATATTCAAAGCCGGTCAACATGCAAGTCCAAAACAGATAAATGCACAAGTAGGATGCATCAGGATGGTCCATTATTCCGGGTACACCTGTCCTAGACGGACCCAACCCCTGTGTTGAGTCCCCTAAGTCAAAAATGCACATGATGCAGATAAGCGTTCCTAATAGGGATCCGGCATGAAGTCAAGTTCTTCTAGGTTCAAAACCTGGGTATGTGTTCTAGACTGTGTACCCGAGCGGACAACTCGAGTCGAGGAGGGGGCTACGTACCGGGAACCAAAAGGCCATCCGGCTTAGTAACTTGTCCGGCCTCTTTCTTATTTCAGGGTATTGACACTAACAGAATAGGGAGTCTCAACCAGTAAGCACATCCCCGGAGGTGAGAAAAGAAGGGTTTCGGCACAGTTTATATACAGTTCTGATAATATCAAAGCAGTAAAAAAAAAAACATTTTGCACATTTAGCATGAAACATGTAGGAAAATCAGATAAAGCCAAATACAACAATATATCTAAGCTCGAATTCTGAACCCTGAACCAAAGTTCTGGGTTCATCTCCCCAGCAGAGTCGCCAGAGCTGTCACACCTCCTTTTTCTACACCTGTGAGGGTGCAAAGGAGTTTTTCCAATTAAAGGACAGTCGGAACGGGATTTTTTATTAATATTCAGAGTCGCCACTTGGGAGATTAATGGTGTCCCAAGTCACCGTTTGAATCCCGATCCGAGGAAATTATGACTCTGTTAATAGTCCGCGAACCAGAACTCCGAGTAAGAAATTCTGTTAACCCGGGAGAAGGTATTAGGCATTCCCGGATTCTGTGGTTCTAGCACGGTCGCTCAACTGTTGTATTTGCTTTTATCTGATTTGAAAACATATTCTAACCTATATGCCTTTTATTTTAACCGCTTTATTATTAATTTTTAAAGAGAATTGCAACGTCGTGAAAACACGTCTCGAACCACGTCACATAAATGCAACTGTGGCTTTTGACACATTTCAACTCCGTTGGGATTTGGATTTGGGTCACATAAATGTGCACCCGTATTTAGGAAGGTAAAATTATTTAAATTGCGTGCCTAAAGAGACTATCGCGTTATTATCTTTGGAAAAGGCCGTGAAATTCGCTAAACGGGCCATCTCGAAGTCTAAGTATTTTAGCATAAACAATTATCGAGGGCCCCGCCATTTATGTGTTTTATTTGGCGGGGCTACCCTCTTTTATTATTTAAAAGCCAATCCTAAAGCAAATTACAGTTTTCTACCCAAGTTGTCTCTACAGGGCCTACTTAGTTTGTATTGTTCCAGAACTAATATACTTAAGTATTTGATTTTTATTCAGAATTTCAGTGACTCCCTTGGGCCTCAAGCTTAGCCCAGCAAGAACAACACATAGTCAAAACTCGAATTGGGCTGCGGACAGACCTTATTCAGGCCCAGCTTCAGCATTCAGGCTCGCAAATATTGGAGCCGTTCCACGTTTATTCATGCACACTTTTTATGCTCATCTCAATAAAATTTAAAACAATTGTGCATCTAAACCGACTGGATTGGATCAAAATTCAGATTTGTTGTTAATCTATTTACCTACTACTGAACTTCCAGATACGACTAAAAGCAAAACAAACTGAGCAATGTGAATTGAGTTTTAACAAAAATAGGCATGAATGTGAATCCACGGGTATTAGCTACTGCAATACAAGGTTGTTTGAGACGTCTCTTCAGCTTGAAATCAAAATTAATGTGGATATCATATGTTGAACTCGAAGTCAATTGTGAATTCACACCAATTCTGATTTCTACTTATCAACAAAACGTGAAACTAAAATCATCACCAAACCATACCAAGACCACGGCTGGACAACCACAAATTTAACAGTCCAAATTAGTTCAAATTATACAATCCAATCTTCAGTTTAGTCGTTCAATGTAAGCTGAAAGTAATCCTAAACAAATACTCATCATCTAATATCTGTTCTATTGTGATAGTCTGGATACACATATTCAGGAAGTAAATGAACAAGCCTTTCATTTCAACATTTCAACTCAAAGCTATACCAAATCGTGTTTCGAATGTGTACCTGGAAATGGAACAAGTGAAAGGAGCGAGAGTCAGCAGTAGAACAACAATCAGCAGTGGGATTCAATAGTAGAGGATGAATTTCGGATTTAAAACGACATCATATAGCCCAGGATTGAATAATAGAGGAGCAACACCAATAAAATGACCAGATTAGACTTGATCAAACCTAAATTGACTCGAATAAACCAGTTCCAACTTGAAAACAACCCAGGAATCTCCAGCAAATTCCAGCAACCAAATGCTAAGCTAAATGATGCAAAATGAAATACTTCAACTTGAAATTAAACCAAACTCTCAATAGAACAATTTTTTTTTGAGTTTTTTGGAGCTTTGCTACTGTTTTTTTTGGTTTTTGGTTAAGAAGATAAGATCTAAGAGAAGTTTTTGAATTTCAAAATTCAAATTTGAGCTGATGAATGCTTGTATGAGTGGGGGGAATTTTCAGAGCTGAAAAACTTGTTCTACAAGGCAAATGAATGCCTATTTATAGGTGAACTTAGGGTCCAATTTCAGATTTTCACTTTACCCATTAGTCCCTATTTTAATTCTATTTTTACCCTTTATTTTCTGACTTGTTACACAAGTAACTACACCTATTTTATTGAAATCTATACTAAAGCCCACTCTAGAAGGGTCTATACCCATTACAATTCCTATTCTATCCTTACTTCATTTCAACAATTACCAAATCTGATTAAACTACCCTTTTCAATGCCTAAACTACCCCTGAAACCCTCTTAAAATTACTAACCTAAACAAACTTTTATCTTATTTAAGGCTTTGACCATAGTTAGTCTTAATGAGCCCAAATCAGCTATAACCAAACCAAACTAAACTAAACCTAACAGCTAATTAATACCAAACACTGAATTAAGGCATTACCGATGATAATTACTGATTAAACTAGACTAAACTAAACTAGACTAACTAGAATTAACAAATCAAACATTAAAACAAAAATTAAAATCAACAATGCCTAAACAGAATCGACTAAGACGGATAATAAAGGATTAAGGACTATAACAATGAACCATAAACTGAAACCAAACATCTATCAAGACGGATTCAAAACGAAAAATTAAACTAATACCTAAAATTAACAAGACAGGATTAAACCAATCAAACAAAATTAAACTAAAGCTAAGAATAATTACAAGAGCAAGATGAAACACATATTAAACAGAATCGAACAAAAACTTACTAATTTTGAGCATTCGACTGACTATCTTCGAATTTGGCTTTCAGTTAATGTCGCGTGTTTATTTCGTCTGAAATAAACATGTAACATTAGCTAACAGTCAATCGAGCATTTGAGTCTCCAAACAGACTTGATTTCGAAAAACCCTAGATTAACGATTTGACAAATTCCAGAGATATTCGACGGAAACCAAGTGGAAATTTGGGATGAGGGAAAAGAGGGGATGATTTGGTGGTAATTTGGCTGACTTTGGATGAGTTACCGTTTTGGTCTGATTTTCGATTGAGGATTCGAGAAGTTTGGCTAGGATTTGGGGGAAGCGGTTTTGGGGGTTGGAAAGAGGAAGACGAGAGGAATAAGGGGTGTATTTTTGGAGTGGTTTGGAGCTTCGCCGCCGTGGGCGGCGGAGGCGGCGTCCACAGATTCAAAGATTCGAGGAGAAGGGATGGGATTTGAGACACGGGGGTTTGGGGTTTGGAAAGAGGAGATTACGGGGAGTAAGCGGTATCGCCGCCGGCGGAGATGATTTCCGGCGGGCGGCTGACGGCGGAGAACGGAGGCGGAGTGGTGGTGTATACAGGGGGTGAGAGAGATGACCGGATAGGGGGTGGGGTGGGGTTTGGACATATATATACTTAGTAACCTAGGCTGCAGGACCGTTAGATTAAAAAACCTCGACGGTCCTAATTGAAAGTTACTAAACGACATTCCGGTGGATAGGTGATATTTTGATCCGATGGTCGGAATGGAATTCCGAGAGTTGCAGTAGCTCCGTTAGGTGATTTTGGATATGTGTGCAAAATTTAAGGTCATTCGGAGGTGTTTTGGTCGGGTTTTTGATCGAATGCGTAATTCGGAAGTTTTTAAGAAACTTAGGCTTGAATTCGATGTGATTTGATGGTTTTAGAGTTGTTTGATGTGTTTTGAAGGTGAGAACTAGTTTGAATGAGGTTTTAGGATGTATTGGTGTTTTTGGTTGAGGTCCCGGGGGGCCTCGGAGTGAGTTCGGGTGTTTAAACGAGAGTTTTGAAGTTTGCTTCAGGTCTGTTGTTGTTGTCATCTGGTATTTCCGCTTCTGCAAAAATGGACCGCAGAAGCGGTTCCGCAGAAGAGGGTGAAGGAGCGCAGAAGCGGTTCGTGGCCTGGTGAGGAGATTCCGCAAAAGCGGAATATAGTCCGCAAAAGCGAGTCCGCAGGAGCGGACTGTCAACCGCAGAAGCGGTACTGGGAGATCCGCATAAGCGGATTTTGAGACGCAAAAGCGAACGTTGGTTTTTTAATGAAAATCCGCAAAAGCGGGATGTTGGCCGCAGAAGCGGTCCCTCATAAGCGGAAACGGGACCGCAGAAGCGAAATCGACTGTTGACACAAGGGTTTAAAATATTATATTTCATCCACGAACAAGAGGTAGTTTCCACCATTTTTAAGCGACTGGAGAGCTTTGGGCGAGAAATTTCGAGGGTTTTGACTGAGAATCGATTGGAGGTAAGTTCCTTGGCTTAATTACTTGAGTATATGGTAAATTTATCATAGAAATCAGTGGAAATTCATCAAAACGGGTCAAGCTAAGGCTTGAAAGTTGTGATGTAAAAATGGATTTTGAAAGGGCATTTGAACTCCGATTTTGGTAAAATTGGTATGTGTAGACTCGTAGAGAGACGAGGAATCCAGTGATGTAAATTTTGTAATTTTTCGAGAAGTGGGCCCGGGGCTCGGGTTTTGCCAACTTAGTGAATTTTGGTGTTTTTCGAGTCTTTTCGATTGGGTTATGTTTCTTTAGCCTATTCTAATGTATTCGTTGTGGTTTTAGTCAGATTCGGCGTGCGAAGAGGTTGATTCAAAAGGCAAAGGCATAGCGAGCTAGACGTGTGGCCGGCTTGAGGTGAGTAATAGATGTAGATGATGACCTGAGGGTTTGAAACCCCGGTATATCACATTGTGACGCTATATTGAGGCGAGACACGTACTCTATGACGAGTGTGGGGTCGATTGTGACTGGGGATTGTGACCTAGTCCGTTCCGATTGATGTTCGTACTGTGTTCTCGACTAGAAATTGTTTGGTAATCATCCTACTTGGATTTTATGAATATGTTTGGGGCTTTGTGCCTATCATTTGCATCCCTCAGGGATCCTTATCACTGCTTCCATGAGGTTTAGCATATTTTATGATATCAGTCCTGAGTTAGACACTGCCTCGAAATGTTTAATAAATAAATAAAGGTTTAAACACTTAGCTCTATAATTCCTAATAGTTGAAACTAAAATGAATAATCTGACTGTGCCCGAGTGGCTTGCATGCATGTATATATATCTGGACTGAGTGTGGATCGGGCTGCACGCCGCAGTGAATGCTACGATGATATTGCGCTTGGGCTGTAGGAGTCCCCTCCGGAGTCTGAACCCCCCACGNACCAATCAAACAAAATTAACTAAAGCTAAGAATAATTACAAGAGCAAGATGAAACACATATTGAACAGAATCAAAACAGAATCGAACAAAAACTTACTAATTTTGAGCATTCGACTGACTATCTTCGAATTTGGCTTTCAGTTAATGTCGCGTGTTTATTTCGTCTGAAATAAACATGTAACATTAGCTAACAGTCAATCGAGCATTTGAGTCTCCAAACAGACTTGATTTCGAAAAACCCTAGATTAACGATTTGACAAATTCCAGAGATATTCGACGGAAACCAAGTGGAAATTTGGGATGAGGGAAGAGAGGGGATGATTTGGTGCTAATTTGGCTGACTTTGGATGAGTTACCGTTTTGGTCGGATTTTCGATTGAGGATTCGAGAAGTTTGGCTAGGATTTGGGGGAAGCGGTTTTGGGGGTTGGAAAGAGGAAGACGAGAGGAATAAGGGGTGTATTTTTGGAATGGTTTGGAGCTTCACCGCCGTGGGCGGCGGAGGCGGCGTCCACAGATTCAAAGATTCAAGGAGAAGGGAGGAGATTTGAGACATGGGGGTTTGGGGGGGAGTAAGCGGTGTAAATTTGAGGTGGATTGGACAATCGCCGCCGGCGGAGACGATTTCCGGCCGGCGGCTGACGGCGGAGAACGGAGGCGGAGTGGTGGTGTATACAGGGGGTGAGAGAGATGACCGGATAGGGGGTGGGGTGGGGTTTGGACATATATATACTTAGTAACCTAGGCTTCAGGACCGTTAGATTAAAAAACCTCGACGTCCTGATTGAAAGTTACTAAACGACGTCGTTTAGGGGGGGGGGCGGACCTGGATCGGCTTAATGGTGTGGGTTTTGGGCTAACAGGCGGATCTGGGGGGGTTTTTAATTTGGGCTAAGCCAATTTTGGCCCAATTTTGGTCTTCTTATCAAGCCCCACTTTCTTTTATTTTAATTGTCTCCCTTTTTCATTTTTGTTTTGCTTTCATTTTTGTATTTTATATTTTTTCTGATTTTATAAAATTCTAAAACAAAATAAAGACCTAATTAAACTATTTAACTCCTAAAATTATTTAAAACTTTATTTAAAGATAAGTGCAACAATTAACAATTAAAAGTGCAAAGAAACTATTTTTTGCAATTTTCTTTAAATTTTGTTCTAAAACTAATTAATACCTAATTAATACTAAAATTGTGAAATTAAATCCTAAATGCAAAAATGCATATTTTTGTATTTTCATATGAATTAAAATGCACGAATAAAATGCAACAATTACCAAAAAATGCCACCAAATTCAAAAAAATACAAAATACTAAAGAAATTATTTTGTTTGAAATTTTGGGAATTATTGCTTAGGGCAAAAATCACGTGCTCACAACAGGTGTGACCCTCTGAAAAGGTTTGCAACTTTTCAGAATAGTCATGGCTGTTGGAACCGGTGTGACACTGTTTCAGAACAACCATGACTGTTGGAAATTTTTGCGGGAAATTTAAAACGAATTTAAATTAACCCGGGAAAGAAAAACGGGCTAGACCGGACCGGGTCGCGGTCATCCCTCCATTTCTTTTCCCACCATTTTCCATTCACACCTCTTTTGTTATTATTTATTAAATAACAAACCCAACAAATTTGAATTGGTCAAATTAGTGTGGTATAAATGCGGAATACTTTGTGTACCGATGATCCGTGTAGCGTGAATTTAACTTAGTTAGATCGGTGTGTTTCAAATAGCGGCCAAACAGCCAACAAACGTTTATAAAAATTCTGTCGTTAGCATATAGTATAAATTCTATATCCTTCTCATTTTCTCTTCCTTTTTAAAATTTCTCTCTAATACTTTTAAGCTACAATTGGAGGTGAGGTGAGATATTATGTTGTCAAATGCTGAGAACAATTGGCAAAAGCAAGACAAGGCCCATGTATTATTCCCCTAGTTGGTGGAGTATCTAATCTAGGAACTTTCCATGGGTTTGAGGTTTGGAAGAAGAATACGCAACCATTATTTCTGGCTAAATAGAAACATAAGTTGTTAAGTTTTGCAGGACAAAATGCCCTTCTCGAAAAGACTTACCAAATGCAAAGGGGTCGTTTGGTACGCGGGATAAGATGGGATAAAGTATGATATTAAATTTATATCATGTTTGGTTGATTGGTATAAATTTATCTCGGGATAAAATTATATCGTAAACCAAAAATGGTATAAACTTAGTGGGCGTTTGGACATAAGAATTGGAAAATTCCAAAAAAAGTGGGAAAAAAAATTCAAGTGAAAATGGTATTTGAAAACTAGAGTTGTGTTTGGACATGAATATAATTTTGGGTTGTTTTTGAAGTTTTGTGAGTGATCTGAGTAAAAATTTTGAAAAACAACTTTTTGGAGTTTTTGAAATTTTCTAAAAATTCCAAAATGCATTTTCAAGTGAAAATTCGAAATTTTATGAGCAAACGTTGATTTTGAAAAAAAAGTAAACTTTTTTCCAAAAAAAAGGAAAAATTTTCTTATGTCCAAACGGGCTCTTAGTCCCACACTTAATCCTGCATATCACATCTTATCCCACCTTATCCCACATTATCCCATCAAACTTGATATATTATTCTATCCTACATCCCATGTGGGATAAATTAGTGTAAAGAGTATAATCCTAATCCCGAAATAATTTAGTCCGTGTACCAAACGACCCCAAATTGTTTCTCAATACTACAAAAGGCGTTTCTAAAATGATTTGCTAAATACTACTGCTATTTTTTGAAAGTGCCTTTTGTGAAACTCATTTATCAAAAACTACTTTTCAAATAAGCAAGCTAGGAAGAAAATAGAAATAATTTATTTTAACACGTAATTGACAAGAAGTCGCTTTGGCCGAGTGGTTAAGGCGTGTGCCTGCTAAGTACATGGGGTTTCCCCGCGAGAGTTCGAATCTCTCAGGCGACGATTTTTTTTGCTTTTTTTGCCCACTTTTAACACCAATGGGCCCAGGAAACTCAGCTGCCATTCACCTTTTGCCACGTAAGAGAGAAAAAATAAAAAGTGGGCCAAAGTGAATCAACACCTTCCCCTAATAAACCCAAAAACCCAAACGCGGTGACTCGGTCGTGTCTTTCCAACTTATAGGCGATTGCGTCAACATTTTGCTCCTTTTTTTGTTAGTACTATTCTCTTTTGGGTGCCACAGAAGTGTGAACAACTGGACAAGTGGAGTCCAAGTCAAGCACTCAGGCTGTAATTATTTGGCAATTTTTCTTTATTTGCACTATAGGGGCAGAGGTACAAACGAGCTTTGAGTTGGACCGAACGCAGTAATTTTTGTTTAAATAGTATATTTGTATTGATAAATTTATTTAATGTGTATAAATATTATATTTAGAACTCAGTTATTAGCGCTTGAAGTTGTCGTTCTAAAATTCAAAACCCATAAGAAAAATAATATTGTATAGTATATATAAAAATATATAAATTTTATATATTTTTGTGGCTATCGGATATAAATAATTTCGACCATGGATTAATAATGATATTTGCCCAAATCCATTAGGTTGAAATTCAAGCTCTGCTTCTGTCTACTATGACACAGTCATTGAACCTATATTAGTGTTTTTCTGTTCCTTAAATGCGTAAGGAGGTTGACACAATATTATAGATATTTCGTATTTTATATAATTTGTTACGCCAATAAGTTGACAAACTGATTTTAAATCGGCAAGTGGACTTGAGTTAAGAGTGCCAAAATTACATTATTAAGATCAGTAGACTGTGTTAAATTAGTTTAATTTGTATATTTCTTATCAATGAAGGAAGTGCTAAATACTTATTAAATTTTACTATAACGTACTACATGTGTTATGACCACACAAACAACTTGAAAAATCTGCATAAAATTTGTGTATATTAATTCGCCCGACTAAACATATCAATAGTCATCAGATTCATATGAGATACTAAGGAGTAAGCAATAATCTTCTTAAGATCGATAATTTAATCAACACATAACTTAATAAAATTCAACAAAAATGAATGATACTTTATCATAGTCATTTGGGGGGGGGGGGGTAGGGGGGANNGGGGGGGGGGAGAGCGGGTAGTTATCATGGAGTAGATATTACGCATGTAAAATAAGCCACAAACTGCAGATGCTAGCTTTCTCCCATTTTCCATAAACAGTTGACCACACAATTGGATGGCCCGTGAGGCCTAATTGGGGCATCAAATGCCAAGTTGACCCGTTGGTTGGCAAACAGACGGGTCGGATCGGATATGATTTGGGTCAAAACGGTCCGCTGTGTGGTCAAAAACGGGCCGTTGGCATTAGCTGGGTTTGAAAAAGAGTACTTACTATTTATCAATTTATGTGATATACTTTTTCCTTTTAGTCTGTCCTAAAGAATAATCTTTTTTATATTTTAAAAAGTTATTTTTAGATATTTTATTTTATTCATAATGGGATGATTTATAGTTAGATAAACAATTATGACTTATTTTAAACTATAACCTTTTTAAAAATCTTTTTTTATTTTTTAAATTCTATGTCTAATCAAAACGCATCAGATAAAATGAGACGGATGAAGTATATGCTAATGCTTTTGATTGCACGGTTACAAAGTGCCGGGTAAAACTTTAGGGCCCCTTTAATTTATCTCTAACTTATACGTACACCCCAGGAAATTTCCGCAAAACAAAAAAAAAAAAAGTGATATGATCCATTAATTACACAATGAAATTTCAACTTTTTGATAGCATAATTCCTTCGCGTAACGAATAAGAATTTTTCTCTTTTCTGTCTAACGAATCTTCTTAAAATAGAGTAACTATTTGTTCATATTGTAACAAAAATGACTTTAAATTTATCGAAATGGACACATATAGTTCATATATGCACTTGAGTTAAATCTCTAAAAAAAAGAAAGATCTTTTGGGAATTACGTGCAAATAAAGGAATTCCTAGAGTTGGAAAGGTATGTACAAATTAGTATGGAGTAATATTTTCAAACTACTGTTTTGAAGCTAATACAGTCAAACATCTTCATAATAGCATCGTTTGTTTTGATATTTTTTGGTTGTTATAGTGAAATGCTGTTATAGAAGACATATATTATAATATAACATAAAAATTGGTTCTGAGAAAAATTTGTCTTATAATGAATAATTGTTATATAGAAATATTGTTATAAAGAGGTCTAACTGTTTCTACGAAATCAAATTCAAACACGCACTTATTTTATAAAACTAAACCTAAAATCAATTTCTTAGACTAAATACAATTGTTGCACTACTTAGAGTTCGTGTTATTTTTTACCATTGCTATTACGAAGGGTTAATAGTATTCTCACTTACTCTTCACGCGATTCTAGCTTTAAATCTAAATTAAAAATTAATTGTTTTAATCATTAGCGAGTCTCACTCGTCCATGTTAAGCAAGATAAATAAAACAATCAAATAATAATAACATAATGTGGCGTCCCATTGACTTTTTCATACAAAACGACATGGGATTTTTGAGAAAATATAGCTAATAAATATCTAAAGTTGTTAACAACCATATTTTCTTACTGTTCTATATTTCCTACCATACTTACTTCAAAAGCTCCCCAAAATTAGGATCTACACTTAGATCTAGAGAGCATAATCATCTGCAAAAGACTTTCTTACCATAACTTTTTAATTTTTTTTTGGACTAAAAGCATGTTGGTAAATAGCAGAAAAAGAAATTAATTTTAATCAAATTTGAATCTTATATCTAATAGCCTTTTTAGCCAAACTTCTTTTGGCCAAAAATTATTATTTTTCGAAATTAAAGTGTTTGGCAAGCGTTTAAAAGGGAAAAAAGTGCTCTCGATTGAAGTAGGAATAATTTTTGAGAAACAAAAAAATATTTTCTCTCCAACAACAACAACAACCCAGTAAAATTTCACAAGTGGGATCTAGGGAGGATAAAGTGTACGCAGATCTTACCCCTACCCCAAAGAGTAGAGAGACTATTTTCGAAAGACTTTAGGCAAAATATATTTTTGAAAGCACTTTTGAAAAAAAAAATACAACTTAAGAGTACTTTTTTAAATGTTTGGTCAAATATTAATTGTTGTTCAAAAGTATTTTTTTAAACTAATTAATCAAATACAAACTGCTAGTCACCAAAACAAATTCTTTAAAAATACTTTGATATAAATAATATTTAAATTAAACCAATTTTAGAAGCTCGGCCAAACAAGCCATAAATGTTACTACAAAATAAAACATCCAGCTGTATTTTCCTAAGTTTCTTTCAACTTCATTAAATAGTACTCCCTTTTTTGTTCACTTTTGTAATAATATAGCACCACCATGTGGAAATTTCCAATAAATAAGTTACCATGTCTCATTTTTGGCAATTTAATATTTTTGGTAAACATGTTTTAGTAAAGAGAAAAATAAGAGAAAGAGAACCCGCGTATGCTTTCCCCAAAACCCTATTTCCACTTCATTTCCTTTCTTTTCCCCTTCCCCTATAAATTCGTTTCTTCTACCTCGTTCTCAACTCACCAATTCATTCTTTACTGCTTATGTCTCAGAGACCCAACGTTCCACACTTCGCATCTTTAGCTTTTGGTCTTCATTCCCATCTCCTGGTTTCCAGTGAGATGAGCTCTAATTCCAACTGGTCTTAAATTAATCCATTTTAGTATCAATTTTATTTTCTAGCGTTCAATTTCTTAATTCTTTTTTAGCTCTCTTATTTCATTCAATTGAAATACCAAAATTTTCGATTTCAATTTGTTAAACATGGGTGTTAAAGGATTTGCTGAAGGAGGTATTGCTTCTATTATTGCTGGGTGTAGTACTCACCCACTTGATTTAATTAAGGTACGGATGCAACTTCAGGGTGAATCCCCTGCTCCGGCGGCGGCGGTTCAGAATCTCCGGCCTGCACTTGCTTTTCATAGTGGTACTCATGCTACGACTCATATTCATGTTCCGGCGCCGCCACCTCCGCCCCGTGTGGGGCCTGTTGCTGTGGGTGTAAAGATCATACAGCAAGAAGGCGTTGCTGCTTTGTTCTCCGGCGTGTCGGCGACTGTTCTCCGGCAGACGCTTTATTCTACGACCCGAATGGGGTTGTACGATATGTTGAAGCAAAAATGGACCGATCCGGATACTAACAACATGCCTTTATCGAGGAAGATCGTCGCCGGGCTTATCGCCGGAGGTGTTGGAGCCGCCGTCGGAAATCCGGCCGACGTTGCTATGGTCCGCATGCAAGCTGACGGCCGGCTTCCGTTAGCTCAGCGGCGCAACTACAAAAGCGTCGTTGATGCTATAACACAAATGAGCAAGAGCGAAGGGATTACTAGCCTGTGGCGCGGCTCATCTCTTACGGTGAACCGCGCTATGCTCGTTACAGCATCACAGCTGGCATCGTACGATCAGTTTAAAGAGACGATCTTAGACAAGGGGCTGATGAAGGACGGGCTTGGGACCCACGTGACTGCGAGCTTCGCCGCCGGGTTCGTGGCGGCAGTGGCGTCGAATCCGGTGGACGTGATTAAGACACGTGTCATGAAC
Source organism: Nicotiana attenuata (assembly GCF_001879085.1). Lineage (NCBI taxonomy): Eukaryota > Viridiplantae > Streptophyta > Magnoliopsida > Solanales > Solanaceae > Nicotiana > Nicotiana attenuata. The sequence continues at coordinate 19,422,270 of NC_032000.1, read as the reverse complement.
ATGAGGGTGGAGCCCGGTATGGCCCCACCTTATAGTGGGGCCCTTGATTGTGCTATGAAAACTATCAAAGCTGAGGGACCCATGGCACTTTACAAGGGTTTCATCCCTACAATCTCAAGGCAAGGACCATTCACTATTGTGCTCTTTGTCACACTGGAACAGGTCCGGAAATTACTCAAGGATTACTGATGATGACGAAGAAAAATATTAAAAATGTTGCATTTAATTAATGTTCTAAATTTAAAATTTGCTCCTTAAGTTTTGGAGAAGAGTAATACCAAGTCTATGGTCAGATGTTGTGTTCTTACCATTATATTTCTTATATATAAAAAAATTATTTTCTCGTTTGGTGGAATTATTCTTGATTAAGCAACTGTTGATTGAAGGCAAGTATTGTAGTTTCTAATTTTCTGATGTTTTTTGCTTGAAGTAAAATTTTTGGGGAAAAAAAGAGCACGAAATGGAATTTAATTGAGCCTAATAAGTATAGGTAAAATTATCGACAGAAAATCGGGTTTGGTTGATTTATATGATAATTAGCTAGAGATATTGAGTGTTAAAACAATTTAGAAGGGAATTATTTGCTCAAAATAGTTTGTGCATACTATGTGCAATGGTCATTATTCTTCAATTTAAACAGAGACGGATATATTAAGTGAATTTTTTGATATAAATATTGAGTTTAAATAGAGGCGGATTTCGAATTTTAAGTTTATGCTTTTGGACCCCAACTATTTTTGCTTAATGGGTTCGAGATGATTTATATATAAATATTAAGTGAATTTCTTAATAGGACTATAGATCAAAGAGCATATTTGTATAATACGTGCTAAAAGCGTAGTACAAGTCAATTATATAAAATGTGCAAATCGCATAACCAATTTTAAACATCAGAAAAAAATTCGACCAATTCTATAACATCTCACTTGACAAAGTCGTTCCTTTATTATGTGTAAACCACATCTATATTCCATGTGTTTCTTAAACAAATTTCAACCAACTACATCCCAAAGTTGGGTATAATCATCTGGTATTTGTATCTATCAGTTCCACTAATTCAAATTCACGTCATATATTGCTCATTAAGGACACATTCCTTATCAAATTTTTTTTTAATTACGGGCTCGAACATGTTCACTATCCCTTGAGCCAAAGGTTCACTGGAAACGGCCTACAAGGTAGAATAAGGTCTGCGTACACATTAACTTTCTCAGAGCCCACTTGTGAAATTATATTGGGTTTGTTGTTTTTGTTGTAGGCTCGAACACGAGATTTCTGGTTAAGGGCGGAGGAATCTGGTGAGCCGAACTTTTAAAATTGTTGTTAGCTGGAAAAATTATAAGACTCTGTCTCTCGAATGTAATGCTTCTAGACATTTTAAAACTTAAAAATGATTTATTAAATATGTGGCTCCATTGGTAATATAAAAGGAATTTCTCAAACAATTAAATGATTTATTTGCTTGCGAAGAACAAGTAACACCATGTTACGTAAGTGGGAACAATATATCATGCGCACTTTTAAAGGACAACAAAAACAATGTCAAAATGGCTTTTGGCCGCCAAAAAAGATTATATTAAACTCTTCTTATTTTCACACGCTTTAGAACAGCTTGACCTAAGAAATTTTGAAAAAGTCGTGGTCATACTTCTAAAAGTCAAAAAGTGTTGAACGCCATTTCACTATTTTTTTTCAATTTTACATATCAAACATTACATAATGTTATGTCAAATGAATAATATATATTAGTTAGAAAATACAATAAAAAAAATAATAAAGAAAACCTACAAGATCGTTTCAATGCATTTATTTTAGTAACCAAAAGCTGTGGTCTCTTTGATAAAATGAAAAGGTTATCTCTAGTTTGACTTTTATTCTTTTTTATTTTGAATACAATTGTTCTTATAATAAGAGAATAGTCAAATTTAACGACACCAAGATTTTTACGTGGAAAATCCTTTTGAATAAGGGAAAAAACTACGGCCCCGAGAAGAGAAACTGATATTACTATAGCAAGGAATTTTACACTTTGTAGGTCCGAATAAAATACTCCGAAGACCAATACAACACTTAAAAGAAATAACCTTCTTTTGATATTCCCACCTCACTACAATATCGCTCACTCTCTATTTTTCTCACCCTGTTTGTGAAACCTCACTCTTTCTTTCTCTTTGTTGGTGTGTAGAAATGAGAGCCGAAACTCTCCTTTTAATTATAGCCGAAGTCTCACTCTCTGAAGCCTACTATATTTGACAATTTGCACACATTTTTCCTTCTTTTTCTTCAATGTCAACAATTCGACAAAGTTGGCTGTCAACCCAAAGAAATTTTCACGGACTCGTGTTTTGACGGTCCCTCTTAAAAGGCCAAGTTTGACTTCGGTCAACATTTTTAGTAAACGGACCCGGACTCGTGTTTTGACGGTCCCGGGTCCGTAGTAAAATATGGGACTTGGGCGTATGCTCGGAATCAAATTTCGAGGTCCCTAGCCCGAGTGATGAATTTTTGTTAAAAAATTGTTAAACTGAAAATCTAAAGATTTAAAGAAATTGAATAATGTTTGATCATGTTGGTATCGGGCCCGTATGTTAGTTCCGGAGCACGGTACAGATCCAATATAACATTTAGTAGGTTTCATATTTAAATTCTCGAAATGAAAATTTTGTAGAGGGAGAGCACTTCTCATTTAGTAGGTTTTACGCGATACAATCTCATATTAGTCGAACTAGTAAATTTCAAATAATGCAGATACATATACAAAAAGGAAGAAGCAAGGTACGTCTAGCTGCGCTCACCCTAATTTTTTTATATATTAATATTGCCCTTGAATCATCCGATTTTTACCCAAATATATTTTTCCTCTTTTTTGTCGCTACCCAAATATTAAATCAAATTAAAGAAAGGTTCTAATTGCATAAGGTCAATAGTTGTCACCTAGTAGGTATGAGAGCGTGTGCTAGGCACATACATATAGGCTCCAACGAATGTACTTTTTCAATGTGGCTTTTGTTTTAAAAGCTCTTGAAGACTTTTTTCTAAAATAAAAAAAATAAAAAAAACTTTTTCAATTTTTTGGAAATTCTTTTTACTTGTTTTTTAAATAAATGTCAGGTAAATTCTAGGGCAAGTTAGCCAGACGGCCAAAAATGATTACATTCACTAGCCAAATATATAAAAATATACACTTATTACATATAAAAGTATATATTTTTTATATATTAATATACACAAATATATATTTTATCAGCTAAGTATTATTTATGGGAGCGGCTATACAGTATAGTTAGGATACATTTTGCTGGCTCTTATTTTTGGAGTGGCTGACTGGGTATACAGTATAATTAGGGATGCATTTTGCCGATTCTTATTTTTGGGAGCATCCATACAACGTAGTTAGGGAAGAAATTCTTTCAACAAAGATGTAAATTAGGAAAGATTAGACGACGAAAATGAACCAAAGACTGAACCTTGATATTGCAAAACAATACATTTTTGTTACCACAAGATATATTGGCCGTCGCCCATCATTTATTGGCCGAAAATTTGAAATGCGTGCACTTGACAATATGAATTATTTGAAAAATCAACGCATTCATTCTGTAGCAAATCTTTTATAAGATCAATTTGGATTGGCTCTGGTTCGTCTAGAAAATGCGGTACATTTTGCCGGCTATTATTGGTCCTCATATCTATCGGGCAAGATGCCAATCATCTTTCCTTCTTGCCAACACAACCCCATTTTCCTTTTAATAATTGAATGTACAGACCAAAAAGCAGAGGCGGATCCATAATTTATACTTTATGGGTTCAGATTCATAATTCTTCCATATTTCATCTAATTTATTGGGTTCAAAATTTATTATTCGTACATAATTAATGATTTTTGGGGCAAAAAGTACATGGTATGAACAAAAGCTATGGGTCAATTGAACACATAGCTTCTATATTAGATACGCCTATGCCAAAAAGGGGAGGAAATTTCTTGAGACAAGCAGTATAATTCTCTGTTGCTTGAGATGCATTGCATCTTTGGCATAATGTTATTTTTTTTTTATAAAGATTGGTTTTATTCCTTAGAATGTGCCTATGAATATATTTGATGAATTCTTGAACATGCACTTTTTTTAAATGCTTTGATACTCCTATAATTGTAGCCCATAATTGACTACATCCACTGAATTCTTTTCTTTTTTCATTCTATTTTTCTAATGAAATATTCTCTTGGTTCCTATTTAATTGTTACTAATAAGAAAATCAGAATATTTAAATAGAATATTTGCGATAAATCTCTCAAAAAGGGAGTATGTGTAATATTTTCACTGAGATATGTCTCATAATTGTTTTTGACACTTCCATCAATATCTAAATCTCATAATACAAATGTTGTTGGACTTTTCACTTAGAGGCGGAGTCAGAATTTGGAATTTATGTTGTCGATATTTTTTGATATTTTAAGCTACCGGGCAATTAATAATTTGTTATATACAATAAATTTTTTAAGGTAGATGCAGAGTTTGGACCAAGCTACTAGTTTTGTCGAACCCGTAAACTCTATGCTAGCTCTGCCCTTCGTCCCACTTAGGCACATGTTACATCCGATATGATGATGGCATGAACTGGACTTTAAAAAAACAAAGAAGTAATAATTCATATAAATTCCAAATTATTTGGAATTGAGACGTAAATTGTTACGTTAGTTTCTGGCTAACGAAAATATTTTCCATGTTTTTGTAACAAAAAAAAAAAGAAAATTCTTATGAGTTTTTTATACAACTTTTTCAATCATATTATGCCACATATATTGGTCGGGCGGATATAAAAATAATAATATTCTGTTTGCCACTAACAAGCAGTAACATCACTTATATTAATTTTATATGATCAAACTAGATTCTTAAGGACAACCTATTAAAAAATTACAGATAAAAGCATTTTTGGACGGAGAGTTTTAATTTTTCAAATAAGGTGTTGAATAGTAGGTTGTCTGATTTTTAATTAGTCCTATGATTCTCTGTCTGGTCAGATATGTGGGACTCAGAAGGAAAAGGATTTAATTTATATATACAAACAGTAAATTTCTAGTGTATTTTAATAAGTTGTATCATGTAATATGTTTTATTTTTCAAGTTACTAATCTCACTCTTTACGGCTTGTTTGGATGATTGTTACCTATTGTACCTTTTGCCTTGTTTTTTTTATTTTGTTCTCGTTATTGCTTGTTGCTACTGCTCTTTTCTCATTTTTCCTCATGCCGAAAGTCTACTAAAAACAGCCTCTCTACATTCACTATAGAGGTAAGGTCTGCGTACTATATACCCTCCCCAGACCTTGGCTATAATTTGAGAAATATCCAAGAGTATACAAGCTCAGAAAACTAGTATTACAACTTTCTAAATGAATAAAAAATGATCAGTTGTGCTCTATATCAGCCATTTATAAGAACCAAAACATAGAGTACCTAACAAAATTGGACAGAACCCCAATGCGGCTCCATGCTACGCTTCCTGGGGAGCAAGGCTGCAGCTCTTGATATTTCTCCGCGACAAAAAGTAGTTAGGAAAGTGCTATCCAGAAGTATTTTGTATATATACTATGTACAATTTGCTATACTCTAATAAAAGTAGTTGTTGTCGTTGTCATTCACAGCGTCTTTACAAAGCATGGATCGAACATCTGCAATAGATCTAGGCGGTTCCAAGTCTTTCTCTTGAAGCGCATTACCTAGAAATTTTTGCATTTCTGATCCAAATATGTCGTCTAAAATCTGCAAGTTGAAAACAAAACCATCAAGGGAAATGTACAGAGTAAACAAACAAAGGAAGCTAATAGGCTCTTCTTTTATCTTTGTTTTATCTTTTTCTTTTTCGACAGAAATTTCAAAGAACCTCTATTCTCCGCGGAAAAGTTGGAAAAAGTAGCAAAAACAATTTACAACAGAGGGAGAGATGTGAACATTGCTTACATAGAGAAGGCGAAGATATAACATGGTTTAGATAGGAATCATCTAATTAGCTCCTCTATAAACATTCATTCACAAATCAACAACAACCCACTAAAATCACACAAGTGGGGTCTGGGAAGGGTAGTGTGTACCCAGACCTTACCTATCCCGAGGGAGTAGAGAGGTTGTTTCCGATAGACCCTCGGCTCATAATTATCATATGAACGTTTTGAGCTTTAAAGAACCAGAAGATCCCCATTCCCTTATTTTCGTATGACATGAAGATTCTAGATTACACAATTTAATTTCCTGGTAGAAAAAGTGGCATGCAACTCAACGTTTCTAAAGATGTGATGATAGAATACAAGATAGGCTTTACTAGAGGAAAAGTAGCATCAACTCACAGATACTGCAACTCGTGATGCTTTGTACCAAGATCTATTGTCTTTCTTTTCCTCCAAAAACTTTCGCACATCCTGCAATTAAACAAGTGCGAGTCATTTAAAAAGTGCGCGAGATTAGGGAAGAGTAATTGGATAAGCCAATATTAGATGTTTCAAAAAATATGCTATTTACTAACCTGCCCCATCCGATCCCAGAAGCCTCGGCAAATAATTATGAAAACTTGTGTCTCAAATACCATATGAAGTTGCTCAATTGAATTTTCCAGCATATCCTTCAGTGGCTGAATCCTAACTCGTAAATCAGACTCCTGTGTACCTTCCTTAGCATCTTGGATTATCTTCTTCAGTTTGGTGGGACTCTGCAATCTCGTCTGTATATAGAAACAGTTTATTCAGAGACCCCTCTCCGTAGATATCTTTAACTCTAGAATTACAGGAAACCGATATTGATTAAATCTTCACAACCCTTGCAAACAACAAAGAAGAATTTTAAAGAAAAACTGAAGAGCACAAGACTGTAACGATTCTAATAGAATACCTACATTTTCGACAAGTTTATCCATAATTGCTTGCATATAACCTCTGAATTTGGTTCTCAACATAACTGTAATTTCACTGATACGCTCTCCTGGGGTGACGTGACCACCATCTGGCAGGCAAGAACCCCATGACTTGAATTGCAGTTCTATCTGCGGCCGTAGAACATCCAGCATTCTCTTCATGGAATTCAAAAGAATTCCCAGCTGAAAAATAACTCAGACCGTTGTTTTATTGGAAGTAGAAAACAGAAAATAAAGGATTCGTACATTTACAAGGCTATTGCACAAAGACCGCGGAGCTCACCTCTTTGCAGACTGCATAGGGACATACTGTGCCTTTGGTAATTTTCTGGACATACTTGAGACCTAATTTAATGGGCATTACATTCTCCTTTAATGGAGATAAAACATCTGCATAGTGCTTATCCAAGGTTTCAATAACCGCCTTTTCTACGTCTGCTATAGCCTTTTGAAAAGACGTGGAAATATAAGTGTCGTTAGTCACTGTAACAAGTCGTGAAAAATAGACAAAACTAATTGAACTTTAGCGAGTAATAAGAGATTTCACATATACAATCTTGCTTTCTCGAAGTCTATCACTAATACAAGAATCATATATAAACATTTCTAAAGTGTTCTAACGTCAAATGCTCCACAACACAAAGGGAAGGGAAAAGACAAAATGAAGAACTCCCCCCACCCCACCCCCACCCACCCCAAAGTTGTTACTGCTATTAACTTAAAAAGCAGTCAAGTGCAAAAGGAGTTGAAGATGAAGAATTTGAAGAGCAATGTTTATACATACAGTTTCCAACGAGAAAAGGTATTCAGGCCAGCGTCTTATGACAGCATCATATTCAGCTAATGTCTCCTTTATTCGTTCATAGATATCATCAACAAAAGGAGTTGTCGAATACTGTGCATCTACACAGGGCCACTTTATCTGCAGATAATACAACTATAGTCAAGTAGAGAATTCTACGAAAGCAGTTCAGATCTCTCTCTCATTAAGCACATTTAAAAAGGTCTTGTACAATCGAGGAATTTTTTAAGCCCTCATTTTGCCTACAAATTATTTAGTAACCTTATCACAACAAAACACAGATTATTTAGTATAGGAAGGAAATGGACCCGTGTAAAGTAGAATGGAGACATGATTCATGCAGCTGAACCAACTAGTTTGGAATTGAGAAGACGATATAGCCACTGGGACTTGGAAGACAGATACTTAATGTACTGATAGCTTTCTCCTTGAGGAAGCAATGCACAAAAAGTCGGATTCCAAAGCTGTAAAATGTAGGAACAAAAACCACTAGAAATTGAAAGCTACAAGACGAACTATCCCTGGTATACATCTCTGTCCTATATGCATACAAAGTCACAGTACATATATTATGTGCATAAGCTAAGTCATTTGAACATATTGTCGACAAATCACAACAATGTGGGGATTGACATACCTTGTCAGGTTTACAGAATTCGAGCAAAGCAAGACGCTTCTCCTTGATCCAGAGGGTAATATATGGATGGAACAACTCCTTTGCATCAACTCCACCTTTGACAGGACTGTGAAAATGTTTTCACCTCTGTTAAGATCATACACATAGGACGAGCAGTAAAAATTGAACTAACGAACATGCATTACCTGATGTTCCAGGCACTAAAATCCTTCTGAAGATCAGCTGTCGCGACAATGAGTTCAGCTACAGGAGACGAGGGACCAGTGGGAGGACATGCAACAAGGAATGCACGCAATCTGCTACATAGCTCCGTGGAGTATATAGCTGAAGAAAGATTTGGGAGGTCTAGGAAACTACACAAGATTAACCCAGAAATAGCTATGAGTAATGGCATTCCATATAGTAATTGCCTAATAACATATCTACATGCTATCAGAAGATCTTTCCGCTGTCTTTATTTAATTTCTTTTATCTTCTTCGCAGCAAAGAGAGGTGATTACTCGTGTCCAGAGTAGACCAACATCCATAGTTCTTTTTTAAAAAAATTTATGAGACTTACATAAGAACTAACAAAATACACGAATATTTCTAAACAATTCTATACTAACAAGACTAGGTCAAATTTTATCCATAAGAACAAACAAACAGATCATAAAGAATGTGAGTGAGACAATAATTTATTTCCTCATACGGACCACAAAGCACAAAGTGTCTAATTTCCTGAGAAAGCTCCACAATATATATGCAACAAAATGGTTCGCACCATTACTTACCATGCTTGAATAAAGGCATTGAGCATGCAAGTTGGAGTAAAGCAGTCAGTAAGTTGGCATCAATTGATGCAAATCAAAAGATATGCATATTCAATCATGATTAGAACCAATAAAGCTGAACCAATATGAATAGACTGTGAGACGAGTTTAAATGGAGCGACATGGGTAGTGAGAATTTCATATAGTCGACCCCAACTAGCTTGTGGTTGAGGCTTAGTAGTAGTAGTAGTAGTTATAGTTGTAATAAAAGTAGACTGTGTTGTATTTACATGGTTCAGTGACTCAATTATCCAAATTAGTAAGAAAAAGGAATAATAGATTGATCCATCAAAATCGGTATCACAGGCAAAATGACCAGCGAACTTCAAATAACCAGTATTGACCCTCTAAATTTCCAGCTTTATAGCTGAATGACAAAGGACCACACTCCAATGAGGGAAGGGGTAATGTACCTTGGAAGTATATTCTGATTATGGATCTCCATGTCAGTACGAACTTCACGTCTGATATTCAAACAAAGTGATACCATCTTCTGGTAAGCGGTGGAGCGAGCCACAGGATCCATCAATATGTTATCATTGTTGTTGGAGACAAATTCATCTGTTTCTGCCAAGTGTCTTCTGGATCGTTTCTTCGCAGCAATCTACACAAAAATTGATGCGCAAAAGTGAGAAAGCTTCTCCAGAAAAAAAGGAAGGTTCCACATCTTCCGTTCCCTTTAAAAGAAAATAAGTAGGAAGATAGTTTCCAGAACCTGAAAATTTTTGCATAGCTTCAACTGCGCCTCTGGAGAAAGTATATCATTAAGAAGACTATACAGCTTCAAAGCAGGAGACAGTGCGGGAGCTGCAACTCCACTAGCAGGTCTGAACACATCAGCCATCCCTGATGGTAATGATTCGTCTAAAGACTTGTAGTTCTCAAAAACTAGTGCAACGATCAGCTCGATCTTTTCGGAAACTTCTCCTAAAATTCGATTCTGGTTCATGATAAAAAGTCAAACAAAGTATTGCAGTGAATACAAATGCGTTTCATTATCCTGGACAAACTGAGAAGTAATAAAATAACACTAGATTCTGGAACACAAACTTGCATGTGCATAACATGTTGAAAAATAAATAGAACCACCTATACAATGTAGTGACATTTTTAACACTTTCCTTTTTCTTCTCAGAAAGGTAGTTAGAGAGGTATTTAAGAGGCGAAAAAGCATGTGATAGGCTTCATTAAGCAACTGCTTCACTCTCCCTTAACTATTAAAATAGATAAAGAGTTCGTAATAAGGATCACAGAAACTTATGCTTGGAGCAGCCGAACCCATAAAATAACTACAACTGCAAATTACCCCATATTTTGTGAAATCACAGTGCCTCCTATTACAGCTTAATTAAACAAATCAATCTGTCTGACGACTCAAACTATGTTTTATCATTTACATTCGGTTTTTACTGTCACCAAACATGATCTTTTCCATTTTCTCAAGATAAGCTGTAATTGCCTCCAAAAAAAATTATGACTAGGGAAAAAATCTTTTTCTATATATATGGTAATACTAATCCCCACTCTGCCAACGCCCCCTTCCCCAGGAGCCCAACAGTAGCTCTTACCACTAACCTATCCATTCCTGCTAATAACTATATGGAATAAGTCAATTAACTAAAGGGAAAAAAAAGGTCCAACAGTGAACAATTCAAACCAAAATCATCTTACCTCTTGATGACTTAGGGTATTCTTAGTTCTGCCTTTAGAGACCACAGGTAGTAGCAAATCATACACCAAGTTCAGACAGTCCGCTGTAGGCGTCGCAACATCCATGACATAAGAAAGATATCTAACACACAAATTGGAATTTTTAGCAGAATTCCCCATGTGGGTCATTTATCAAATCTCGGAGTGATGCCAAGTATAAAAGATTTTCCGAGATAATCTACCATACCTTAGCCTAGTGTATGCATCTGAGACTCCATAGTATGATGCAAATTCAGTTACCAACCATCTCCAAGCACCATGAAGCAACAAATTTCTCTGCTGAAACTGTTGAACCTTCATTGCTGCTTCCAGAACACAATCATATGCAACGGTTTCTGCGACAGGACCACCCTAGCAGAAAAATAAGCAACAAATCAACGTCAAGAAACCTAACTTCTGGTCATCCATCATACCACATAATTGTGAACGTACAGAAAAATCAATGAATAAATATATATATATATATACCATGTTTAGTTTATGGCAGAATATACCAAGAAAATATGTTGCCTTGTCATTGTTATAAAAATAAGCATCATAGCGGAAAAAACCGCCAAGGGTCTATTGGAAACATCCTCTCTACCTTTTTATTTCATCCTCTCTACCTTCACTAGGTAGAGATAAGGTCTGCGTACACACTACCCTCCCCAGACCCCCCTGTTGGAATATACTGGGTTTGTTGTTGTTGTTGTATAGCAAAAACTGCAAATATGCTTCTCTTTCTTCAGGGGATGATCTAATTATCAGATGTTCAATAATTTGGCACTACTTACAGGGAGAACATAACAACAAACCTTTTGTTAAAGCTAACTCCGAATAACATTAATTTAACATTCACTAAATAAACATGTGTATAATGACCACACATATGGTTATATAAGCATACGTAATATAGAAGTATTCAAATAAAGCAACTTAGCGATGGCATACGATATGAATCTACAGATCGTCAAGAAAAAGCTATGATACTTGAGCTTCCGTAAGTGAAATTTTGTGTTTGTTAATTCAGAAAAAATGTAGGTGGACGAGTACAAATATTTAGCTTCTGGAAGTCTTTTTACAGCCAAATAATACAAAAAAATAAGGTTTTTGCAGGATTTTTGATACCTTAGTGTGGCTATTTTCATCAGGACTAGTAGAATAATTTATGTATAGCTGTACTCTTCCGACAAGTTCATGCTCTGGTTCATGATATATGGACCACCAACGGAGTTTGTCTCCCTGCAATTTTGCAATCAAAATTAAGTTTTCCTCCAAATAAGTTAAACCTCAATAACAGAAATAATAACAGATGAGATCCAGAAAGTATACCGGATCATCAGCAATATCAGCAACCTGAGCTACTGCACGACCACAGTAGTTTCCCTTTGAGTCATGTACTTCAACAATTAAGTCATCCCCAAGCCCCTCTGGTAAGCTGAATCATATTATCGATATTATCAACCGTCAATGCCAAGAAGATGAAAAACATGTACTAATAATTAAAATTTGGGCAAACAAGTCCACATACAATAGATGTGTTTCAGCGGATCCAGCTTGCATTTTTACCGTGTCCTCTTCAGGTAGGCTTTTCAATCTCAACGAACAAAAGTATGTCTCTGCATCAAGACAAAAAATCGAATTCAGTGGCATTGTCTAGAAAGAACAAAGCAACATCCCGCTTTGCAGCAACAGACTTATCATATTATTTTACTGAAGCTTAGGCACAGAGTTTTAAATATCAAAACCTCTGAAGTCCTAAGAAGAAAGAAGCGAACAGAACTATGGTACATTATTCCTCAAATTTTCCAATTCCAAATCCTATGCAAAATTGGCTATCAACTACCCGCTAGATCCATAGAAATTGGACAATAATAAGTGCTTCCCACCTTAACAGTCACCGAGGACAATGGAATAGAAGAAAAGGGGAGCAAAGTTGCTAATAATCATAACTCCAAGAACTCAGCTAAGAGTTGCATACCTGGAACTACTTCATATGATGTTGAACTGCTTCGTAAAGAAGTTGCACCAAGTTTCAAAATCTCAGAAATGTCTTTTACATAACGAGTACCGGCATGAAGGTATGCCAAGCTTTGACGTGATAAAGAACCATTTGGAGGAATCCTTGGAGCCACACGTACTTTTCGTATGGCTCCCCACTCAGAACTGAGAGTTGATTTCACATTGGACAACTGAGCACGTATAGCCTCCAGTTTTACCTTCGGTGGTTTCAGAGTGGAAAAGCTGCAGCCCGTGGGTGGGTCCAATGCCAATTTCACTTTACGCACTACAAGAGAATCATACAGTTCAGTTTGACAACTGATTGGTCTAAGCAAGAAGTCATCAAAACTTTAACATGAAACCTCTAAAGTACCTTGAACTTTCAGCTTGCCAAAAGTTTTCTTTGGCTTCATCGAGGCTCCCTCACCAACAAGTTCCAAGGACTTTTTCTTCAATAGCTCTTCCTCCGATTGTAACAATCCTTGCCTTACGCTGAAATATTTGCAACATAAGGTCAAGAATTACAAATAAATAAAATGCACAGGATGAACCGACATGCTATTACAATATGCAAAAACATTACAAATCAAACAGTGTACACTGTATAGACTCGGTATGCAGCACCAACCACCAAATCATCATTAAAATAAAAGCGCAACTCAAACTTTCTGTTATAAGTTGACAATTGAATGGTATCAGATAAGTCTCAGCTTCTGAATCGTCCTAATGTGATATAACCTGTGGCAGCATATTAATTTTTCTGTAAAAGACAAGACTATTTGAGACTCCAAACAAGAAAATAGCTTCTCCCGTATTTTGGCACGAGGTAAAATGTATAGAGCATGGAAACAGAAATAGAGCAAAAGTGTTGGAACGAAACGCACCCAAAACCATCTCGCAACAAGGCACATTCATTTTCCAAGAAAGCTGGAGCTTCGTGGCAACCCTTCGCCCATGAGTGAAGACATAGTCGAACACATGCCTCATAAGCAACGAAAGCTTGCCAACTACCTCGTACACTGTATCCAACTCAAATTACAAAAGAAGATGATGAATACATCAAATACTCCTAACAGAAACTTTATGATAGAAAATTTTTAGACCACTCTGAGTGAAATACCTTGCATGATATGTTGGAAAGACGGCAGATGAAGAATTAGAAGGTACACCACCAACCCTGAGAATGACAACAAGGTTTTCACTTTATGTCTTCAAATCCTCGACGATTATTCAGAAAAAGAAAACATGTCATGATTCAAACCTTCCGGACGGATCAGACTGTCCATCTTTTGCAGCACCTACGGATGCAGTATTATATGCTTTAGCTTCATCCATTGCTACAGAACAACCTGATATTTCTGGGAAGGAGATATCATCTGCCACAAAGGTTTTACGTTGCTCAAAAATTTGATCCCGTTGTTGTAATGAACCACCTAAAGGGGGTGCACTGGGAATATTACCATTGGACAACTTCGGGCTCTGCTTCATCACAGAACAGAATCAGTAGACAGAATAAGCGTAACATATTTGCATAGAAAGGTTACTACAAAAGAACAGAGTACTTGATCCTCATTGAAACAGTTATACAGACACGTAGTTACATGTTATGGAGGCACATATGATCATAGTTTATACCCAAAAGAACGAACCAATCAGAGATTTATACTTCTGGTCCACCTTCTCGCAAATGGTTTTAAAGGCTTAAACTTTCAGTCCACCTTCTTGGAAACTTATGCCAAATAGAAACCTAAGATACTTGGTATCATAAGTAGTGACAATCAGCAGCCTACTCATGAAGAGAAATAAGTTTTAAAAAAATTGGGATTCCTCTGATTAGCACTCCCATAACAATCTTGTTAGATGGTATCTCCACTTTCCTGGTAACTTTAGAGTCTCATTAATAGCCATCCAATGCAGAGGCGGAGCCAGGATTTCAAGCTTATCGGTTCAGGACTCTAATCCTTTTAAGTTACTGGATTCTAAATTAATAGATCGTATATATTCAATGAATTTTTTAAGATAAATAGGTTCAGCCGAACCCGTAGTCGGCACTCTGGCTCCGGCCCTAATGCAATGGGTCCTCATAAGAGACTATAACTGTTGTATCTCATGAGAAGGAGAAGCATAAACAGGCCAAACATAAATTTTACGTCAAATTAAGCCTTATTCATTCACAAGGATATCAGGTTGAGCATTAAAGTAATCTCCTAGAAGATTTCAAAGTGGCTTCATTTCTTTATATCACTCAACAAGTAGAGAACTATCCCAAGCTTCCACTCACTAGTCCTACATTGTTTACCAAGAGGCAAAAGTAAAACTGCACACCTGTCTCGAAAATGGCACCGAAGCTGTAGTTTTAGAACTTGCAACAAAATTTGATGGTTTTTTAACTCCATAACCAGGCACACTCTCAAAACTGTTGTTCTTTAGAATACCAACATTGTGAAACTTATCATCTTGAGGTGAAGTTTCAACTGAGTAATGTCCACCATAAACCCCATCGTCCGAATCCGAACCAGTATCCATATCAGACCCCCACCCATTTTCATTACCAGATGGAAAAAGCCCAGCTTGAAACTTAGAACCACATAGTATTCCAAAGCCCAATCCATCATTTTTTCGGCCAAGAATAGAATCAGATTGCATCCTCTGAGTATACATTGTCAGGTAATCTGTTCTTCACACTATCTCCTACCTAATTCCAAATCAAGGGGTATCCAATTTATCACAAAAACTCAAACACAAAAACCACAACACAAATAAAAATACAATCTTTTTTCTATTCTCACAAAAAAAGACAGTTTTAACATATGACATTAATCACCTAGAGCCAGTTAAAAGCATCATTACAACAAACAAGTAAAAAAACAAATAAAAATACAATCTTTTTTCAGTTCTCACAAACAATAAACAGTTTAACATTGAGATTAGGGCTTTTCCGCTAAATAAACCATGAAAATATCACACAAAAATACATAAACAATGAGAGATAATAAAATGTTTAACAGAAAAAATCAATAAAAAAAGTAAGCAGAACTTACAAAGAGCAAAGAAAGCCCAGTTCTTTAATGAGAATTGAGCAAATCACAGTTCTAAAGATTCTCTTTTTAATTCACACCCAATTTCTCAATTTTCCCAATTTTCCGATCTTTCCTAAGAAATCAAGATTTTTAGTGTAATAAGCAAAGTTAAGATGCGATAAATAACCAGGAACTGGAAATAAAGCAAAGTATAAAAAATTGACTAAAAAGGCAAAGAAAAAGACAGAAGAAAATAAATAAATAAGCAAAAGAATTGAACTTTTTCTCTTTATGTGCATGTATATGACAGATTGTAATGCACTTTGGACTGAAGTGTGAAAGTGACAGCAAGTAGAAGAAAAACCCTCTTTCTCACTCTCTAGCATAAAGCATTTAATGGTGTTTTCCTTTTTGTTTTTTTATTTTTTCATAATTAAAATATATATATATATATATATATAAAATAAAAAAAATAAAAAAAAAGAGGTTGGAGGGAGAAAATGGAAATAAGTGAAAATTATGAGAGAAAAAAGATTTCACAAAAAGAGATTAGTTTATGCAAAAAAAAAAATATATATATATATATATATACGATCGAGTAATTTAAAAAGTAATTACTATTAATTATTACATTTAATAAGTATTTGAATTAATAAAATTAAATAAAAGGTTAAATTTCTTATATTGTTTGAATATATAACTTAAATTGCTTTAGAAATTCCTCAAAAGATTGAGAACAGATTAAGGCACTATTAGTGTATTCAAGGCCGCTGAAAAATTATATTTTCTTTTATATTTTAACATCTCTTAATGAAAATATTAAATCCAATAAATTTTTCCTATATTGGTTATGTCATCGGTTTGAAACTTTGGGTTCTTGTACATTGCTGTCTAAGTAATCTTTTATGGGATTTTTATACAAATAGCCGGTAGAATGTACTGTTTACTTCTTCGAGTTAGTATATATAAGTGATAGATTATTCACTAATTATACATGGTTATACATAAATTATACACATATTATATATCCATCAGTTATATTTAATTTAAATGGTTTGGGGGACAACTATTTAGGTTAAGCGTTCATTTTTTATACCTTAGTTTGTGCTTTTAGTATAGACTCCCTTATTCCTATTATTTATGTTTTGTATATTTGATTGAGTAATAACTTTTTGTAATATTAGTGTAATTAACTTATTATAGTATATTAGTCATTGTTTATTTTATAGTAAATAAAAATTATTTATAACTATCTTTTAAGTAACTTGATTATATAAGTATTTTCCCGTTTTATTAATTATGTAAAAGGAAAAAAGAAGAAAAAAAAAGGCAAAGATTGACGGAGAAATGGAAGAATAAAAATGAAAAGGAGGTTTAACCAAAAGAAAAATGAAAAGGAGGTTGACAAAGACGGAGAAAAGTAACGCGAGTATGACGTGGCAAGGGCATGTTTGTTTTGAAATAACGGTCAGTCGTTTAGTGGCGCGTATTTGCCGCGGTGGGAGCGGTGTTGGTTACAGCTGGGTGCACCGAGTTTCTGTGCTACTTCTTTTTTTATTTTTTTATTATATTATTTTGCTATTTTTTGTTTGGAGAGATTTATTTTCTATTTCCAAGTTGTTGATAAGTGAGAGAATGTATGAAAGGGATAATCTAATATTTAAATTATTCGGTGCTTTATCTTATTGACTAAGAAAGGTTTCAGAACAAAGGAAATAATATTATTAAATGTTTTGTGATTTGGAAAGATCTAAAAATAGATTCCTTTGAGTATTAAAATGTGTCTTTTTGGACTAATGTTTTTACTTTTTAGTTGCATTCCTTAACTTTTGTTCTGACTCAAAAATAAATAATTGATTATTGTCTACTTATTCTAGAAGTTTTTGGTCGAATTTTGGTCGTTTTCGTAATATTTTCTCTCGTTGTATATGCTAAAAAAGGAATGGACTCATTTTTGATTGAATACTTTCTAGAGAAATTTTCATAAAATACTATCTTTTAATAGTAATTAATCATTTATAGATATCATTTGCTATATTATGATTATAGATACCTTTTATGTGGTTATAAGATGTATTTGATGTATTTAAGCTATTGTATTCATGAATACAGTAGCAAAAATAGGCGTGAATCAGGGAAGTCCAGCTAATCAGTTGTTGTATTCGAGTGTATTTGATTGTATTCATGGAGTGAAACATGGGATTACAGCTGGACAGATTATTGTATTCGACTGTATTCACGGCGTGAAATAGGGGATTACACTGTTTTTAAAATGGAAAGTGAATCAATTAACATAATAGACTCCTAATATAACTCAACAAACTCAAATTATCACACACAAAA
>NC_032000.1:19403193-19404051 GCF_001879085.1 Nicotiana attenuata | reverse complement strand
ATATATTGGAGATTGGTGCACATGTGTATGAACTTCCAGCATATTATGCTGTACTCCAACACACGGAAAGTTCCAGCATAATATATTGGAGATTGGTGCACATGTGTATGAACTTCCAGCATATTATGCTGTACTCCAACACACGGAAAGTTCCAGCATAATATATTGGAGATTGGTGCACATGTGTATGAACTTCCAGCATATTATGTTGGAACTCCAACACACAGAAAGTTCCAGCATAATATAGTGGAGATTGGAGCACTTGTGTATGGACTTCCAACATATTATGCTGGACCGATATATTATACTGGAACTCCAGTATATCATGCTGGAATATTTTTCGGATTTTGCACAGTATTTTTGTTCAGATTTATTTTTATATAAAATGTGGCTAAATTTTAATTATTTTAAAAACTATAATTAATTTTCAATTATCACTTGTAAGTATGACTTTTTATAATTTCACCATGCAAAAGTGCACACTACAGTATCGGTCCCGGTTTTCACGTTAGATTGTGCACACTACAGTATAAACTGATATTCGGTCAGTTTATACCCATCATGATTGTTTTATCAGGTATTTGTTATCTCCTATTATCATAAGTTCCGGATAACTCTACCACTCCAAATTAAGAAATAAGAGATCTTTATGGGGCGAAATGACACTTTAAAGAAAAGTTATTTATAAAAAAAACTAAAAAAAATACTGTTTCATAATATATATATCAGGTTGCTTTTGAAATCAATTAAAATTTCTTTTTTTTAGGAAAAAAAACAGGTCGTTGCTTCAAGTAGCGACCTACGAGATTTCTTTTTTTTTTTTTCTTTTTTTGAAAAAAAAAAATCAGGTCACGATTT
>NC_032000.1:19338625-19402095 GCF_001879085.1 Nicotiana attenuata | reverse complement strand
TTTCTCGTTTTCTTCTTCTTTCTCTCATCGCTGCTTATGGAATCATGGTCGGAATCCGATGGGTCGTCGGAAAATTGTCGACTAAAATAGGTCGTCTGAAGTTTGGGGTTGAGCAATTTGAAGATTCTGTTACCTTTTTTTTAAGAGCATTTCAATGTATCTCGCTGTATTTCTATGTATTTCATTGTATTCACTACCTTTTTTTTCATTGTAATTCAATGTATCTCGTTGTATTCCATGTATTTCATTGTATTCAGTATCTTTTTTTCTCATTGTATTTTAATGCATCCCTCTGTATTCTATCTATTTCATTGTATCCATTGTCTCGCTATATGCCATGAATGTATTCATATATTTTTTTTAATTAATATAATTTATGTATTCAGATGTATTATATAATTTCTCTGAAGATTGCTATATTTTTGGGGTATTTTGCGGTTGAGAATCTTTTTTATAACTGAAAAATACAAATTTTGTGTGTTATAATTGAGTTTGTTGAGTTATATTAGGAGTCTATTATGTTAATTGATTCACTTTCCGTTTTAAAAACAGTGTAATCCCCTATTTCACGCCGTGAATACAGTCGAATACAATAATCTGTCCAGCTGTAATCCCATGTTTCACTCCATGAATACAGTCGAATACACTCGAATACAACAACTGATTAGCTGGACTTCCCTTATTCACGCCTATTTTTGCTATTGTATTCATGAATACAATAGCTTAAATACATCAAATACATCTTATAACCACAGAAAATGTATCTATAATCCGTAATATAGCAAGTGGTATCTATAGATGGCTAATTACTACTAAAAGATGGTGCTTTATGAAAATTTCTCTAATTTTATCTCGTGATGATCTTTTAAAGTCCCAAACCCAAAGTCCAAACTACAAAGAAGAGTTCTAATTTAGGTAAACAAATAGATTTACGATTGTTAACAACTACTGTATATACAAATGTAAAACGTCTAATTTTGCCTATAAACGAACATTTTCCTTTTCTTGAAGTTTCAAACAAAAACTAGGACACGTTAGAGGATTATAGATTATAGTTGTGCTGCCAACTTGCTTCCTCTTCGTACAAACTTGTGCTAGAAATCTCTTCTCTTTTCCTTCTCCACAAAAAGAATGACAATTTCGAATTTCAAGTGTCAAACTTCTTAATTAATATTTTCAAAAGAAGTTTTTTTCCAGGTGGAATTTAACGAGAGAATGGAAGATAGGAGTAGAAAGTCAAGTTTGCAGCTATACAAATTCGTTCCAATTAGTAAAACTGCCCAAAGATTGCAAATCAGAAAACCAACTGTGACCTAGGCTCTGAATAATTGAATCTGACTTCTTGGTGTAGAAAACTTGAACTATTTCATAGAAATGAGTTCGATCTTTCAAAGAAAATAAAAGCATATAACGAAAATTTCTATTATTCACACATTGGCATGAAAGAGTGCCAGCCAATTTCTATGGAGATAAATCTCTTCTACTAAGATACAGCTCCCTTGTGCACAAAACTAAAAGGAACAGAAGTTCTTTCGACGTAAATCAATCATAATTCGACCCTAATACCTCCTGCTTAAGCTCTTCAATTTTAGCAGCTAGCTCATCCCTATTTTTCTGCAGATACAATATCATATGAAACAGTCAGAACAATAACTCAAAGTTAAAACTTCTCGAGATAATTCCTAAAAGATGAATCACTACTGGTAAAATTCAAATTTGAGGGACTGTTCTGTTACAGATTGCTTTGCTGCAGCAACTTGAGCAAGTTATAATAGTGCAGTCATTACCTTGAAAAGTAGATAGCGGGTACTAAACCAGACAGTGTAGCCAAGACCCACCACTTCGAGTAATTTAGGAAACTGAAAAATTATACAGTAACAACGCATATAGCTGTCAGCAACAGAGCCCAGAACATATTAAAATAACAAAAATGTCAATCTTTAGAGAGGAAAGTACGAACCAAAGGAATAGAATCGATGGCTCCAATAATAGCAGTTGTCAACCAAAGAGCAGTGACAGCAGCACCACCAAAGAGGATAAGTGAAGAGGAATCTTCAGGATCAAACTGGAAAGTAGGAACTTTGCGTTAACACTTGGAAGGAAATCTCAGTATGTAGACAAGGCAAGAAAATGTCTAATCAGCGGAATAAAATAGCGAAATGACAGCAAAGATGACTAGTTTCTTTAAATTTTCCATGTTATTACAAGATGAGCATCATATACATGTAGCTTTTGAACATATTTACATTTAAGCTACAAAGAAGTTCCAAAGACATGTCGCATTCGCATGTTGATAAGTTCAGCTACAGTGAAAAGAAAATCTTTTTTCTCTAATGGATAAAGAAACTAAATCTTTGTTAGCCTCTCGCCCTCTCCTAAGCAAGCACTAAGATGGCCACACACAAAACCACAAATTCGAGATAACAAGAAAAGTTGTTACTTATCCCCCAAAAAATACAAATTACCAATGCACCAAGTACATTGCATAAAGAAAAGAAAAAAGGAGCATTGCACACTTAGTATATGCATATCACAGGAGCCACAACAACAGCACAGAAAAAGGGAGAATTAAGCGAAGAGGACAGATGGACAGTACGATACTAAAAGAATCGCATGGAAGGTGAGGTTGCTCAGTTAACCGCTCAGAATCGACATGATTGCCGATGCATCTTCAAGCCTTGCGACTTTCAAAAGCTGAATTCATCACAGCAACCAGATTTAATCACTAAATATTACCTCTATATTGAGGAATAATCATTTTGAGAGGAGAACAGAAGGACGGTATGATACTATAAGAATGGCATGGAAAGTGAGGTTGCTCAGTTAACCGCTCAGAATCGACATGATTGCCGATGCATCATCAAGTCTAACGACTTTCAAAAGCTGAATTCATCACAGCAACCATTTCGAATCACTAAACATTACCTCTATTGAGAATAATTTAGTAAAAAGTAGAAAAAATAAAAAGAAATTTTGCAAGATGATCCTCACAGGAAAATGGTCATATCATGTTTGTAAGGGAACTGGTTGTTTTACCAAAGAAGTGCTAAACCTTTTCTTAAAACGAATTAATGAGAAAATAGAGGGGTGAATCCTAGTTAAATATAATAACCACTAGATCTAACGTTTAGATGTATTAATGATGTAGGGCTGATTCCGAAAATGTTGTATACCTAACACAAATGCTCAATGAATGTCAATGAATGTAGCAATAAAAGCATGCAATAAATGTGGATAATGGCAATAAATGTAATAAGGAGGAATTTATCACCCAAATATTAGATGACTTGGATGATTCTACTTCCTGACAAGGATGTGGAGTAATAGAAAATGGAGATGGACAAGGAATCTTCGATCTTGTGAATGAAAAGCGTATATCGAACAATGTAATCAGTGGACAAGACAAGCTTTTGTATATTCCTCGTAGTCAACCATTTACAATGTGTTCTTATCAGAAAAATGAAGATCCCCCTCTTTTTTCTTTATCTCTTCCTATTTATAGGGGAAATTACTAAGAAACCCTAAAAAGTAAAGCAGAAAGAATATCCAATGGAATATTCCTTCTTTTTATTCTAAACTTATTCTATCGTTGCTTCCGTACAATTTTTACTTGACCTCGGCACTAATCCTTCTTAAGACGACTCCTCGCCATTGTGCCATGGTCGGCTTAATCCTCGACCATGTTCATTTGCAGTTATTAAGTCGTCCAAATTTTGACCAATACAGTTATTCTCCACTGGAATTTTATTAAACAGCAAAATTATTTGTATCCAATAGAAACCATTTATATTTTGATGAAACATGTCCTGCAATTGAACGTGTATTTCACAAACTTTTGAAAATAAAGACTAGAAGAAGTGATTAAGATACGACTGATCAGTTAACCGCTCAGGATTCAACATTACTGTTGATGGTTCATCAAGTATCAAAACTTTCAACAAGTTCTGAGTATCGTCATAGCTGTCTACTTTTTAGTAATAAGGAGATCAATAATCAAAAGAGGGAAAAATCGAAGTGATTAGTCAAAGAGCCAATACACAGCAAATTGTGATTTCAGCAAACTTCTAATGAGACAGCAAACTCCAAGAGAATGGAACATACCTTAATATTTAGCTTATCAAATAACTTGGGCAGTTGCGAATCAAAGTCCAGAGGAGAATCTTCTATTGTTGATTCAGCTTGAACAACTCCATCACCTTTCTCTTCAACTTCTTCAACTTTGGGAGGTTCGTATATCAAAGACGCATAAGCATCAGTCTCTTTGTCTTTCTCAGAATCTTGAATTGGTGCTTCACTCTGAACAGCCCCGTTATCTTTACTTTCAACCTTAGGAGGTACATATAACTCATAAGGGCTTGTAAAACTTGACGATTCCTCTGATGCTGATCTAATAGCTGAACCCGTCCGGTAAAGCAATCCTGAAATATAAACACAAGACCATAATATGGCAAACAGTCACTCTTCCACCTCGATTATTCAATCAAACAAGAGGCAAAGTCTGAATTTTATGGGTTTGGGATTCTAGGACAGCGACATCAATTTCTTATAATTGAGTTTGGATCTTAAAATTTGCTCTTATTTTTTGGAAGGTTTGGGTCATCAGCCAAAGCAACTGGGTTCGCATCCGAGCCCATACGCTACACTCTATATTGCCCCCTGAGTAGAACAAGTCAAGAAAAACAATGCCAAATACTATATTTTACTTTGATAAAGTCGCTATTGGAGCTTGCAGACAAATTACATAAACATAGCAGCCTCTAAGAACGAACAAATCTGACTGAAGCAAGCTCTTACCAAAGGATTATTTTTTGCACAGTGCTGTCATTAACCCAGAGAACAGATACCCAACTTGAAAACACTTATGAGCCCATTAACCATAGTAACCATACAAAAAAAGGAAAACAGACGTGTGCAAATATTAACTATGTAATCTTAAATTAGAACTTACAATAACAACTACTACTACGCCTAAGACCCAAACAACTAGGGGTCAGCTATATGTATAGTCGTGTGTCCATGTTACTCAATTTAAATCCTCTCATATCAATATTATGCAATTACAAATAAAAAGTATCAGAAGTTCTTCATATTTTCCAAACGTATAGATCCCTAAAAGGCTAAACCACTACTAGAAAGCTACATTCAAAGTGATAACAACTAAAATATATTCTCAACTAACATATATCCCCTGTAAATTACAACTCAATAAAACTATTGTTTAGAAATGAAAAATTCAACCTTACACCCAATTTATATAAACAGTGAATCAGAAATTGGACGGTTCTCAACTTCTCATTAGCATTTGAACAGCAAGCAACAAAAAATTATTTAGATTTAAAACAACTTAAGAAATTATACCTTGGTTGAAGCGAGATATTGAGGGCTTTTTGAGAAGAAGAGTGGGTTTCCACTGAAAATGAGCGTGGTTGGGATTGATAAGCCTGTGATTGGGAAGGTTCGAGAAGTTTTGAGGTGTACACAGCTCCATTTTTTCAGCTACTGCTAAAACCCTAAATACTGGGGGTGAGATGGAGAGGGAAAAATTCAGCTTTATATAGAAGAAGAATGTGGGAGAGATAGTGCTAGGGTTTTAGGTGTGGTGGTGGTACTGGGCTCACTGTGTGTGTGTGTGTGTAATCCTCGTAATGTCAACCAGGTAAAATGAGTGAAGCAGAGACCGGAAGTATAGTAATAAAATATCTTCATTGCTATTATTGATTGGGCCTTGAATATGGGCTTTCTTTTAGCTACAACCTTAGGACCGTAAAAATAGCACGGTCTAGCCAGTTTTCGAACTGGTCATTCAAAAATAGCTAGCGTTTACAAAGTCAATAAGAAATAGCCACTATTTTGCTGCACCAGAGACCGGTCCAGCATAATATACTTCGGTGCACCTATGTATGAACTTTCAGCATATTATGCTGGAACTCCAACACACGGAAAGTTCCAGCATAATATGCTAGAGATTCGAGCACTTGTGTATGAACTTCCAGCATATTATACTGGACCGGTATACTTGCTGGAACTCCAGTATATTATGCTGGAGTTCTACTATACTTATGCTGGAACTCCGTCATATTATGCTGGAGTTCCAGCATACTTATCCTGGAACTCCAGTATAATATGTTGGAGTTCAAGTATACTTTTGCTGGAACTCCAGCATAATATACTGGCGTATTTTCCGGGTTTTGAACAGTATTTTCGTTCAGATTTATCTTTACATGAAAAGTGGCTAAATTTTGATTACTTTTAAAACTGGGCTATTTTTGAACGACCACTTAAAAATCTGGCTCTTTTTTAATTCTCCCCCTTAGGACCACCATTCTCGTTTTTGGGCTTTAAGAAACTTGGGCTTTTTCACTTTTAGCCTGCGCCAGAAATTATTTACCTTCGGTAGGCGGAAAAGATGTAAAAATTATATAATTTTTGTATGTTGATATACAATATATATATATATATATATATATATATATATATATATATATATATATATATATATATATATATATATATATATTACAAAAAAATGGCTATTATTTTGATAGCGGCTATACAGTATCGTTTTCCCAAGAAACTTTGGACTTTATTTATGTAAAAAAAAAGTTTTGGATCTTCCATAAATAACTAGGTGTATTTACTGTTTACCTTTTTTAGCCGGAATATATAAATTATATGCGGTTATATACATATATTATACATGTACCTCCTATTTTTAGTTAGAAGTGGGTGGGTGGACGGATATTTAGGTTAATTCTTCAATATTTTTTTTATAGGTGAGCTTAGCTCACTTAGTTCCTTCTATGTATTATCGGGACTAATTTGAGTAACTAAAGCAAGCCCGAAGAGTTTTCAAACCCATACGAACGTAGAGGAAATATTTGGAACATGATACCTATAGCACCAATGGAAGTGAATTAACATGACAATAACAACAACAACAATCATCAATTAGCGTACTCCCGCAAATAAAATTTGGGAAGGGTAGGATACACACAGACGTACCACCCTATTTTGGAAGGGCATAAAAACTATTTCTAATAGACCCTCGGCAATTAGCATAGTATAACATTAAATGAATATCAAAATAATGCTTAATTTCAGAGTTTCCGTGAAGATTATGTGGACCTTAGAATAAGAACTATAGGAATCACACAAATTTTTAGCTGAAAGAGATATGTGCTAATCAACAATCAACTTAGATAGGGATGGCAAGCGGTGGGGAGCGAGGCGGGTTTTGTCTTAACCCACAAAATTTTAACTCGTCCCGCCTAGCATACTATTTGCACCCGCGTACACCCGCTCCGCACTCACCCGCGCCCACCCACCCTGCCCCGCCCCGCTTAATTTTTCTCACTTTTATTTTGTTATTTTTATTTCTTCTTTTTATCTTTTGGCTGGAATTTTTCATACTTACTATAAAATCTCATACTTCTCATTGGTTTTAAAGATTATGAGATGCTTCAGCTAGGGGTGTTCATAAAACCCGAAAAATCGAACCAAACCGAAAACCGAACCAAATCGACAAAAAAAATGATACTTTTTAGGTTTGATTTGGTTTTGGTTTTGAATTTTGTTTAACCAAAAAATAGAATTCCGGTTAAAACTAGAAATTAAGAGGAAAAATCGGGTTACTGATAATCAGGAGACGGAAAGAATAAGAAATTTTTGAGGATAATAAAGCAGTAAATAAGTTTGTATTTCAATGTAATCTCAATGATATTTCGTGTCCTTACAAATGTTGAGACCTCCTCCTTTTATAGTTGATTTTTCTAGGAAAAGATATAATTCCTTAGCCTTAAAGAGGCAATTATGAGCAGTAAATGACATTAAATGAAACGTTACACAATCATTCCTATTCAATACTGATTCGCTAACGTATTTGACATTTAATACTGAATTTAGACTCCTTTATGCCATCAGATTCATATCTTCAATTCCTCTGACCTCCTGACTTTAATTAAGTTAAATAGATACGAGACTCGTATCATTTGAATATCATCTCGTGCCTATTTAACTTTCTTCTCCTCGTATCTGATATTGCCCGTGCCTCTTAACTGATCATCGTGTTTTGACCATTTGACCAGTCCACGTGTCATGCCACGTCACCTTCAATTATAAATTCAGTTTTTTCCCAATACAGATAGTCCCCCCACTTTTTATTTATTTATCAATTAAATTTTGGAAAGTGGATCTTCATTAAAAAGGGAATTTTTGCCATAATCAATGCTATGACAGTGTCGACGCTTCAATTGGCTCTTCTATTTAATGCACCATATACGTGTCACATTCTCATTAGTTCTGCGATTTTGCAGCCTTTTTCTAAGGCTTCTTTAACTCCGCTATTCACGAAGTGATAGTTGCCTTTATTATAGGCTTTCCATCATTACACTTCTTAATTATCGACGGTTGAGTTTATATGTAAATTTGCCCCCTTTTTCCTTTGTCTTCTTCTTCACAAGCTTTTTACCAAATTTCTTGCTATTTACTCTCGTTCACTTCTTCTTCAGTTCATACCTTCTGTTCATATCTTCTCACTATGTCGTCTTCGAATCCTAACCCTAAAAGAGTCCCAATTCTTGATAGTTTCCCCAATGCTCTTGCTAGACATAGAAGAGGTGGAGGAGGTGTGCTTCGTGGTACAGGGTCCGTTCGTGGTGGTACCTCTGGTTCCATCACTCCTTCTTCTAGTTCTGGCAATATCTCTAGAGGCTCTCTTTCTAACAGATCCACTTCTAAGGGCAAAGAACCTTTTGAGTCTAGCCAAGAGCCTCTGGTTGAAGAAATTATGCCAACGGATTTATCTTTCGAACATGACAAAGAATCCCTTCGTGACCAAGTGATTAAATTAGAGAGAGCTGATAAATATCCCTCTTTAATTACTGAACCTTTGATTCAAATTGTTCGAAGAGACTGTCGTTGGAGAGATTGACACCAACATAGTTATTCCTACCCCACACCAAAGAATATCTTCTTATAGGGTTGACTTTTCTTTCGTTTACACTTATCCCTTTACTTTGGGATTTATTCCTGCTATTGACCCAGTCATACTTGATTTCTGTCATTTTTTCAAAATTTGTTTAGCTCAAGTTGGTCCCCTCGTATGGAGAGCAGTAGCTTGTTTGAGGTATATGTCAACCAAAGCTGATGTTGACTTTACTTTCCCTCATCTAATTCATCTTTATCACCCCAAGCTATTCCGCAATGGTGTTTTTACCTTATCTGCAAGAAGTAAGAGGGTTTTGGTTAACCCTGAAGATAATAACGACCGTGGCTGGTACACCCGGTTTGTTGCTGTTCCCACAATTGATTTGGTGGGTGAATCAAATATTCCTTTTCCTGAGAAATGGAACTTTGCACGTAAGTATTTTCTTCCTTTCCGTATTTGCTTTCGTTATTTCAACTTCTCTTCTAATTTTATTATTATTCCTTTGCTTTTTTGTAGCAACCATGGGAGATGTGAAACCCGTTCCTAATTTTCGTGGTTGGGTAGATGCTGTCTTGAAAGCCGTGCCTATGGAGGCACGAACTTGGAAATCTATTTCCAACAATCATGGTTGGAAAGTGAAAACTCACGGTATACATCCCTTTTTGCTTCTCGTGTGTTAAATTCTTTTCCCCTCTTTTAACTTTTTATCCTTCTTATTGTCAGGATTTGCTATTCGAGGGATGTCAGCTGAAGTAGCTATCACCCTTCGAGCTTCTTTCAGTACTCCTCTTGCTTTGGAAAGAACACAAGCCACGCTGTCAAAGAGGAAAGTGGTTGAAGAGGATTCTGACTTTGATGAAGATGAAGATACCTCTTTGACAGCTCGTCCTAGAACCAGGAGGCGCATTGTTTCTGAGGATGAAACTAAAATCTCTCCCGCTCGTACCTCCGAATCCGTTACTATTACCTCTGATGAAGAAACCATTCCAAGGGACACCCCTGAATCCACTCATCGCCTCTTTATTGAGGGCTTCGAAAGTGGTGAATTAGGTCCGGTTTTAGATGAAATTCCTCTTTCATCTTCCGTTCCTGTTCTTTCTGTTCCTCCTCTAATTTCAAGTGTTTCCTTACCCACTTTGTTTGTTCCTGCCTCTTTGTCAATTTCTGCTCTCTTACCTGCCTCGACTCCTTCGACTACTACTATTTTTACCTCTTCTACCGTTCCTCCTTCTATAGTTCCCCCTTCCTCTGCTCATTATGTAGAGGAGGCTTCTAGTAGCAGAAGCATGGCTATGAGGAGTGTAACACTTGAGGTTCCTGCTAATAGCAGTCTTTTAAGGAAGTCTGGCAGAGCAGATGTTTGGCTTGAACCCTTAATTGGGGATATTGAGAAAAAGAAGATGGACAGTCACAGTTGTCTAACTTTGATGAATGATATAGTTCATTGTACATTGAAGGTACTCTCCCTTTATTTTTTAATAAATTCTTTCTTTTAATTCTAACTTTCATGAGTTGTTTTTGTAGGCTAACCTCATTGGTACGGAATTGATGGGAAGAATTTCCCTCTTAGAAAAGAAGGCTCGCGAGTCTGATCAGACTTTTCTTGAGGCTGAGAGGATAGCTAGAGAAGCCCAGCTTGAGGCAACCAATTGGAAAGAGCAGTTTAAAAATGCTCAGAAAAAGATAAAAGAATTGCAAGAGAATAACCGTGACCTGGAACAGCAAAAGCAAATTCTGACTTCTGAATTAGCGGGGGCCAAGGCTTCTTCTAGTAAAGCTGAGAAGGATAAAGAGCGCCTTGAATGTTCTTTTTCAGAACAATTATCAAAGTCAAGTGAAGAGATTAGAGAACTTAAGGTATTGTTGAGCAAGAAAGAGGAGTACGCGGGAGAGCTAGTTCAAAACTTGTCTCAGGCTCAGGCTGACTTGCAAATTTCCTCTGATAAGGTTCGTGCCTTAGAGAATTCTCGTGCCTCCTTTGAAGCTACCCTTGCTTCCACTTTGGCTGAAAAACAAATGTTAAAAAATGATCTTGCCTCGTGGGAAAGGGATTATGAGCTTCTTGAGGAGAACTTTAACACAGAGGTGAGCTGGGCCTTTCTAAACTCCCGTCGTGATGCCTTAACTGAGGCCAGTCAAGAAAACTTTGATTTAGAATCGGAATTGGCCAAGGTTTTGAGAACCATTGAAATGACTCAACAACCACTTGACTTTCCTTCTCCGGCAGATGAAACTCCCGTGGCTGAGGAACCTTTAAATGAAGGAGCCGCTTCTGTTGAAGTTGAAAATGTTACAATTCCAGCTCCTGAGGGTGAAACTTCACTGATACAGTCCGTGGAAGCTGAAGCTCCCGTGACTCTTGCTTCCCTCGGTGACTTTAACACTTCAAGCCCAACTGCCGCTACTTCCTCAGAAATTGCTACCGTGCCTACAGCTGCTTCTGAAAGTGAAGTTGACATTGCAACTTCAGAAGTTCCAACCCCTTTAGTGACAAGTTGAATATTTCACTCCTTTGTTGTTTTTTTTATTAATTGGTGGTTTTATCCCTTGACCTTTTTAAGGGATTTTTTGGTTAAGTCCCCAGTTATCATAATGGGGCACTTGTAAAAATATTTTGCTTGACTAAGTTTTACTTAGTCTTTTTTAAGAAGTTTTCTTGGTACTTCAATATATTCTATTCTTGCCTTTTTCTTATCTATTTAGGACTTATAGAATAGTTTAGCATTTTTATCCTTTGAAATTGCTTTATGATTCTTCTCATGAGTTATTAACATGAGGTTTATAAAAGAGGGCCCTTTTCATATATCGACACTTAATGAAGAAGACGTCTCAACTTCATAATGGTGTTATAATACGATGAAAGAAATAGGAATACACATGTTTTGTATGCCACAACTTTGACAAGTTTTTATTCATGAACTTGAACAAGCTTTTATGTATTAAAGTACATCTATAACTTTCTCGTAACTGTTTTTCTTGTAACAGATTTTTACAAAATAAATATAATTTAGATAAGGTTTTCCCTTATAACCCGTTTCAGTATATAGTCATGACCCCATCTTCATGTATTAGGAAGGGTTTGAGAGGTGACTCTATTGTTCTCATGAGTGTTGAGAGGTGACTCTGTTGTTCTCATGGGAAAGAATACCATGATGTATGCTTATGCTGGGATTCCATAACCTCTGCTCGACACTTGTCTCTTGATTTACGCATCTATTTTCCGCACGTATCTGTTCTGTGTTCATTATACAGTCCCCCAAGTGTTTGAGCGGTGAAGTATGAAGCCTCGAGCACTTGTTTTTCCTCTTAACTTGGTCCTTTTCCTGAAACAAAAAAATTTGCGGGACTCGGAGGTGCGATTAGAGATAAAGACTGCCTAACCCGTGTGTATTTCCATCAGATTAATTGTAACCCTAGGCTGGGAATTTAAGAATATTCCATCTTGCCGTACAGGTCGTGACTCATCATTTGGCACGAGTTAGGGTTTTTGCCTAGCATCTAAAATCGTTAGTAAAATTGTTAATGATTAAAAAATAAATTTTAACATAGAGATACCTGACCGTGGATACTTTTTTCAAAAGTAGTATCTTTTTAGATGGACAGCATTCCAATGTGAGGGTAACAGCTTGCCATCCATTGTCTCCAACTCGTATGCTCCTTTTCGTGCAATGTCACGAACTCTGTAGGGTCCTTCCCATGTTGGACTCAGCTTTCCTGAATTAGCAGCCTTTGTAGATTGGAACACCTTTTTAAGCACGAAGTCCCCAATTTTAAAGAATCTGAGGCGTGCTTTCCTGTTATAATATTGTTCAATTACTTGCTTTTGTGCCGCCATTCTTATTAGTGCAGCTTCTCTTCTTCCCTCTAACAAATCAAGATTCACCCGCATCTCTTCATCATTTGATTCCTCCGTTGCTTGAACGTACCGTGTGCTTGGTTCTCCTATTTCTACTGGAATCAAAGCCTCCGCACCATAAACCATTGAAAATGGGGTTTCTCCCGTGCTTGTTTTTGTCGTTGTACGATAAGCCCATAATACCCCAGGTAATACCTCGGGCCAATTACCTTTCGAATCATGCAACCTTTTCCTCAAGTTGTTGATGATAACCTTATTCGTGGATTCCGCTTGTCCATTCCCCACTGGATGATATG
This sequence comes from Nicotiana attenuata, assembly GCF_001879085.1. Classification (NCBI taxonomy): domain Eukaryota; kingdom Viridiplantae; phylum Streptophyta; class Magnoliopsida; order Solanales; family Solanaceae; genus Nicotiana; species Nicotiana attenuata. Next base: position 19,389,017 of record NC_032000.1, on the reverse strand, counting down.
GTGTAGATGTTATCCTTTTAATCTGCCAACTTTGAAAAAATTCTGTGATTTGGGCTCCTATGAATTGTGGTCCATTATCACACACGATTTCCTTTGGTACCCCAAAACGGCATATTATGTTTCTCCAAATGAAGTCTTTAACTTCTTTCTCCCGCACCTGTTTAAATGCCCCTGCTTCTACCCATTTAGTGAAGTAATCTGTAAGCACAAGTAGAAACTTTACCTGACCTTTTGCTTGTGGCAATGGACCTACGATATCCATTCCCCATTTCATAAAGGGCCACGGAGCTATGACAGGGTGGAGTAACTCAGCTGGTCTATGCATATTATTGCCGTATCTTTGACATTTATCACATTTAGACACGAAATCGTTAGCTTCTTCTTCCATCTTGGGCCAATAATATCCTGCTCGAATCAATGTTTTTACTAGCGACCTCCCACCAGCGTGACTTCCGCAATGTCCTTCATGTATTTCCCTCATCACATATTCTGTTTGAGAAGGTCCGAGACACCTTGCTAATGGTCCACCGAACATCTTTCGATAAAGATTTCCTTGATGCAAACAATAACGAGCAGCTTTCTTGCGAAGTGCATGAGCCTTTGTTTTGTCAATAGGCACGGTTCCATGCTGTAAAAAAGCAACAATTTCGTTTCTCCAATCCCATGTTAAATGATTAAAATTTACCTCATTCTTATCAGGTTCGAGAACGGAATGAAATAGATGTACGACTGAAGCATTTGCATCATTTGTTACGTCCGCTGCAGACGCGAGGTTAGACAAAGCATCTGCTTCTGCATTCTCGTCTCTTGGGATCTGCATTACCTTCCAAGTTTGGAATTGTTTTATTAGCTCCCGTACCTTTTCCAGATATTCTTGCATTCGAGTTTCCCTGGCTGTATAAGTCCCCAGTATTTGATTAACCACAAGTTGAGAATCGCTCTTGATTATAATCTGTGATATGCCAAGTTCTCGTGCCAGTTCTAAACCTGCAATGACAGCTTCATACTCTGCTTCATTGTTAGTTATCGAATGACACTTTATAGCTTGTCTAATAGTTTCACCCGTGGGTGGTACGAGAACTATTCCTAAACCTGCGCCTTTTACGTTAGATGAACCGTCAGTGAATAAAATCCAAGTCCCCGGGTTTGCACCATTAAAAACTTGTAATTCTTTTTCAGCTTCTAATTGCATCCCCTGACTGAAATCAGCTACGAAATCAGCTAATACCTGAGATTTTATAGCAGTCCTAGGTTGATAAGTGATGTCGTACTCACTTAATTCTATAGCCCATTTCGCTAATCTACCTGATAATTCATGTTTATGCAAAATATTTCGTAATGGAAAAGCAGTAACCGATCAAATTTGGTTTGGTTTTGGTTTTAATCAAAAAATAACCGGAAAAAACCGAACCAAACCGACTATAAAAGCAGCTATTAAAATTTGTTATTACATCTAATATGTATATTTTTATATAAAGTTTCTAAAATTTTATAGTACATATTAGTCATTTATATTTTTAGTCTAGATCTTTGCTATTATAATAATCTTATTCTTTGTCTTTACAATCTAGTTTGATTGGTAATTTCTTTTGTTAAGTACAAGAGTTTATTTCATGTTAAAAATAATCGATTTTTAATTGAGTACTTAAATTATTGATCAATATTTGATTCAATTATCATCTATATATCTTGATAAATGATAGATTTCTCAGAGAGCAATTGATTTGATAGTGTTACATTGAATATGTAGTCGCCGGAATATGCGTTTGGTAGTGCATTTCTCATATTTAAGAAAAGAACCAACAAATAACCGAAAAAATCGAAAAAACGACAAAAACCGATAAAAGCCGAATCGATAAAAAATCGACTTAATTGGTTTGGTTTGGTTTCAATATTTGAAAAACCGACTTACTTGGTTTGGTTTTTTTTATAGGGAAAAACCGACCCAAATCGATCCATGAACACCCCTAGCTTCAGCTAAGAAAAGAACAACTGAGAATTACATCTTGCACATATAAAATAAAAGTAACTTAACAAAAATCTTTAATATCATAAAAACTCTTTGATTTTTAACTTTTTATATTTGAATAAGAGTATATGTTAGTTTTATCAAATTCAAGCTTACATTAGAAATTGCCAAAAACCTCCGTCAAAGATCAATTAATTAATACTTTCATGTTTGTTAATGAGTAGTTACACTCACGAGTATTTGAGCAAAATTAAGGGGTAATACTTTGATTAATAAAATAGAGTTAGAACTAATTGAGAATTATGTGTTAAAATATTACAGTTTTAGAACTTTTCATAAAAGATGAGAATTTGACTTACATACATCATGAAACTTTTATTTTGTTTCAATATATTATGTCATCTCCAGAAAGATAGAAAAGTGGGAAAGATAGAAAAGTGGGTTTTCTTCCTTGCTGAATTTTTTAAACCCGCACCCGCAAACTATAAAAAATAAAATAAAAGTATGTCGCCCTGCACCGCACCCTTTATGTGCTTAAACCCATACCACCCCGTATATGTCTAAATTCGCTCCGTCCCGCATCCGCCCCGCCCCATTGCCCTACCTAAACTTATGTAAGTAACTAAGATAACCAACTTCAACTTTAATTTAACGGAAAAGGGCCAAATATATCCTTGTACTATCAGAAAAGGTTTAAATGTGCCCCTCGTTATACTTTGAGTCCAAATATATCGCTGTCGTTATACTTTGAATCCAAATATACATACCTTATAGACAATTAAAATTTTACAAAATTAAAATCCATAAGAAATTTGGATTTTATCATAAATTAAATATATAGTAGTCAAAACAAATATTATGGGCTAATATGATTGGGTCAATTATTTAAATCTAATGAAATTGATTTAGATAAAAGCCCAATATTCTATTTGGCTAGCCCATAGTTGGTCTTCTATCAAATGGGTCGGCCCATGAGCCTCAAGCCCAATGGCCCACTAAGATTTTCTTGGATGTTACTCCGCCCACACTTATATAAAGGGGTCAAAGGAGAAGGTTAAGACAAGCAAGTAAGCAGAAGGAAAGGCTAATGAAACTCTGAAGAATAGCATCAAGGTCTCCATCAATATCCGCAATCGTCGTATGTGGTCAAATTCCAAAGGCAAACTCAAATCATAGGCGGGCGGCTTCATATCTTCCGTTCATGATAACCCAACACCAAATCCTGGTTCGTGACGACCTTCAAATTGTCCGTGACGTACTACAAATCTAAAATCCATCAAGATCAAGCTCTTGAACCATTGTTCGTGAGGAGAAGAATCAGAGGACTACATCTCTTTAGATTTGAGATATTTTAAAAATTATAACGTTATCACTTGAAATCGAATATAATATTTATTGTTATATTTCTTGTCTTGATTAGTATTTTTCAGGAACGAAATTTAGTTGTTACAAACCACATCCGCACCGCCTCATTGCCCTCCCTAAACTTAGGTAAGTAACTAAGATAACCAACTTCAACTTTAATTTAATGGAAAAGGGCCAAATATATCCTTGTACTATCAGAAAAGGTTTAAATGTGCCCCTCGTTATACTTTGAGTCCAAATATATCGCTGTCGTTATACTTTGAGTCCAAATATACCCCTATCATTATCATATTAGTTTAAATATACCTTGTAGACAATTAAAATTTTACTAAATTAAAATCCATAAGAAATTTAGATTTTATCTGTCACTTTCCGAATTTCCCACCGTCGGGACTGTGATGGCGCCTAACATCGCACTCGCTAGGCAAGCCAACATTAGAGAATTTTTCACCTTTTTCCTTTACTTTTTATAATTAAAACTAAATCAACAAAATTGAATGCGGAATTACATAATTAACTTACCATCTTTATACTATTAACAGAAAAATCGAAACAGTTGCACCCGGAAATCGGTGTCACAACTCACGAACTTTCTACAGATTACTACAAATACTGGTCTGAAAGAAAAATACATATGCCTCGAAAGTAAATAAAACAGAGATATAGAATGCAGGAGGGGACTCCAGGGCCCGCGGACGCCTGCAGGACTATCCTGGGTCTCCTGACTGAAGTATCACCAACCGACCTCTCCATCAGCCACTACCAGCTCCGAAATCTGCACAAAAAGTGCAGAGTGCAGTATCAGTACAACCAACCCCATGTACTGGTAAGTGCCGAGCCTAACCTCGACGAGGCAGTGACGAGGCTACGGCGGGGAATATACAATATATAGATCCTGCAACAGTTTATAATAAGGCAAAAAGCAAATACAGAATAAAATAGGACAGTAACTTGTATCAAATAAATACGGAACCCAGTCGTTCTACCAATACTCAGCTATAACCAATCCTTAAGAGAGTTTCAACACCACAATAATGAATCTCAGCAGAAGAAGAATACATAAACAACAAATGATGCGGCGCGCATCCCGATCCCACCATATAATCAATAACAATATGAACATTCACCTTATTACTCCTCAATATATCACCCTTATTACTCCTCAATATATCACCCTTATTCCCCATATTGCGTCATGCAACCCGATCCCACTTGTCCACCCTTATTACTCCTTGTAGCGGCGCGCAACCCGTTCCCACCATACAATCACATTTCCCCCTCATTCCTCCTGGTGCGGCGTGCAAACCTATCCCACCATATCAGTACCAATCGCAAAAATAAGAACAAGTATTTCACAAGTTAACTCAGATCCTCCACAACATTTAAACCTCAGACCAAAACAACGGAAGATCTCTACAATTATGAGGCTTCATCAAGTAATACTACACGGCGAGACCAACCAAAGTGTACCATGAAGCACCAGTAAACCAACAATATAATATAGTGAAACTACGGAACGATTAATACCTCCAATAGAGAAAACAACATTTAACAAGAAACAATTAGATGTGGAAGTATCAATAAGCAAGTAACAGTTAAGACAAGAAAGCAATATCCTAGGAAACGGGGAAGGGAACAGGCTAAACAGATAATTTGGCGGCGCATAGGTACTCGCCACCACAACTATACGCCACACACATGGAATTACACATAGCAATTCAGTTGGAGATCCCTAATCCCTCGAGTCAAGGTTAGACCGAGCACTTACCTCAAGCCAACAGGTATTTCAAAGCTCAATTACCGTTTTACCTCTCGATTCCACCTCCAATCCACTCGTATCAGTCATAACTAACTTAATAACATCAATTAACGCTAAAGAAATCAATTCCAATGCATAAATATAGATTCCCCAACATTTCCCCCCAAAAGTCAAAAATTGACCTCGGGCCCGCTTAGTCAAAACCCGGAATTCTGACCAAAACCCGATTACCCATTCACCTCCGAGCCCAGATATATAATTGGTTTTGGAATACGACCTTAATTTGAGGTCTAAATCCCCAAAATTCGAAATTCCTAAGTTCTACCCAAAAACATCCAATTCCACCATGAAAAACCCTAAATTCTAGGATGAAATTTTGTGAAAAGAAGAAATAGATTGAAAGAAATGAGTTAAGAATCATTTACCTATGATTTGGGGATGAACTTGCCCTAGGAAAATCGCCTCTTGTTGTTTAGGTTTTGAAAAATGGGAGAATGAATGAAATATCCCGTCTAAGACCCTTTTACTCAACTGCAGATGTCACAATTGCGATCTGAGCTTCGCAAATGCGCAGCTCGCAAATGCGAAGGAGCCATCGCAAATGTGAATCCCTTCACAGTCTTGCTGCCTTCGTAAATGCAAAGAAAGTGTCGCATTTGCGAACACTGTTCCTCGCAAATGCGAGTAGAAGACCGCATTTGCGATCATACCCCTTCCTAGACTCCCCTTGCAATTGCGAAAATTTGTTCGCATTTGCGAACTATGTCGGCCCAGGCTTTCTTCGCAATTGTGATAAATACCTTGCAATTGCCATGCCTGCTTGGTTCGCATTTGCGAAGCCTGATCTCGCAATTGCGAGATCAGAAGCCTGTTACAGACACCAGTTACACCAGCAAATTTCTAATTCCCAAAATCACTCCGCAGCCTATCCAAAACTCACCCGAGCCCTCGGGGCTTCAAATAAAACATGCACACAAGTCTTAAAACATCATACGAACTTGCTCATGCGATCAAATCGCCAAATTAATACCTAGAACTATGAATTTAGCACCAAAACACATGAAATTTTCAAGATAGTTTCAAAACTTCTATTTTCTCAACCAAAGGTACGAATCACATCAAATCACTTCCGTTTTTCACCAGATTTCACAGATAAGGTTTAATATCACCTGAACCAAAATACGGGCCCGATACCAACAAGATCAAAGCTTTTAAATTATTACATTTTCAGTCTTATCAATTTCTTTCAAAAATTCATTTCTCGGGCTAGGTACCTCGGAATTCGATTCCGGGCATACGCCCAGGTCCCATATTTTACGACGGACCCTCCGGGATTATTGAAACACAGGTCCGGGTCCGTTTACCCAAAACATTAACCGAAATCAATAAAAATAAACTTTTTAGGCCAAAAATCATCACTTCTTAAATTTTTCGCATAAGGGCTTTTCAGATGCACACCCGGATTGTGCACGCAAATCGAGAAGAGATAAAATGAGCTTTTCAAGGCGTCGGAACATGGAATCGAATTCCAAAACATCATCATAAATTAAATATATACTAGTCAAAATAAATATTATGGGCTAATATGATCGGGTCAATTATTTAAATCTTAATGAAATTGATTTAGATAAAAGCCCAATATTCTATTTGGCTAGCCCATAGTTGGTCTTATATCAAATGGGTCGGTCCATGAGCCTTAAGCCCAATGGCCCACTAAGATTTTCTTGGATGCTACTCTACCCCACACCTATATAATGGGGTCAAAGGAGAAGGCTAAGACCAGAAAGTAAGTAGAAGGAAAGGCTAAAGAAGCTCTGAAGAATAGTATCGAGGTCTCCATCCATATCTGCAATCGTCGTCTGTGATCAAATTCCAAAGGCGAACTCAAATCATAGGCGTGCGGCTTCAAATATTTCGTTCGTGATAACCTAACACCAAATCTTGGTTCATGACGACCTTCAAATTGTTCGTGATGTACTACAAATCTGAAATCCGTCAAGATCAAGCTCTCAAGCTCTTGAACCATTATTTGTGAGGAGAAGAATCAGAGGACTACATCTCTTTAGATTTGAGATGTTTTAGAATTTTAACCTTATCACTTGAAATCGAATATAATATTTGTCGTTATATTTCTTGTCTTGATTATTATTTATCAGGAACGAAATTTAGTTGTTACAAATTTTGGCACGCCCGGTGGGACCATCTCTACCTCTCATCTTTTCTCTTCAAAGTTCAAGAACACCAAGATGGCTACAATAAAAAACAAACCTAGATCTGACTCCAAAAGCGGATTGGAAGTTGCAATGGAGATTGTTGGCCAAATCCGAAAAAGCAAAGCCGAAATACTAGGACAACATGTGCTTGAAGTTCAGTCTACAAATCATGTTTTTGGTACATCTTCTCCAACAAAAGTGATATCCTTTTCGTACATGCTGGAAGAAGGGAAAAACATCACCGGGGTTGTCGAACGAACTTTGGCGCGATTTAGCCTTTCAAGAAAATTCCACCGCCATTCTCACAATCCCTTCATGCAGAAAGATGATGACGTCTTGAGCATCAAATTTGCTCCAATATCTCCTCATGTCACTCTACAATCTACTTTTTATCCAAGTGATGATCCATATTATTCTTCGTCCTTTTTGCGGTAGTCATGCAAACGATGATGATTGAAGCTTCTACCATAGAAGAACAACTTGCAAATTTGACAAAAGCTGTTGAAGGCTTGACAAAGTACATGAAACATCAAGATGATAAACTTTCCAAGTTGATGAATAAGGTAGAGAGTAAGAAGAATCAAGCCAAGCACCTATGAAGCTTTTAGAAACTCAAGAGAAAGGAGAGTCCTCTGCAAAGCTAGCAACAATGACCAAAGAGCTCCAAGTCTCTCTTGATGGACAAATTCATGTTGAGCAACTGCAGGACTTCATCATAGGAGCCATCAAAGATAAAATTGAGCCTTAGCCTCAATCTTTCCTTACATACACAAAGCCGTACACACAAAGGATTGATAACTTGAAGATGCCAAGTGGATATCAACCTCCTAAGCTTCAACAATTCGACGGTAAAGGGAATCCCAAGCAACATGTTGTACACTTCATCGAGACATGCAATGATGCTGGAACTTATGATGATCACCTTGTCAAGCAGTTTGTTTGATATCTCAAAGAAATTGCTTTCTATTGGTACACGGATCTTGAACCTGGTTCAATAGATAGTTGGGAGCAACTAGAGTAAGAACTTCTCATTCGCTTCTATAACACAAGGCGCATTGTGAGCATGACTGAACTTACAAACGCTTGACAAGGGAAGGAGGAGCCAGTTGTACTTTATCAATCGAGGGAGGAGCTTAAGCCTCAACTGCAAAGAACGTCTTAGCAAAACTTCTGGCATTGAAATGTGCATCCAAGGTATGCATTGGGGCCTTCGCTACATCTTGCAAGGAATAAAGCCTAAAACGTTTGGAGAGTTGGCCACACGTGCTCATGATATGAAATTGAGTATGGCTACAAGTAGAGACCAAAGGTTTCTTGGCTTTGAGCCTCGTAATGAAATGGAAGTAGACGATGCTGAGAATGGGGGCAAGTATTCATCCGAAGTTAAAACGGAAGAGTCCATGCATGTTACAACGCTCCTTGACGCATGAGCCTAAACTACGTGTTGCAATGCTCCTTGGCGCATGAGCCTAAACAGCATGTTGCAATGCTCCTCAATGCAAGAGCCTAAACTGCAAGTTATGATGCTCCTTGATACACGAGCTTAAACTGTATTTCACGAAACTCCCCGAATTCAGGTCAAATCTCCAACTTACTAAGCTCTTCAAATTAGAGAAAATACTTCAATGCGAAGCTCTTCAAATTCGAGCCAAATCTTCAACTTGCAAAGCTCTCTAAATTTGAGCAAAGTCTTCAAGTTGCAAAGCTCACCAAAATCGAGCAAAGACTTCAAGTTGCAAAGATCTTCAAATTAGAGAAAAGACTTCAAGTTGTGAATCTCTTCAAATGGAGCAAAGTCTTCAAGATGTAAAGCTCTTCAAGTTCAAGCAAAGTTTTCAAGTTTTGAAGCTCTTCTAGTTCGAGCAAAGTTTTCAAGTTGCGAAGCTCTTCAAGTTCGAGAAAAATCTTCAAGATGCAAATCTCTTCAAATTAAGCAAGTCTTCAAGATGTAAAGCTATTCAAATTTGAGCAAAGTATTCAAGTTGCTATACTTCTTGTTTGCACGAGTATTAACTGTATACAAAAAAAACTTATACTTCTTTTGAACTATGTAATGACTTGATCCTCTTTGCGGAGGTACGTAGGCTACTTAGAATTTTGTTCTAAGTTCAATCATATAAATTTTAAAAAAAAAAGTCTACTTTATCACGATGACAAAGAGAAGCTTATGATGCTCTCTTCCGAAGCTAGAAAGATGGGGCATTATATGTATTATTTCATCAAGTTGTGGAAAGAACATTTTATGCACTTCTTCTCCAATATGCAAAAAGAGATTGTTCTACTCCAATGCTTGAAGAATGAAATTCTCCATTAAATTCTTCTCCAAATTTCAAGAAGACGGTGTTCTATGCTAAAGCTTGGATGTTAAGACACTTCATGGATTTCTTCATCAGGTTCCAAGAAGGGGTTGTTCTACATCAAAAATTGAAGCATAGGACGCTACATGGACTTATCCAAACTGAACGAAGATGTGGTTCAACACTAAATCATGAAGGTTGAGTCACTCCATGTAATTCATCGCCACAAGGTTGGAGGATGGGATGTGCCACGTGCTCGCCTTCCAAGGATGGTATATGGTCGCTCCAAACCTCCTTCTCTCCAAGTTTCAAGGAGGAGATGCATCATGTGTCTTTTCATCAAGCCGCAAGGAGGAGATGTGAAATATTCTTCTTTGAGGGAGGTGGCATACCATCTAGTATCTCGCTGGAGTTACGCAATTGTAAAGAAGAGACACCAAGTGGTTCCCCGCCAATCATGTGGACATCACTTTTGTCTTCTTGGACAGATTTTGAGACTGGTTGTACTTATTTATAAATTGCAAGATCAGAAAAAAAAAAGTGCAACCCACGATGTTTGCGACACAACGCTTCAATACAGATGGTGATCATTGTGACGTGCAAATCTCTACCGAATCTTTAAGGATGGAAGGATAGAACTCTCCATGAACTTCTTCACCAAGTTACAAGAAGGGGTTGTTCGCGCCAAAGCTTGAAGGATGAGACGCTCCATGAACTTCTTCACCAAGTTGGAAGAAGGAGTTATCCCACGTAGCTTGAAGGTGAGGGGTGCCCCACGGACTTTCTAGACAAAGGTTACAAATAGAAGTTCTCCATGTAATTTTATCAACAAACCACAAGGATGAGGAGGCACCAACCTTTCTCTCGCCAAACCTGCAAAAAAAGAAAAAGAAGTATGATGCCCAAATAATCCTCCCAATTTTGCCCTTTGATTCAAAGATTTACTATAACTGGATCAAAGAGGGTGGAGAATCGAGCATTGTATATATTGTATCTCTCATAATCTTCTTTTCAACGGCACAAACGACTCGTGATTTGAACGCTCTTATCTCGAGATATGATGTTTTCACCGAGAGTGCACAAAGCGATGAGATCAGTACGCCAGATGCATTGATCAACTTCAAAAATTAATTCCATCCGATCCTGAAGGTGTTTGGGGGTGAAATTTTGATATGTAGTAGTCCTTTGAGTCTAGAATTGTTACAATCAAGAGGCTTGCGATTTTGACGTTCCTACAGCAAGATTCTAATTTTTTGGTGAAGGCGCACAAAGCTGAAGGAGCCAGCTAGTCAGAACTCATCTCCTAGCTTCTGACAAATATCTGAGAAGATATATGGACAGTGTGATTTTCATTTTTACAAATGTCCTAGTTCTAGAAGTCTAGTTTTCGGAATCAAAAACTGCTCATGACTTCGATATTACTACACCAAAATATGAATTTTTTGGTGAAGGCGCATAAAGCTGTAAAGTCGAGCGCGACAACATCTGAGACGAAAATTCAAAAGAATACATGAGAAGCTACAGAAGGAATTTCGCCCCAAAATTTTGATACGCTGGAGTATTTGAAGTGTAGTTTCAAAAGGATCAAACGGCTTGTATTTCTAATTCTCCTACAACAAGATACGGTTGTTTTCTCCACAGATGCGCAAAGATGGCTATCCTAGACAGCTTCTACAGCGAAAGAGAAAAGGTTCTGGAGCCCTCCGTGCCAACAAATATTGCGTTGATCATGTAATTCTTCACGTGATATGTCACAGAGAACTCGCCATGGACTTTCTCGCCAAAGGCTACAAAGAGAGACTTCATGTGCTTTTGTCGCCAAAGTCACAAGGATGAGGATGCCCAAATCTTTCTCTTGCCGAAGCTGCAAAACAACGAGGATATGTTGCCCAAGTCACAATGTTTGGGCACAATGTGCAGATTGTAGTGTCGACTTCGAATAATTGTGTGGGTCATTCTAAAGTGTGTTGAGCTTCAATATTTGGAGTGAATATAGGTACTGAAACCTGATTTTTACAGGATCAAGCGGATTGCGATCCTGACACTCCTATCTCGAGATATGAATTTTTCGACGAGAGTGCGAAGCTGGATGAATCGGCACGTCGAAACTTGATTCTTGAATTGTGATAAATATCTGGGAAGATCTAGGGATAATCTTATTGTGATCCTCATAGATATCGTAGCTCTGAAAGTATAGCTTCCGTCGAAGCAAACCGCTCGTGAATTCGACATCCCTAAACCAAGACATGAATTTTTCGGTGAAGACACGCAAAGCTGGAAATCGAGCACGACCGAATCTGAAGTGAATATTTAAGAATTTACCTGAGATAGTACAGAGTGAATTTTGCTTCAAAACTTTGATATATTGCAAAACTTCGTGTCAAGCTTTCGCAAATCTAACGGCTCGCATTTCCGAGGCTCCTACAACGAGATAGGAATTGTTTTCCATAGACGTGCAAAGCTGGAGGTCCCGGACAGCTTCTGCAATAAAGAAGAAAATCGTCAGTTTAAAACATTATTTTGCAACCAGAGCAATTAAATTACACACTCCCCTTCATGAGACAATGGTTAGCAGTCATAGGAAGTGTATATTCCTCTTGTACAATCATTAAAGTTGACGATTTACAAAAGGCCAAATACATAGACAACCCATTAAACTTGGCCCAGTTTTTCATTTTGGCACTTTCTCATCCTTGTTCCATTTTGGCCCTCCAACCCCATTTTTTTTGTTCCACTTTGACACAAAAGCATACTAGATTCCATGTGTGATTTGCCTCACCCTTGTATGCGCGTGAGAGCCATTTTTTAAGCCAAATTTCATACTCCCAACGTAGAGGCGGATCCAGAATTTAAATCCTATGGATTCAATTTTAATGTTTTTAACATTGAACCCATTATATTTTTAAAGTTATGGGTTTATATCTATTCTTTTTACAATTTTAATAAATTTTTACATACAATTTTTTACTCCGCGTCGAAAGTTATGGCTTTAGTTGAACCCGTAGTTATTACTGAAAATATATATAAAAAAGTATTTTTTCCACGGGATGTGGGCAGAAAAAACGAAAAAAATAATAATTTGAAATTACAAAAAAAAGTAAAAAAAATTGCGGGGGGAGGGGGGCAGTGGGGTGCGGGTGGGGGTAGTAGCTGTGTATTTGCACGCGCTGCATTTTTACCTGGGAGAAAAAATTTTGTGTCAAAGTGGAACAAAAGAAATGGGATTGAAGGATCAAAATGGAACAAGGCTAAGTTAAAGTGCCAAAATGAAAAATTGGACCAAGTTTAATGGTCTGTATTTGGCCTTTACAAAAAGAATAAGAAAAGAAAGCCAAACGTAGGAAAGAAAGAGGACAAAAGCAATAAGTAACCTTCTCAAGCTAAAATTCTTGCCCGCGGAAAAAGAAAATTGGAGGAAGCATTGATGAAGAATTCTTGGGGAATATTTCTATTTATAGCTTTTTCAAGGAGGTTGTACTTTCTTGACCTACAAGAATTTTCCTTTCAAGGAAAGAGTGATTCCTTGTTGATTAGGATTTGGGAGCCTTACAAAGTAATAAAAATGAATATGAGGCAATTATGGTGAAAGTACGGGGGAGGGGGGGAGGGGGGGGGGAGTGAATTGCTTATTTTTAACAACTTTTATCAGTAGTTGACTAGATCAACAACTAGTCGACTTGAGGTAAGGATAAGATAATAATAATAAGTGCAGAATTTAAATGCAGGAAGTAAAGACACTGAGATTTTTATACTGGTTCAGATTCAATGTGAATCCTAGTCCAGTCCCATTCGGTTGCAAGGGTGTTCTCTTTCAGTGATCATTTTTTCGTGAGTACAACTTGAATGGCGCCGCTATACACCAATTACTTAGCATCTATATCTCTCTTCTATTTTCTTGATACAATGCCTCACCAGTGTTTATTCGTTTTCTTCTCTAACTTAATTACACAACATATCTAATGAAACTACAATGCTTGTTTGGAGTAGAACAAAAAGAGTGTAGATGGTTCGATAAAAGTATGTCTCTCCAAGTCTTAAAGTTGCGTATAAATACTTTGTAGGAGACCGTTGAAGCTGAAGAGATTTGCCAACCCAGGAGATTTGATCCTTGAAAGAAATTGATTATTTCCAAGAATAAGGTTTATTCCCGTTACTCTTCCTTGATGTGTGGACTTTGACAACTTTCCATCATTAAGTCTTGATAGATGCCGGATTTTCTTCTTAAATCTGGGTCCTTCCAGTAATAGCTTCTGATTGATTATCTTGTCGGATCTTCAGTTCTTCTTTTTCTTTTGTAACGCCGATTCCTTTCCTTTGATTACTTCAATCCATCCTTTTGAATGCTTCAGTCAATCTCTGATTGATTTCTTCCTTCAACTTTGATTGCTTCTCTTTTTGCACTTCGATCTTGGTTGATTTCCTTGAGTCCCTACACCAAAAGCAATTATATTATTTTTTTTATCATTAAAACTAAAACCTAACAATCTCCCCCTTTTTGATGATGACAAAAAAATAATATATATAAACAACAGTTAGCTTTCCTGTATTTTACTCCCCCTCAATGAGTGCAGTTGACTCCCCCTCAATAGGTGCCGTTGGGACTACTTCTTTTAGTCGACTTCTCCTGTAAGATCTATAGTCGACTTCCCTGCAATGGATGTACCTGCACGAATATATGTATATCCTTCTCCCCCTTTTTGACATCAGCAAAGAGGGGATAAAAAAACAATAATACACCAGATTCTAAAGAAGAATATATAGCAGAATATAGAGCATAAGATGCATGAGAGGCATGCAGAGTTATAGCAAAACAACAACAAAAATCATCCAGCGACTGGTTATATAGTCCAAAACAGCACATAAACTTCCACAATAACGACGCAAGAAATAAGTAAGAGTGTTTCAAATTACCTCCTTCAGTTGTTCAAAGCTGGCATTAGTTGAGACAGTCACTCCATCAAGCATGTCGTGTACTTCCTTGAATGCCTTGACTGTGTTTTCCCTAACTCTGAGAACTGCAACCCTTATCTTTGAAACATCAGACCCCATCTCTTTGGAGATTGCATGTATGTCCCCAACAGTGGACTGAGTAGTAGCAAGAAGATCTTTTATGGTGTTCAGCTGGTTGTCAATGGCAGTCAGTTTCTGAGCAAGGTCATGATTACTAAGACTATGATAGGAAACAGAGGCTTTGGTCTTGGGATCAGATTGAACATGCTTGACTTCACCTTCCTGTTTCTTAACCCAGGAGCCCTTCACACACACATACCCCATACTAGTAAATTCCCTAGAATTGTAAGATTTTGAAATATAGACGAAGGGATATTCAGAGATAGAGATATTGTGAGATTCCAAAATGTGAGCGATGGCTATGCCATAGGGAAGACTGGTGGGATCATCAGCACTTTCAATCATAAAATTTATGACCCAGGAGGACAGTTTGATCGTGAGTTTGGTCACAAGGTAGTAGACACGAAAGGTATCTCGTTGAGAAAAGGTAGAGAAAGATCAAGAACGAGGGAGCAGAGTAGTTGCAACAATGTGGGCTGGAACACGAGTTTCAAAGCTAACATCACTTGGACCTAACTGGTTAGGGAGGGATTCGGATGAACACTCAGCAGTACAATGTTTTGCATGATCAAAGGTGATTTCAAAGTCATCAGGCCAAGAATTTTTAAAAAGCGTGGAAAAACCAGAACACTTACGCTAAAAAATTAAGTCAAACATGGCACAATCAAGAATGATGCGCTTTCCTAACACTAAGGATTCCAACTTATCAGACTTACTAGAGCGAAGATTGGCATAAAACATTCTCACCAGGGGTTCATAGACTTTAGGAGGGGGAACAAATAGGAATTTTGACCAGCCTTAATAAACAAACAAATTTTTTTCCTTACAGTTTAAGGCTTCCATGTCATCAAGGTCGACTACTCTCCCATGAGCGATTGGCTTGTCTTTCAAAGCAATGAAAAAAATCCCTGATTGGAGAATCGTAGAAATTTAGGTCAGATTCTAAAGAACTTGAAAGATCTATTTTGGATTTCTTTGGAGTAAAGGATTTAGCGGTGTTACGCCCCAACCTCGGGAGGCGCGACCGGCGCTCAATCGAGTGAACCCAACTGAGAAAGCCTTTTGAACACTTTCTACCCAACTCAATACGACTAAGAAAACCTTGCTTTCATTTATTTAGACAATAGGAAAGATCGTACATTCAACATTGTTATTTTATTTTATATCACAAACCTTAAACTATGGTCAAGTTGCCAAGATTTCATACAATTACAGTTTAGAAGAACCAGAGTTTAGAATTACAACACAATTCCTTGACCCATCCAACACCCGTACATAACCCACACAAACGTCTACGGAGCTTCTAAAGATACAAAAGACAGTTATGATAATGCCGGCAACAAGGCCCCGACTATACCTCAAAAGTAGAAATCTATAACAAAATACATACTGCATCACCCCTGAAAGAAAAGGGGGCTCACCAAGATTGCTGAGTGGAGGATGCTCCGCTATCTATGATCGGCACTGTCTGCTATGGAGCCACCTACATCCATTGAAAGATGTAGCGCCCCCGACAAAAGGGACGTTAGTACCACGGAATAGTACTAGTATGTATAACTAAACACCACCTCATTAGAAAGAACTATCATACAAGTATAAGAGATTCACAAGTATAAATCAAAAGCTTTAAACGATCACCACAACATCAAATAACATAATCATATAACTGTCACATAATTTCCATAGCTTTAGGTTGGGGCATTTAATACTATTCATCATCATTCATAATACCACCGATTTCTTGTGCGGAGTCCGATCACGACCCGATCGGCTAGGTTGCCTCACTTGAGACATATATCTCTATCACAATCTCATTCTCACTTTCCGGATTCAATTTCAATACAATACCACCATGTGTGCGGCATGGCGTCCGATCACGGCCCGATCGGCTAGGCCGTCATACCAAGACGTTGTTGCTTTTTCATTGATCATCTCATCTCAATCTTTAGTCCACATATATCAATTCGAAGGCACTTGGGGCCACAATTATCACATCATACCTGGCACTAGGCCACATTTCACATCATTTCCAATTTCAATGTTAACTGTGCAATTTAGGATAATAGGCACATACAAGAGCCATTTAAGTTGTAAGCATAGATAAGATTTCACATAGTTAGCATGACAGTCTCAGTTTCAATCTTGATTTGAGGTCTAGGCATTTCAACACATGATTCATATTCTTCGCACATCTTTAAATTATCAAGAATAGCACATTGATCACATTGAGACATACCTTTCACGTATATATAGTTGCAACACCAATCCATGAGAAATAACAATCAATACATCCATCAAACTTTAGTCTTACAACATTTACACAAACACCAACGGAGCTCAATTTCTAGAAAGAGGGGGGTTTTAGCCATACATACCTCAACAGAGCTTTCCTTAAATCCTTACAATAATTCCGGAATTTCCTAGCAACTTCTATCTATTTCATGAGGATTACAAATTGAACCAAGAATTAGGGACATGATTAAGATTCTAGCTCCTTTGAATACACTACCAAGCACTAAGTGTGCATTGTAATTTTAGAACCCTATTGTGAGAGATTTTTATCATCTTACACCCCAATTGCTATCTTTTTATCTCACAACCTCCCCATACACTATTGTCACTCATGCATGCAAGATTATCAATCCTTATACCCATGAACTCACTTGTTAATCACTTATTTTAATAGAAATTTCGAAATCATAGATTAGGGCACAAGTTCTTACCTCTTAGGATGAAGACCCAGTAATTTTACTTGATAAACTTCAAGGATTTGGGGCAAGGATTGAGTAAAAGCTTGGTGGGGATCACTTTCTCCCTCTAGAACTCTTGTTCTCACTCTAAATGCAGTGAAATGGCATAAAAGGGGTCTAATGGGGTATTTTTAATGGGATGGGGTCGGGTTTTAAAAGTTAGAAAATAGGAGCCCCTACACAATCTGCGATCGCATAATGTACATGTGGCCCGCAAAAGGGACCGCAAAAATGGCCCCCAAAACCTGAACAAACTGCCCGGGTATGCGACAAGAATGCGGTCCGCATACCTGTTCTGCGATCGCATAATGCACCGCAGAACTGCCCCTCGCAAAATTCCAAGGAGATTATGCAATGACTATGCGGCCCGCATATTGATTATGCGATCGCATAATTGGCCGCATAGTTTGCTTCAAAACTAATCAGCACACTGTTTGACTATGCGGCAAATATGCGGTCCGCATAGCTGTTATGTGACCGCATAATGGACCGCAAAAATGCACTTTTCTGGAAAAACATTTTTCCTTAACTTTTCATGCACAGATCAATCCAAAAAGTCTGAACCGCGGCTCGCTTTTTCTAACACATATTCCTAACTTGGCACTATGAGAGTTCGGGTTTTTGAGCAAAGATTTCCATGGGGCCTTAAAAGGGGGTTCTGCCAAAGGCCTTTTTCCTAGGAATTTTTCTCCTACAAGATGAGAAAGATGCGAGAGTTCTGCCTGAGAGGAAGCAAAACATTCTGAGTGGTCGGACCCTAGGTCTATTTCTTCAGGAGGCTGAGAAGAGGGTTTTGCTCTGGAATGAGTACTTTTTCTAGTGGAGGCTGAGGGATTTTTAGAGTGTTTAGCCTTGGAGTAAACTGTTTGGAGAGAGTTTCAGAGAGGGTTTCTGAAAAGGTTTCTAGGCGATGGGAAAGATGGGGATTGAAAGAGGGTTTCAGAGATTAAAAGGGGAGTTCTGACGGTTGAGTAAAAGAAAGGAAAGGGTGTCAGTTGAATAGACGTGATGATTGGTTTTCCTTTCTTGAAAGCTGCAACTGATGGGAAATGAGAGGAAAAGAGAGGGAATTCAGAGGCGCTATTAATGACTACGAAAAGACAAATTTTAAACATTAGGCATACAAGATATAATAATATCACATAGGTCCTAATATTAATGATCAATGAAAGTAATACCAAGTAATTCTCTTAAAAGGCAAAATCTATCTTCAAGTAAAGGCTTAGTGAAAATATCTGCTAATTGATCAGTAGTACCAACAAAAAATAATTCTATATTTTCCTTAAGAACATGATCTCTAATGAAATGATGCTTGATGTCTATATGCTTAGCCCTAGAGTGATACATAGGATTTTTTGAGAGGCATATAGCACTAGAGTTATCATATAAAATTGGAATATGTTTAAAAAATAGTTCATAGTCACCCAATTGATGAGACATCCATAATAATTGTGCACAACACTGTCCAATGGCGATATACTCAGTCTTAGTTATGGATAGTGCAACTGATCCTTGCTTTTTACTGTTCCAAGATATCAGTGATTTTCCAAGTAATTGATATGTTCCGCTGGTACTTTTTCTATCTTCCTTATTACCTGCAAGATCAGCATCTGAAAAACCTTCTAATTTAAAATTGTTAGAGCGTGGATACCATAATCCGTGAGAAACAGTTCCAATGAGATATCGAATAATTCTCTTTACAACAGTCAGATGTGATTCTTTAGGAGCTGACTAAAACCTGCCACATTTACAAACACTAAACATAATGTCTGGCCGACTAGCAGTTAGATAAAGAAGGGAGCCAATCATTCCACGATATTTAGTTTCATCAACAGGATTTCCCTGTTTATCCCTGTCAAGACTTGTTGAAGGACTCATTGGTGAGCCAATAACTTTAGCACTACTCATACCGAAATTTTGAATCAACTCATTTGTGTATTTTGTTTGACATATAAACGTTCATTCTTCAGATTGTTGAATTTGAAGTCCAAAAAAGAACGTTAGCTCTCCCATCATACTCATTTCAAACTCACTTTGCATAAGATTTGAAAACTCCTTGCACGGAAGAGAATTAGCACTACCAAAAATAATATCATCAACGTAAACTTGAATAATAAGATTACCTTCTGATGATCTTTTAATAAACAGTGTAGTGTCTACTTTACCTCTTGTAAATCCATGATCAAGAAGAATTGAGCTGAGTCTTTCGTACCATGCTCGTGGAGCTTGTTTGAGTCCATACAATGCTTTGGTCAATTTGTACACATGGTAGAGAAACTTTGAATCTTCAAATCCAGGAGGTTGTTTTACACATACTTCATCCTCAATGAAACCATTTAAAAAGCACTTTTGACATCCATCTAAAAGAGCCTAAATCTTTTAAAGGATGCGTATGCAAGAAGAATTCGTATTGATTCCAGTCGAGCTACTGGAGCAAAGGTTTTGTCGTAGTCGACTCCTTCCTGTTGTGAGTATCCTTGAGCTACTAATCTGGCTTTGTTTCTCACAGCCTTTCCATCCTCATTTAGCTTATTTCTGAAAATCCATTTTGTTCCAATTATAGGAGCGTTTTCAGGCTTAGGCAGCAGTTTCCACACTTGATTTTGTAAAATGATCTAGCTCTTCCCGCATTGCTTGTAACCATCTTGAATCTTTCATAGCTTCCTCTATTTTCTTTTGTTCAATCTGGGAAATCAGTGCTATGTTTACTTTTTTCTTGAGAGCTCCTATGATTTTCATTCCTTCGCGTGGGTCTCCTATGATAAACTTTTGAGGATATTCTAGTTCACTTCTCCATTCATTTGGACGAATTGTACTTGTATGTGTAGTTGACTCCTTCAGTGATTCCGATTGACTGTTGCTAATCTCATTAGTTGACCTCATGACACCATCAGGTTTATTAGTCGACTCTTGAGATTCGCTTGTCTCCTGAATTTCTTGAATTTGATCTTCATCACCTGCAATGGATCCTTTCTCGGCCGGAGTGTTATTTTCATCAAAGATAACATGTACTGATTCTTCTACATATATTGTGCGTTTATTATAGACTCTAAATGATCTACTATTTAATGAATAACCCAGAAAAATACCTTCTTCACTTCTTGGATCGAATTTTCCAAGATTGTCCTTACCATTATTGTGGATATTGCCTCCAAACGGATGAAAGTAACTTATATTGGGTCATTTACCTTTCCACAATTCATAAGAAGTCTTCTTCAGGATGGGTCTTATGAATCATCGGTTGAGAATGTGGCATGCTGTACGTACTCTTTCTGCCCAGAAGTGGTTTGGAAATGAATATTCTAGTATCATAGTTCTTGATATATCTTGCAGAGTCCTATTTTTCCACTCAACAACTCCATTCTGTTGGGGTGACCTTGGAGCAGAGAAATTGTGGGTGTATCCTTGATCATCGAAAAAATCTTCAAATGATCTACTTTCATATTCTCCTCCATGATCACCTTGAATTGTTGTAATAAGATACCCCTTTTCACTTTCGACTCTTTTACAGTAGATCTCAAAAAATTTCAAAGCTTCATCTTTGTGAGATAGAAATATCACCCAAGTAAAACGTGAGTAATCATCTACAATAACAAAAGCATATCGTTTTCCTCCTATGCTAGCAGTTCTAGTAGGTCCAAATAAGATCATATGAAGCAATTGCAAAGGCTTTGAAGTGGATACAATATCTTTATTTTTGAAAGAATTTCTGGTTTGTTTACCAATCTGACATGCATCACATATATGATTTCTAGAGAAATTGAGTTTAGGTAAACCAATAACTAAATCATGCTTGGAAAGTTTCTCTATCAGATGTATGCATGCATGACCAAGTTTCTTATGTTATACCCATGGATCATCAGATATGGATGTTAAACAAATATGACCATCTATATTTTCAAAACCATCAAGAATATAGACATTTCCATACCTTTTCCTAGGAGAATTATTTTACATGTCTCATATTCAATAGCACAACCTGTTTTCTTGAAATTTAATTCATACCCTGAGTTGCATAGCTGAATTATACTCAGAAGATTGTAGTTAAGTCCGTCAACAAGATAAACCTAAGTGATATCACAGTTATTATTGAAAGGAACTATTCCGGTACCGACTCTTTTTCCTTTTGAGTCATCACCAAATTTGACACTTCCTCCATCTATTTTGTAACTTCTTTAAACAGTTTTTTGGCATGACACACACACTATCTAAGTACCATTTTCCTTTGCGACTCCTTCTGTGGTGTTCCTTGCTTGTTTCACCTCGTTCCATGAAGCAATTCTCATTATCATCTTTGTACTCGTCATCTGAAGTCCTCATCTATCCACACCCTGAGAGTTTGTTCATGTCGTTTTCCAGAATTATCATGAAGCATAGATTTGCTATCTCTTCGTGTTTTGAACTGTCTTCATCACTCCAGCTTCCAAATGATTTGTTCTTGTTAAAACCTCTGGAAACTTTTCTTTTAAGATCAGGACATTCAGCTTGAACATGCCCAAATCTTCCACACTCGTAACATTTACCATCATTTTTGTCTTGTTCATTATATTGCCTAGTTCACCTGGGCGGTATCCTGCCTCTTCTTGTATTCCTATATCTCCTAATTAAACCATCCACGTTCCTTGATACCATGGCAATTTCTTCTTGAAGAGCTTCAGGGTTGTCAACAATATCATTGTCTGTTCTTTCAGTTGTAGCCTTGAAAGCAATTGTTTTCTTCTTTTCTTCCTGGCTTGTTTTCTTGAGATGAGTTTTCTCGAAAGCTATAAGTTCTCCTCGAAGTTCATCGTATTATAGTTTGTTCAAATCCCGTGATTCAAGTGTAACCACTTTTGTCTGCCAAGTGGTGGGTAGACTTCTCAGAATTTTCCTAACTTGATCACCACTTGAGTATGGTTTGCCAAAAGATTTTAGATCGCTAATGATTTTGCTGAATCTGGAAAACATCTCTTCGATGGATTCTCCTTCTTTCATCTGAAAGAGTTCGTAGTCATGAACCAACATGTTGATATGAGTTTCTTTCACTTTACTAGTTCCTTCATAAGTAACCTCAAGTTTATCCCACATCTCTTTGGTTGTATCACAACTAGAGATTTTTTTCCTATTCCTCACCACTTATAGCGTTATAAAGCGGATTCATTGCTTTAGCATTAACTTGCACAACTGTCATTTGCTCAACTGTGTATTCATCTATATCTTCAGGATCAGTAGGTGGTTGAGCAGCAGCCGGCAGAGGGTAGTCCCCCTTTTTGATAACTCGCTAGACTTTGACATCATAAGAATTTGCATATATTTCCATATGCACTATCTAGTGAAAGAAATGTTGTCCATTGAAATATGGTGGCCTCGCTTGCGTTGTTCCTTCTTGAAAGAATGCTACGACAATAACTTGATTTGCCATGATCTTTACTCACATGTTGTTAAGCAAAATAAAAATGTGAGCCTTGCTCGATACCAATTGAAAGTACAAGAAGGGGGAGGGGTGAACTGCTTATTTTAACAACTTTTATCAGTAGTTGACTAGATCAACAATTAGTCGACTTGAGGTAAGGATAAGATAATAATAATAAGTGTAGAATTTAAATGCAGGAAGTAAAGACACCGAGATTTTTACACTGGTTCGGATTCAATGTGAATCCTAATCCAGTCCCCTTGGGTTGCAAGGGTGTTCTCTTTCAGTGATCGTTGTTTCATGAGTACAGATTGAATGGCGTAGCTTTACACCAATAACTTAGTCTCTATATCTCTCTTCTCTTTTCTTGATACAATGCCTTACCAGTGTTTATCTCTTTTTCTTCTCTCACTTAGTTACACAACAGATCTAATGAAACTACAATGCTTGTTTGGAGTATAACAAAAAGAGTGTAGATGGTTCGATCAAAGTATGTCTCTCTAAGTCTTAAGGTTGCGTATAAATACTTTGTAGGAGACCGTTGAAGCTGAAGAGATTTTCCAACCCAAGAGATTTGATCCTTGGGAGAAATTGATTCTTTCCAAGAATAAGGTTTATTCCCGTTACTCTTTCTTGATGTGTGGACTTTGACAGCTTTCCATCTTTAAGTCTTGATAGCTGCCGGATTTGCTCCTTAAATCTGGGTCCTTCTAGTAATAGCTTCTGATTGATTATCTTGCCGGATCTTCAGTGCTTCTTTTCCTTTTGTAACGCTGATTCCTTTCCTTTGATTACTTCAATTAATCCTTTTGAATGCTTCAATCAATCTCTGATTGATTTCTTCCTTCAACTTTGATTGCTTCTCTTTTTGCACTTCGATCTTGGTTGATTTGCTTGGGTCCCTACACCAGAAGCATTTAAATTATTTTTCATCATTAAAACTAAAACCTAATAATGGATCAGGAAAGAGAAGTGTTCTTGGTTCAAAAAAAGTGAAGGATAATTCCTACCAAGTTTGCTAGTCTTTACTTGGTCCTACATAAAATGGGTTTGACTTAATAAATTAAGTTTTCCTTGGTGCTTCAAGTATCCTCTTTGACTTCGACAACCCTACACCCGACAAGCCTTGAAGCAGGGGGTATTTGTAGACAATTAAAATTTACTAAATATAAACCCATAAGAAATTTGGATTTTATCATAAATTAAATATATACTAGTGAAAATAAATATTATGGGCTAATATGATCGGGTCAATTATTTAAATCTAATGAAATTGATTTAGATAAAAGCCCAATATTCTATTAGGCTAGCCCATAGTTGGTCTTCTATCAAATGGGTCGGCCCATGAGCCTCAAAATTAATGGACCACTAAGGTTTTCTTGGATGCCACTCCACCCCACACCTATATAAAGGGGCCAAAGGAGAAGGCTAAGACAAGAAAGTAAGCAGAAGGAAAGGCTAAAGAAGCTCCTAAGAATCGCATGAAGGTCTACATCCATATCTGCAATCGTCGTCTGTGGTCAAATTCCAAAGGCGAACTCAAATCATAGGCGGGCGGCTTCAAATCTTCTATTCGTGATAACCTAACACCTCCTGGTTCATGACGACCTTCAAATTATTCGTGACGTACTACAAATCTGAAATCTGTCAAGTTCAAGATCAAGCTCTCAAGCTATTGAACCGTTGTTCGTGAGGAGAAGAATTGGAGGACTACATCTCTTTAGATTTGAGATATTTTAGAGATTGTAACCTTATCACTTGAAATCGAATATAATATTTGTCGCTATATTTCTTGTCTTGATTATTATTTTTCAGGAACAAAATTTAGTTGTTACATACCATTTTCAGTTAAGTTTGTCCAAAGTGGACAACCAGTCCTACATGGCACTGATATTTGATGAGGCGGATGCCACATGTCTTGCCACCTCAGCGCCCCTAACCCGTTTTACCACTCCTATTTTTTTCCACCACTAAAATCCCCTCCCCCCATGATGACCCAAAGGTCATCTTATATTTTAGAACTCGATTCTACGCTCTTAAGACTTAAAAATATCATTTTTAGAACCGTGCGCAATCCGGGCGTATTTCTGGAAAGCTTTTATGTTGAAAGTTGATAAAAATAAGAATTTTTACCTTAAAAGTTGATTTTAGTTGACTTCGGTCAACGTTTTGGGTAAACGGATCCGGACCCGTATTTTGACGGTCCCGGACGATCCGTAATGAAATATGGGACCTGGGCGTATGCTGCGAATCGAATTCTGAGGTCCCTTGCTCGAGTTATGGATTTTTGTTGAAAATTAAAAATCTGAAAATCTAATGGTTTTAAAGAATTGATTGATGTTTGGCCTTGTTGATATCGAGTCCGTATTTTAGTTCTGGAGCACGGTGCAGATCCAATATAATATTTATAACTTGTATGTGAAATATGGAGAGGAACGGAGTCGGTTTGACGTGATTTAGACGTCCGGTTGAGAAATTAGAAGTTTCAAATTTTTCTTGAAAAATTCCAACTGATTTGGTGCTAAATTTGTAGTTCTATGTGTTATTTTGACGATTTGATCGCGCGAGCAAGTTCGTATGATATTTTAAGACTTGTGTGCGTATTTGGTTTGGAGCCCCGAGGGCTCGGGTGAGTTTCGGATAGGCTACAGAGTGAAAATAGGACTTAGAATGTTGCTGGTGCATCAGATTTTGTTGCAGGACTCAGTTCTCGCAAATGCGAGGTCAAGCATCGCATTTGCGACCACTGTTGGGTTCGCATTGGCGATCCGCTCATCGCATTTGCAAAGAGTGGCTGGGATGGCCAGCATTCGCATTTGCGAAAAATTTGCAAACTGGGACAGGGGGAGGCAGTCTTCGCATTTGCGATCATTGGATCGCATTTGCGAACTTTTCTTCGCATTTGCGAACTTTTCTTCGCATTTGCGAAGATGGCAGAAATGTGAGAATCTTCGCAAATGCGATGGATTTCTCGCATTTGCGGGCTTCGCATTTGCGAAGCACATGTCGCATTTGCGACATCTGCAGCGGGTAAAACTTGACTTAGACGGGATTTTTCTCCCATTCTTCAAATTTTCAAAACATAAACAGAAAAGGCGATTTTCCAAAGAGCTTTTCTTTCCCAAATCATAGGTAAGTGATTCTAAACTAGTTTCTTTCAATCTTTCACTTTATTTTACAAGATTTCAACCTAGCTAAGGTTTTTATGGTGGGATTGGGGATTTTTGGATAGAAACTAGGGATTTCGAAATTTGGGGATTTAGACCTCAAATTGAGGTCGGATTCCAAAACCAATTGTATATCCGGGCTCGGGGGTAAATGGATAATCGGATTTTGATTCAAATTTCGGTTTGGACCAAGCGGGCTCGAGCATTGACTTTTGTTGACTTTTTCAATAATGGCCTAAATTGAATTCTTTATGATCGTGGGTGATTAAGGCTTATTTTGAATCATATAGTTGGTAATTTGCTCGATATTGTTGGTTTGGAGGCTAGTTGGAAAGGCAAAGTCGTGGTTGAGCTTTACGTGGTCTTTGGAGCGAGGTAAGTGTTGTGTCTAACCTTGACTTGATGGAATTAGGAACCCTCA
The DNA here is from genome assembly GCF_001879085.1 of Nicotiana attenuata. Taxonomy (NCBI): domain Eukaryota; kingdom Viridiplantae; phylum Streptophyta; class Magnoliopsida; order Solanales; family Solanaceae; genus Nicotiana; species Nicotiana attenuata. Next base: position 19,362,614 of record NC_032000.1, on the reverse strand, counting down.
GACTGTTTTCCATGTGATTCTCATGTGAGCGGCATATATGTGAGGTGACGAGTGCTCATATGCCGCCAAATTAACCGTTTTCCCTGAATTACTGTTTTCCTTAACTGTTTCCTCCCTTGTCTTAATTGTTATATGCGCTAAATGCTTTCCATGTTTAACTGCTACGTGTTAGTCAATATCTTCTTCTGTTAACCATGTTAGCTCTTTTCATAGTTCCCCTAATCCCTGTTATCTGCTTAACTTGACTTGTTTGCACCTTCTAACTGTAAATTGCTGGGTTGGTCTCGCTGTGTAGTATTATTTGTGTAGATTCTATATTGAACAAGGTTTTCTTTTTTTTGGTTCAGTTTGGTATTTATTCATCGTAAAGGCCTTGTGATTTAGATTGTCTATTTGACTGTGTACACTGAGTGATTGGACTAATAAGGTGGGATCGGGCTGCACGTCGCATCAGATGTAATAAGGGTGGATTGATAAGGTGGAATAAGAGTGAATTCATATTGTACGGTGGGATCAGGTTGCACACCGCACCGGATAAAATAAGGGTGGATTGATATGGTGGAATGAGGATGAATTGTGATATTGATAGATATATGGTGGGATAGGGTTGCGCGCCGCAACAAATATATATTATTTACTTTTATTGATATTGTTATGATGGAATAAGGAAAGATTTTGTGTCGTCTGGTGGGATCGGGTTGCGCGCCGCAACAACCAATATGTTTCCATTTTCTGAGCTGCGTTGTTTCCCGGTATTATTATTTGAACTGGTAAATGTTGGTAATTCTGGACGACACTGGTTTATTTTCGAGGTTGTATTTATCATTTTCGGTTGGTTGTTTAAATTTTGTTCGGTATTTCTATTACTCTGTCATTATTATATACTGCGTACAGGTTATAATGTAGGTGACCCGCCTTAGCCTCGCCACTGCTTCGTCGAGGTTAGGCTCGGCACTTACCAGTGCATGGGGTCGGTTGTACTGATACTACACTCTTTACACTGTGCAGATTTTGGAGTCGGTCCCAGCGGCGATTATTAGCGTGCTCAGATTGGACATTGTCAGAGACTTGAGGTACGATTGTTCAGCGCCCGCAGCTCCTGGAGTCCCCATCCTCTTTTCTTTTAGCTGTATAACTTCATTCAGACAGCTTTGTACTTATTTCAAACCTTTATATGTATTACTTTAGAAGCTCCTGCACTTATGACACCAGGTTCAAGGAATTGTAATAGACGTTTGGCTGGTTTAATTTTCGCATTTATACTTAGAACATATCTGTTATTTTAGTTCGTTATTAATGTCATCATTTAAGCTGTTAAGAGAAGCAAATTGTTCTAACGTGGCTTGCCTAGCAAGTGAAATGTTAGGCGTCATCACGGTCCCGAAGGTGAGAATTTCGGGTCGTGACACCCCCCCCCCCCCAAATCACTATTGCCACCATTACCGCTATATCTCAAATTTTAGTCTTTTATATATGGATTAGGGGCGTTGAGGTGGCATGTCATGTTGCATCCACCTCATCAAATATCAGTATCACGTATGATTGGATGTCCACCTTGGACAAATTTAACAGAAGAGGGGTATATTTGAACCAATAATATTACCGCATGGATATATTTGGACCCAAAGTATAACAAATGGTATATTTAAACTTTTTCTCATAGTACAAAGGTATATTTGGGCCTTTGCCGTTAATTTAAGGGAAATTACCAGCTATGTCCATTTATAAGTAGCTCATTACAAAAATTGGCCAATTGAGAAAATATAACTAATATTAGCCAAATTAGCCAATTAGCTATTTGTAGCAAAAAAATATCAAATTTTTGCTTTGTTTTGAGTGGGTGTTATTAGAATAGATTGGGCACAACTTAAGGAGCTTGTATCTCATTTTTGGGATGATTTGCTAAAGTTTTGAGGTGGTTTGAATTGAAATTCGAAGTAAAAGCTAAACATGAAAAAAAATGATATGTGTATCATATATGTATCATATTTGTATCAATTGTGTATCACTTGTATATCCATGTATACCTGTATGTGAGATACATCCGTGATACATTATCGCAGAAGACTTTTTTGAACTCGATTTAATTAAGAATTTTGATACAAAACTAGTCCAAATCACCTCAAATCTTCCTCAAATTTTGTATATTGACTTATCTATATATTTTCAATGAATTTCAACTATACCCATTGAAAAAGTTCCTATTTTGTTTAGATTTTTGAAATATTGTATAGATTTTTATATTTCATCACCTTATTTGCTACCCCGTCCATGAAATTTCCTTTCTGTCTTGTATCTAATATTGCTAATCACGCTTAAAAATATGGAAGGTGATTTTTGCATGTGATTCTTTGATAGAAAGAACCCTACTATTTGGGTTTTTAATTTTTGTTGGCTAGTTTTGGTAAGTCTATGACTAATGGCTAGAGGCTGGTAAGTTGAGATTTATATGGGACATTTGTGTAAGTTTCCCTTAATTTAATTGAGAAATTTTCATAAAGCACTATCTTTTAGTAGTAATTAGTCATGTATAGATACCATTTGCTATATTACGGATTAGATACCTTTTATGTGGTTATAAGATGTATTTGATGTATTTAAGCTATTGTATTCATGAATATAGTAGCAAAAATAGGCGTGAATCAGGGAAGTCCAGCTAATCAGTTGTTGTATTCGACTGTATTCATGGAGTGAAACATGGGATTACAGCTGGACAGATTATTGTATTCGACTGTATTCACGGCGTGAAATAGGGGATTACACTGTTTTTAAAACGGAAAGTGAATCAATTAACATAATAGACTCCTTATAACTCAACAAACTCAATTATAACACACAAATTTTGTATTTTCAGTTATAAAAAAGATTCTCAACCGAAAAATACCCCAAAAAAATAGCAATCTTCAGAGAAATTATATAATACATCTGACTACATAAATTATATTAATTAAAAAAACTTATGAATACATTCATGGCATATAGCGAGACTGTGAATACAATAAAATACATAGAATACAGCGGATACATTGAAATACAATGAGAAAAAAAAGACAGTGAATACAATGAAATACAGTAAATATAGGAGGTAAAAATTCCTTCATAAAATCTGATGCTAGTATATCAACGAGGGCCATGTAGATTAAAATCCCTGAAAAAGCAGAATTCAAAATTCCTTCGACTATTAGAGAAATAGAGCTATGGGCATTATACACCCTCGATATTCCGATCCCAATCCCAATTCCTGCTGGTGTTGTGAGAGAAAAAAGAACTGCCATGATTGCTGTATGAGAGCAGGGAAGTTAGTTAACAAGGCAACAATGGCGCTGATGTCCAATTCGTGCAAGATAGCATCACCTTCATTGTGTTCCGCTATGTTACACCCGAACCCAATTCCTCGCCATTCATTCGTGGACGATCCCCGCCAGCTCGAAACTATTTTCCAGAAAAGCAGTTACTCCGATCCAAAATTCATAAAGAGCTGAAGAATTCCGGTGAAAGGAGGAGGAGATCGGAAATTTTGATGGGATGGGGGAAGAGAATGAGATGTATCAAAGTAAAGAGAGAGAAAAAAAAGTGTAACTGATTAGCTTATTCAGTGGCTTAGGGCTAGGAGGTAACCGAAATTAAATATTTTGCTATAAACCTTAAAAGGTATTTATAGAATATAATTTTTTAAATGGTATTTATTTAAAATAAATAAGGTGTTAACCTTTGCTATAGGAGGTAAAAATTCCAATTTAATTTCATTATCACGTTATATCAATTACAGCCTCTTTAATTATGCACTAATAATGCCCCGATTGAAACTAGACGCTTCCAATTTCGGTAAGGTTAACTGCTGAATTGTCTCAAATTGAGAGTCAGAAGCAGCTGTCCACGTGCGGTTCTCACGTGCTGCTTAAACATCTGTTAACTCAGCTTTGTCTTTGTGTCATCAAATCCACTTACAGAGTTAGCTAATTAACGCTTCATTTTGTCTCCTTTCTACAACCAAGTTCATTATAATCACAGTTTAAGATATATATGCATTGATAATGTAAAATATATTGCTATTGCTATTTAATTGATTATTGCTTTCTTTGTCTCATAATTTTTAAAAATAGTTGTCTCAAATTATTTGTCATTTTAGAATTCACGACAACTTTTTTTCGTCATTTACCTTTAGTAGTAATTATTCTTGAAAATGAAAATGACACATAAATAGAATAAATATTCAATGAAAAGGGATTACCTTTTAAGATATAAATAAGGATAAAATAGTCAAAATTATTTTTAATTAATGTTTCTTATCGGCCGTGTAAAATATAAACACGACAAACAATATGAGACAAAGAGGAGTACTTGATTTCTTCTAAGTTATCATTAAATGCGTAAAAAAAAAGTGGGATCATTAGGCTGAATTGGTTGGTGAATTCGTAATTTCTTTTTTTCTTGCTTTTAGGTAGGGGTAAGATTTGTGTATACATCACCCTCCCCAGACCTCAATTATGAAACTAGACTCGGTCAATTGTTGTTGTTGTTGTCGTTGTCGTCGTTGCATCGTGAAGTTTGACTTTGTGCAGCAAGCGGCACTAACTGATTATCGTTTCTCCCTCGCAACATCAATCTCTGTTAATTCCAGTCCAACCCTGCATCTACAAATACAATCCGAATGAATACTATATCAGGAGCCGAGTTTATTCAATGTGGACGAAAATGACTACGTGGTCACAGCCTCCAACACAATATTATCCGAACAAGTTCATTGGTTACGCGCATAGCGGAAGTTTAGTGCACCGAACTGCCGTTTAAGTCCATTGGCTACGTATTAGTGTAAAAGTTATTTTTTGTATTATTAGTGCATATAAACATAAGGTCAATTATTAATGATCATGCATGCGTAAACTCCGAACTAAAATGAAATGTTTGTCTAATGTTTGGACAACACAAACCCGAAAAATTGTGAAAAACAAGAAGAACCAGAAATTCCAACAAGGATACAACAAATGATGAATTTGATACAGCTCACAAGTCACGTGATAACCAATATGGTACTAGTTTTTATCCCCTCCGTTTCAATTTATATGAATTTGTTTGACTCGGCACGAAATTTAAGAAAAATTAAAGATTTTTGAAATTTGTGGTCCTAAACAAGTCAAAAAGGGGCTAAGAGAATTTGTGTGGTTATAAAAGCTTCTCATTAAGGGTAGAATTGTAAGTTTAAGCTAAATTGTTTCCAAATTTAGAAATGGGTCATTCTTTTTGGAACGGACCAAAAAGGAAATAGGTTCACATAAACTGAAACAGATGAAGTATAATTTTTCTTGGAAATCTTTATTTTTTTGTTTCTTTGTAATTGTAATTAGTGACAAGTATGATGGACTTGACGCCTGACAAGTACATGAAATTACATTCTTCATGGTAATTTTGCTACTAAAAAAACCAATTTCCTCCTCTAAATTTATGTGACGGTGTTTGCAGTGGACACGAAATTTAATATTTTAAAAAAATAAAAATATTATGGTCTAAAACAAACCAAAATAATTAGCGTGGTTATAAATCATCTCATGCATATGCATCGACATATTTACAATGCATGCTTTGTACGTTATTTGTGTATAACAATAACGACATACTCAGTGAAATCCTATAAATTGGTCTGCGAAGGGTAATGCATACTCGAACCTTATTTCTACCTTGTGAAGACAGATGGACTGTTTTCGATAAACCACCGACTCAAGTAAAACATAATCTCTTGTATGTTATTCATTTATTTCATGATTTTATTCTACCAACTTAAGTTGAGCCGTACGTATTTATTAAGTATAGATTTCAAAAGTATTATATTCAATATATGCAAGTTGTGTACTTTAGTTGGTACTTTTGTGATAATTATTTGCCATTTCTAAATGCAAAAAGAAGATGTGAAGTTGACATTCATTCACGGTTTAATAGTCTTTTCTTCATTTAGAATTATTCGATGGTTCATGTATTTTACAAAACTTTTAAAATATCTTTTATATTTTTGTTATAAATATTTTCTTAAAAAAATTATATAAAAAAAAAAAAAAAGCCAGCGCCGAATTTTGAGAAAGGAGAGGAGTGGCGGTAGTGGAAGCTGACTCTCATCCTTCTCACCTGTAATCTCTATCCTCAGTCTCATAATTATTGACCAATCACACTCCATCCTACTCGCCTCTCCCTTACTCGCACATGTACTCGCCCCTTTCCTTTCTTAATTATGTTAAATTTTCTTAAAGTTATATTTTAATTATTCATAAACATCATTTACATTTTCCTTCGGTAGTTTTCGATTTTCACTTACTAATAACCTAAGAAAATATAACTTGATATCTAATTAATCAGTATGAATTTTTTATTACTAAATTATCTGACTCCTAGCATCTCTAGGTAGATTCATCCAATTAAATACTCCCTATATTTCAATTTAAATGACTTACTTTCCTTATTAGTTTATTCTAAAATGAATGACACATTTCTATGTTTGAAAATAATTAAACTTTAATTTTTTTATTTTACTTACTTTACCCTTAATGAGAAATTTTTACGGCCATACAAATGTCATAACCCCACAAAACTTTTGCCCTTAAGCTTTTGAGACCACATATTTTAAAAGTCGTTCTCTTTTTTCTTAAATTTGTGTTAAGTCAAACTAAATCATCTAAATTAAAAACAGAGAGAAGGGAGTATATGATTATGTATGGATTTTAAGGAATCACGTTTAGATAAAGAATATAGTGCATCAAAAGATGAATTATATTACACTATATTTGATCGGGCACCAAATATAAGAAAAATAACTTTTGAAACTTGTAATTTAAAGAAAATTAGATATTTGTATGAATATAAATTATTTCATTGAATATAAAATTTTAAAGTTAAATTATTTTTAAATTTGAAAAATATATTTTTTTAAGATGAATATTTTAAAAAAAATCAGACTAAAAGAAAATATGCCGCCTAAAATGAGACTACAAAAGTAATACTCAGGTTTGCTTAAACATAAATCCCCCCTCTAACTTTGATTAATAGTCATTTTACCTCTTGTATCCTATGCTATATGTCTATTTCGCCATTGACATTTTCAATTCCGCTTCTATGTAATACTTTTTATATTTTCTTTATTTTTTTAATGTAGTTATATTACATATAATTTAAATAATATTAAATCTTATTATAAAGTTTAATTTAAGTTCATTAGCATTATAAGTAGAATAATCTTGTTATGAATTTGTTAAAAACTCTACCACTCTTTTTATGTTTATTATTTCAATATTATGTGTATTAAGTGCGTACATATGTGTCTCTCTCTCTGTATGTGTGATTTCTCTAAGTTCCATTTTTTCCTTATTCTTCATTGTGTTATGTGTATATAAATTTTGAGTTTGACACCTTTATTGAATAAGAAGAAGACGACAACAACTCCGCCGACGACAGAGATCATGAAGCCTGGCAATGAAGCTCCGCCGACGATAATGGTGAATTCGTCGGAAGGCGACGAGGATGGTTTCTAATGGTGGATCAAGGGGGGAAATTGAAGATTAGGAGAATTAGCACTTCAATTTTAAAACCATATAAGTTACATTTTAGGCCAAATACATATACACACCATTAAACTTGGTCCAATTTTTCATTTTGGCACTTTAACTTAGCCTTGTTCCATTTTGGCCCTCCAATCCCATTTCTTTTGTTCTACTTTGACACAAAAATTTTTCTCTGAGGTAAAAATGGAGTGCGTGCAAATGCACATCTGCTACCCCCACCTCCACCCCACTGCCCCCTCCCCCCGCATTTTTTTTTACTTTTTTTTATAATTTCAAATTATTATTTTTTTCGTTTTTTTGCCCACATCCCGGGGAAAAAATATTTTTTATATATATTTTCAGTAATAACTACGGGTTCAACTGAACCCATAACTTTCGACGCGGAGTAAAATTTTGTATGTAAAAAATTTATTAAAATTGTAAAAAAAAAAAAATAGATATAAACCCATAACATTTAAAAATATAATGGGTTCTTTTGTTCCACTTTGACACAAATTTTTTTACCCCATATAAAAATGCAGTGCAGACAAATACCTAGCTGCTACCCCCACCCCCACCCTATTACGCGGAGTAAAATTTTTTGTAGATATCCTTAAAAACAATACAACTTTATACAATACTTAAACTGATTTGTAGTTTATTTGTAGAAATTTTATCTACAAGATATCTACAAATTGGATACATTGAATTTTAATATCCCAATTTCCATTTCAATTGTAGCATAATTGGCATTTTCGACATAATTGTAGAAGATTTGTAGAAGTTAGCATACCATTTGCCTACCAATAATCTTCAAACTATCTACATTGTGTGAAGACTCAATGTAGTTATTGTATATAAATTTTGTAGTTTTTTATCATAATTTTTAGATGTTTACCTCCAAGTTCTATGTAATATTTGTATATAACTGTCAGTTGAATATAAATTACACAACAAAAAAATAAGAAATAAATACTCCAATCGTAGAAATGTGTTATCCACATTTAATCTGCAAATTGTCTACAAAATTTTACAAAACTACAAATTAACTACATTTATCCTACACTATAACTACAATCAGGAAACAATTTACACATGGAAGTTCTTCAAGTTAGAATTGGCCACAACTACATTTCTTGTTTTCTAGACACACAATGTACCGCTTCACACCATCCAACACAGTATGTATATGATCTGTTGAAGCCCTCACATATATTTTCAGAACAAACACAAAGAAAAAAAATTACAATATTAAAAATATAGTATCTACAATATATATACATTTTATCTACAATATATCTACAAATTAACTACAAACTATAAGTAAACTACAATTTGTCTATAATTTATCCACAATCTGGAGACACTGTATATTAAAATATTTTTTTCCTGCACCAAATAAAGAAATTGTAGTCAAATTATAGATATATGTAGTAAATTTGTAGATAATATCATAAAACTAAAATTTCACAATTTTGGTCATGATTTGTTGTTGTTGTTGTTGATGTTTTTTTGGATTTCTAGATTGAGAGAAGAAAAGATGAAGAAGAGATATATATGAGCGACAATTTGATAGAAGAAATGACGAAGAACATATTTTTTTTTAACTTTGAGTTGTTGAAACTCGAAAATTTGAATTGTTCGATCTTTTTTTTCCCGAGAATTTGAATTATAGTTCTGGAGAAAAATACGCAGATGAGAAATCTCCTTTCCCTTTTTAAGTGGATAAGTTATAAAGATGATTATGCACATCATTACGCCCTTGGATTTTCCACCTGGACTTCACTGATGTGAGAATTTCACCAAATCCTTTAACGGCGAATTCATGGATAGCTCGACTTAGTAATTTTGAGATTTTGGAAGACTCAAATTGATCTCTTTTCTTTTTTCCTTTTTTAATTTGTAATTTTTGTTGGCTACTTTTTAGTTCAATCACAAACTTGGAATGCATAAATTATGTACAAAGAGATTTCCACGAAACCTAAGAAAGGAAGGACACACGCCTGCATATCTATCCTTTCCCTTTTTAAAAATTGAATTTAATGTAGAATCAATTAGCACCAAGATTCTCTCCTTAATTTTAGCGCGTTTTTAGGGAATATTCTGCCTTTTTAATGCCTAATAGTCGAATGGTACAAAATTTGTAGATAAAACGTGGACTGGACGGATAATTAACAAACAGTACACATTTTTGATAATAAGGTTTCATATATGGTATAGTTAGAAAAAAATCCCAATAAAAAACTGGGCCAAGTTTATTGGGCTGTCTATGTATTTGGCCTACATTTTAACTTGCAAATTATGAGTCCTTTTAGAAAATCTCAAAAAATTATTTACACCCCTCAAGTTTGACTTAAAAATCAAACTCCCCCTTCGTATTTTATTAGTAGTAGTCATTTCCCCCCTAATAACTGAGGCGAGTACGGTAGTTGAACTTACACACGCAAGTGGGCGTTAAACAAAAGATACCAATACCACACTTCCCTCCCAATATAAAAATCCTCTCTCTCAACCTCTTCGAAACATTCAAAAAATCTCATAAACGAAACCAAAAAGAAAACCTCTCTCTAAAAATAAAATAAAAAAATCTCCGGCGAATCTCCGACGATGGCTGTGCCGGAAAATTTAACCAGAGAGCAGTGCCTATACTTAGCAAAGCTCGCCGAGCAAGCCGAGCGTTACGAGGAGATGGTAAAATTCATGGACCGCCTCGTAGCCGTCTCGGGTTCCTCTGAACTAACCGTAGAGGAGCGAAATCTCCTCTCGGTAGCGTATAAGAACGTAATCGGCTCACTTCGAGCCGCATGGAGGATAGTATCGTCAATTGAGCAAAAGGAAGAAGGTAGGAAGAACGACGAACACGTGGTTCTAGTGAAGGATTATAGATCTAAGGTTGAATCTGAGCTTAGTGATGTATGTGCTGGAATTTTGAAGATTTTGGATCAGTATTTGATTCCTTCGGCTTTGGCTGGTGAATCGAAGGTGTTTTACTTGAAGATGAAGGGAGATTATTATCGTTATTTGGCTGAATTTAAAGTTGGTAATGAACGTAAGGAGGCTGCTGAGGACACTATGCTTGCCTACAAAGCTGCTCAGGTATATTTATTTATTGAATTTAAGTTACGCAATTACCTCGGTGCACAGAATTTTTTTACACTGTCAGTAAATTTTAACATGATATAGCAGGCTACCTGTAATTACCTAATAAATTACCTGATTGTATAAATATTGTTTGCACTGCCAGTTCATAGAGCTTAAACTCTTTATTAATTAATTTTAGTTCAATTTCTAATCTACTTTAATGCTGGAATTGTTTTTTTAATTTAATTCCTCCGGACTTTGTGTATTAGTGAATGAAAAGTACTTTTTTTTTCGAACTTCAAGTTTTCTGAATAATTATGGAAAATGGAGCCTGTGAGTAGCTTGAAGATTGGAATTTTAAGAGGCTTGTTTTGAATTTTTTTAATGTGTATTTGCATGTCTTGGTGGTTTTATGCTGTTTTCCTCATTTGGAATTTAAAAATGCTGGGGAAGGGCGGTAATTTGTGTAAAAGTTGAACATTTAAAAGCTTTACAAGCTGATTAGACTTAACTATACCTGAAATTGTATGCTTTTGGCATGACTAGAGGGGAGGGAACCTCAAGTCCCCGCTGCCTCCTTGAAATAGAGATGTGCTAATAGCTTGTGCTGCTATTACACCTAGACAATCCAATTTTACTTCAATGTTTGGACTGTATTACAAATGTCCTGATCTTAATGAAGTCATCACTCGTAAAAAATTGATTATCCTCTAAGCATTGACCTCCTGGTAGATTTTTTGGAACATTTTTCCATCAGCGATTCATTTGCTTGTTATTTCAAGGCACAATGTGTTCTTAGAGATCTCTTGCCATTGAAAAAAAAAAAGAGAACCATTATCACTTTAGGCTTTTAGCCTCATTTGTTTTTATGGCAAATCACCTTTTTTATTGGGCTTATAAGCCAGTAAATGGGTGTAGCTTTGATTGGGCAACGAGATCATGGAGCTTAAAGTTTAATCATCTCATTTACTGCTTTGAAATCTCTGTAGATGTAAATAAGTGGCATTCATGAAATCTTCCCATTCGTAGGCAGGAACGGAGTTCTGTAACGTCTCGTACAATTTGTTTTTTTTATTCATACCACTTCACGTGTCTGACTCAGCTTATATTCTGCTGCTGTCTTTGCTGAACAAATATGAGAACACATGCTTGGATCATTGATCTCCCACATTTATGAACTGATAATGCCGAATTTTCTAGTTTTCCGTTATTATCAGTACCGAAGATGTTTCTTTTACCTGCTTAATGTGATAGCTGGTTGACCGTTGTGTTACTTATTTATGCATTTCTTGTGATTGTGCTACAGGACATTGCGCTTGCTGAGCTCGCCCCAACACATCCTATACGACTTGGGCTAGCTCTCAACTATTCAGTATTCTACTATGAGATTCTGAATGCATCAGAAAAAGCATGCAGCATGGCTAAACAGGTTAGTATGTTTCTCTTCCCCCCTATTGTGTAGCTATCTCCTTCTTCCTCCACCGGGAAAGTAATGGCAGTGTGTCCTTCAGTATAACTTTTAGCCACACCGCCTATATACCTGGCCTTTATGCGTGTAAATTGCATGCACTTTCTTTTTATATTTGATATTTTGGTAATCTCAGTCAGAGTCTTGGATAGAAACATAGGCACAGTCATATCAGAATTAGTAAAAGCATCGAAGATATTGATGTTCACACTGATTGCCAGAGTACTCAGAACTTATTATTTCTTTCATTACTTTCTGGCGTGGGTCTGAGACAAAAGTATATGAGGAAGGAACTCTTTCTGATACAAAAAAGGAAAAGACAAAGTTTGTTGCCTGCCAGGAGGTAAATAAACATTATCTGGGGTGAAAATGACTCATGTTGTCTTGCCAAGTTTATATTTGATTCAGTATATGCATGAGGCTTGGGCTGAAGGCTGATTGGTATTCAAGTCGGTATATTTGTGCATTACATCTCCATTATGCTGCTGTTTTTGCTTGTGGAGAATCTAGGCTTCTCGCGATTGGGTTTCCACTGTTTGGTCCCTTAGTATCTGGATATTTAACATGTCATTGAGTAGTACTAGTAGGAGTTAGAGTTAGGAGATAGCATATAATCCTGCCATCGTTTTTCAGGGGAAAGAATCAAGAAAATCTGAGCTGATGTAAAAGAATAGTGACAACTGCATTTTGGTTATGGAAATCAGTAGAATGGTTAAGCCACTTGATCTGATCATCTAAATTATTATAGGGAACAACTCGACTACGTTTTTCATAGCTAGGTTGCGCTTCTTGTTGCTAATCCCAGGAAGTTTCTTGCTAAAATATCAAAGATCTTGTATTTGCTATTATATGTGAATATAAGCATGTGGTGATTCTAGTACTTGTGTACAGTGTACTATTTGAAGCTAGGGTCGTTCAGGTGTAAGTGTAGCAAATTTATGAAGATCCCAAATATGCTGGAATTCTGTTCACTATTGCAATATTGGGTTGCTGTGAATATTTCTCAATGAGAGTAATACATCTCTTTTCAGTTTTATGGTGGAACTGAATAATGGGACGTTTTCAATGAAGTTTCAAGCTATATGCATGACTTTTAGCATGATAAATGAAGAGAAATTATTGCTTCTAAATCCCAGGTCTGCTGTGGCAGACATGTTTGAGATTACATTGTAGTATCAGTAAAAGGAAACATAGCATGAGCTATCATCCTGAAATGAAAGGTCGACGTCTCATGCTTATTAGGTGTTCTAGGTGGTGAATTGAGAGTGAGGACTTTCTCTATGGTGTTTGTTAAGTAGTTGATGCACAACTTTGTGACAATTATTTGGGCTCTCAATTCTTGTCAATTAAATGCATAGAATTCCTCACATATTCTTTCCTTTTGCTTATACCACCATAATATAGGTTATAAATATGTAGAATCTACCCTTTTTTCCAATCTCATGATGGTAAATATATGCTTTCTTTTTGGATGAATCGATCAACCTTTTTTTACTCCTTTTCAGCATCTGCCTAAAATAAGATAAATGTTGATTCTACATGAAAATCTTTACAGTTAGGCTAGAGGTTTCACTTGATTCATTTTTTTGGTTTTTAATGAATCAAGTTTGATCTTAGGTATAATATTGAGCTGATTCCTGAAGTTCCTTTTCGTTATGTTGCAGGCCTTTGAGGAAGCTATTGCCGAACTGGACACTTTGGGGGAGGAATCCTATAAGGATAGCACCCTTATCATGCAGTTATTGAGGGACAATCTCACTCTCTGGACTTCCGATATGCAGGTACATCATTTTTCCTAATTAGAAAACTTCATTGAATTAGACAATTAGTAAAGGGATGATATGTTTCTTCCTGTTCCTCTCTAACTATGATTACACAATGCAAATATTAAAGCACGATAAAAATATTTCGATGCATGACTGAAGTCCAACTAATGACTCCGATAAATTCCATTCATACTGCAATTCAAATGTATAGATTCTCTATCTATATCCAATCCCATTGAGAATAGTATACAGTTGCTTCCGGCTTGTTGTGTACTCGTAGTCCTTTTGCTTAATAGAGAACTAAAACATGAGTATATTATGGCTAATGCAGGAGCAGATGGACGAGGCTTGACATTAAACTGCTCCTCCAGCAGGTGGGCAATGTCACACAGCAACTCTGTAATCTACATGTGACTGATAACTTTTGTAATTTTATTTCTCATGCCTACTTTGGTTGTTACTTATTCAAACTCTGGTTTGAAACTTAATGTTTTTAATTTTATTTCTCGAGCTTCCCTTTCTTGTTTCTTCTTTTTTCTTTTTATAGAATTTTTTATTTCCGCTGAGGTTTCACCTTTTGAAGGTCCTCATTCTTTCCCCCCACCAAGGAAACAGAAAGTACCTCAGCCGATCCCAAACTAATACTCCTAGAGCCCGTTTGGACATAAAAGTAATTTCACTTTCGAAAATTTTTCACTTTTTTAGAAATTAGTGTTTGACCATAAAATTTTCGATTTTCACTTGAAGATGAATTTCGAAATTTTGAAAAAACTCCAATAAATAGTTTTTCAATTTTTTTATACATATCACTCACAAAACTTCAAAAACAACTTAAAATAATATTCATGTCTAAACACAACTCTAGTTTTCAAAGACCATTTTCACTTGAAATATTTTTTCATTTTTTTTTGGAATTTTACAATTCTTATGTCCAAACGCCCACCTAGTTTCGAAGCGTAATTGAATGGTTGATTGATTGCCAGATATGAAAGAAAGAGAGATTTGATTTATGCAAGTGTGCACAAATAGGATGAAATAGCCTTGTCATTGTAAAATCTGCCATCATAGGCGTACATGTGGTAGACTCTCTTTCACTTGCATCAAGCGTTTACGTTAAATTAATAAATGAATAATATGTGCTTCTAGATAAAATTTTCTCATTTAATCAAAATTAATATATGTTCTTACTTCATTAAATTATTAACTAGGATAATTGATACACTTTGATGTGAACACTAAGTTGGTGTTTGTTTGTTTTTTTTCTTCTTTTTCCTTCTTTTATATTTTATCTTTCGACATTTAATCACGTTATCGCCGACTTGGAAGTATTTAAAGTGCTCCAGGAATTCTTCGTAAGAGTGCGTCCTGTATGCTTTATTGTAATAGTATTGCAATTTTAGTTTAATAATTGTATTTTTACTATGCATTAGATAAAACATAGGTGTATGATTCAGAGCTCATTAAACGTGTTTTCTCATAACCTTATTTTCTCCATGATTCACGTTACCAAAGGGATATGTACACAAAGACTAAGAATCTTCTTTTGGAAAGGTTATCTAAAACACCAACCCAAATGCATAATTTATAAAACTAATTTGCAAAATATTTTTCCAAAAACTGGATCCAAATCCAAAATGGCATCTTGATCACTTTCCTCTTTCTCCTTTATGTCCTTCTTCCTCTTTTTCAGGATCTTTATACAAATAGCTAGCCTAATTTACTGTTTACTTTTCTTAATATATATACTTAGCTGTGCAAAATATATATATACTTAGATGTGCGCCTAGACACAAAACGGCGGATGAAAGAAGTGGTTATGTTGGGCGCTGTGTTTGCTTAGATGATACGATGTTGATTTTCTGAATCTGAGCTCGATGTTCAGAGCTTAAACTCAGCCATGGAGGAAAGTCTGTGAAGAACGAAGTATGTAGAAGAAGGAGAAGGTCGGTTGTATTATTATCTGTATATAAAATGTGTACAGTTGTCCTATATATATACAAGTAACAGCTCCTCTCTTAATTAAGCCAGCTGGCATAACTAACTAATAGTTCCACTAACTACACCTAATTGTGGTTACTTCACTAACCTAACTATGGTTACATTCAAGCTAATTATGCTACTGACTCCAATACTCCCCCTCAAGCTGGAGGGTGCAAAATATTAAGAACTCCCAGCTTCCTCAACAGAAACACATGTTGTCCTTTTCCAAGTCCCTTAGTAAGCAAATCAGCCTGCTGTTCTTTAGTTCCAGTGTAGTGAGTCTGCACCTTTCCTTCTTTAATCTTGTCCCTTATAAAGTGACAATCAATTTCTATGTGTTTGGTCCGCTCGTGGAAAATAGGATTTGCTGCAATTTGCAAAGCAGCCTTACTATCACAATAGATATCAATTGGTTGCTTGATGTTTACCTTTAACTCTGCAAACAATCCCAAAAGCCATGTCACTTCTGAAGTTGCTGCAGCTAAACTCCTATACTCTGCTTCTGTAGAGCTCTTTGACACAGTTTGTTGCTTTTTTGATTTCCAAAATATCAGGGAACCACCAAACTTCACTAAGAAGCCAGTTACTGACCTTCTTGTATTTGGGCAAGCTGCCCAATCTGCATCACAGAAACACATCAGCTGATCTGCACTTTCACTACTCATTAATATCCCCATTCCTGGTTCTTGCTTCACATACTTCACTATCCTCATGGCTGCTTCCCAATGAGACATTTTTGGTGATTGCATGAATTGGATGAGTGTCTGGACTCCAAAACTTATATCTGGCCTAGTGATTGTCAAGTACAATAATTTCCCTATCAGTCTTTGATAGGCTGAGACATCTGCTAATGGCTCATCTCCCTTCGATCCTGTGTGTTCATCATACTCTACAGAAGTAAACTTCTGGTTGATGTCAAGAGGAGTTAAAGCTGGTTTTGCTCCTCCCAGTCCCAAATTTGAAATCAATTGTAAGGCATACTTTCTCTGATTCAACAATATCCCTTTGTTGGACCTCAACACTTCTATTCCCAGAAAATATTTCAGCTCTCCAAGGTCTTTTACCTTGAATCTTTGGTGTAGCACTTGTTTTGTTTCTTGAATCAGTTGCTCACTGCTCCCTGTGATCAGCAAATCATCTACATACACCAACACCACAACTATGTCCTCTTCTCTGGTCTTGGTGAACATTGAATAATCATATAGACTTTGACAGTATCCTGCATCAATCAGTGCTTCAGATAATTTGATATTCCATTGTCTTGAGGCCTGTTTCAGGCCATATAGAGATTTCACTAACTTGCACACTTTTGTCTCCCCCTGTTTCTTGAAACCCTAGGGTAACTCCATGTACACTTCTTCATATAAATCTCCCTGCAAGAAAGCATTGTATACATCCATTTGAGACAAATTCCAACCTTTTGAAGCTGCCAGTGCAATGACTAATCTAACGGTCACCATCTTTGTAACTGGTGAAAAAGTCTCATGGTAATCTAATCCTTCCTTTTGACTATAGCCTTTAGCAACTAACCTTGCCTTAAATCTCTCAACTTCACCATTTGACTTGTATTTTATTTTGTATACCCACTTGGAACCAATAGCATTCTTTCCATTTGGTAAATCAACTATCTCGCGAGTATTGTTTTATTCCAATGCTTTGATTTCCTGCTTCATAGCTTCTATCCATCTGTCATCCTTTGAAGCTTCTTGGAAATTCTGTGGCTCTGTGTCTAGTGAAAATTTTGTTAGAAAGCTTCTATATTGTGCTGACAGGTTATCATAAGATACATAGTTTGACAGTGGATATATTGTAGTGTGTGCATTCTTCTTTGTCACATAGTCCTGATGCCACAAAGGTGGTTTTGAGGTTCTTCCAGATCTTCTCAATTCATTTTCACTATCTATTGTATTGTCTGCAGCTTGTACTTCTTGTGATATGCAATCAACAGCCTCAGGTGTCTCATGAATGACATTGTCATGGTTTGATGCATCAGCCACAATACCCTGGGCATCAGCTTCCTGGGCATCCTGAATGTTAGTGCCTGCATCATGTGCATCATCGGCTTCATCATGGGCAGCATTTACTGCATCATCGATCACAGTGTCCTGGTGAGCTGCATGAGCTAGTGAGTGTCTCCCCCTGTCAGGAGCTACACCAGGACCAAGAGGTAACTGAAGAGGTGTTGTATCAGGGGTAAAAGGAGTTGGTGCAGGCTCTGACTGTGAAAAACGAAATAAGTGTTCCTTAAACACCATATCCCTGCTCACAAAAAAATGTTTAGTAGTGAGATCAAGAAGTTTATAGCCCTTCTGAGAGGAAGAGTACCCTAGGAAAACAGCTGCCCTGGCTCTTGCCCCAAACTTATCATTTTTCATAAGAATGGTGGCATAACAGAAGCAACCAAAAACCTCAGATGATCAACGGATGGTGGCTTTCTATATAATAGTTCATATGGTGTCTTCCCTTGTAAAACTGCACCGGGCATTCTGTTGATCAAGTAAACAGCTCCTTCTACACATTCACCCCAATATCTAGCTGGTATGCAAGCCTGAAACTTCAAAGCTCTAGTTGTGTCCAAAACATGCCTATGTTTCCTTTCCACGATGCCATTTTGTTGTGGAGTATATACACAACTACTTTGATGTAATATCCCATAGGAGTCAAGCAGTGCATTACAATGTTGATTAAAGAATTATGTCCCATTGTCTGTCCTAATTATTTTTAGGACTGCAACAAACTGAGTTTTAACAAAAGAAAGGAAATGCTTCCACACAACAATCATATCACTTTTCAGCTGCAACAGATATATCTATGTAAACCTTGTATTGTCATCAACAACAGTAAGAAAGAAATGCTTCCTGTCATGAGTAGGGGTTCTATAGGGACCCCACACATCCATATGCACTAGTTCCAATGGTTTCTCACTTCTAGAGTTACTAATAGGAAACACAAGTCTACTTTGCTTTGCTAATGGACAAATAGGACAGTCCTTATTTATGGAAACATCTAACATCTTATTTTGTAAAAACTGCACATTCTTCATGGTATTGACTGAAGCGTGTCCAAATCTCTTATGACAAAGATTGTTATCTGCCTCCTTGCTTTGAACAACAATGTTTGCTTTTGAAGTTGCTATCTCTTTACCAGTTCTTTTCTGTTTCACAATGTATAGGCCACCTTCTTCTCTACCAATCCCCCTCACCCTGCCATTGTAAAGATCCTGGAGTACACAAAAATCAGGAAAGAAATTGACAGAGCAAGAGAGTGCCTTGGTTAATTTTGACACAGACAACAAGTTGAACTTGAAATATGGGACATATAACACCTGATCCACCTGCATCCTGTCTAAGAAATCTGCTATTCCCATATGAGTTATTTTAGCTTTTTCTCCATTAGGCAAATACACTTGATCCTTGTTAAACGAGTCTAACTTAGTGTGAGTACTAAGCATATTTAAATCTACAGTAATATGATGCGAAGCACCAGAATCTATGATCCATTCTCCAGAACACACACTAGCCATTAAACATGTAGTGATACCTGTCATGTTTGCTTGTGAATTAGTGGTTTCCTTGTTCAGCATCCCCAGAATCTGCTTGTATTGATCCTCTGTAAAGTAGTAACCAAACTTTGGTGGCTCAGAACTGTTTCCTCCTTCCATTCCCTCTGGCCTTTTGCCCAATTCAGCATTCCTAGTTACACTGTTAGCTGCATACTTCTTCTTTCCCTTTAAGTCACTTGGATAACCATTCAGTTTGTAGCAATTTTCCTTCAAATGACCTTTCATATTGCAATAGTCACATTGCATAAAAGGTTTTTTTCCTCTGTAAGGTTGTCCTCGACCAACCTGCATAGCCATTGGATCTGCCTTCCCTGCCAGTGCTGGAAACAGATTAGATCTTTGACTTTCACCCTCGATAACCATAGCATATGCCTGATTCAAGGTAGGTTCAACAGTTTTCATAAGAATCTGCCTTCGTGCCTGCTCATATGATTCATTAAGTCCACTAAGGAATTGAAGTAACCTCTGACGATGCAGATGCTCAATATAATATCTCGATTTTGGGCAGTCACAGCCTGGTGAAGGCACTACGGCATCATACTCTGCCCATAACTCCTTCAGTTTGGTGAAATATGCTGCAATTGAATCAGTTCCTTGTGAAATTGTGGCAATTTCTCTGTGTAACTGAAAGATACGCACACGATTCACCTTATCAAAATGCTCATGTAGATATTTCCAAACCAGATGTGCATTCGATGCATAAACAATCCCGCTAAGAAGGTCTGACGACACTGTGTTCATGATCCAAGATAAGACAATAGCATTGCAAGTTTCCCAATCTTCATGCAATTCAACCTTGAATTGATCCTTTGTGCAAGTGCCAGTCACAAACCCTAATTTTCTCTTAGCTTGAAGGGCAATTCGCATCGTTCTGCGCCAAAGACCGTAATTTTCAGATCCTGTGAGTTTCACCGGAATCAAAATCGAGCCAGGAGTGTCTGAAGGATGTACGAAGAGTGGATGAGTGTGATCAATTTTTTCTTCTTTCGCATCCATTGTTGAACAAAACAAAAACAGAGAATCGACTTTGAAAGAGGAAAGACTAGTAGCCCGTTTGGCCAAGCTTCTAAAATCAGCTTATTTTGAGAAGTGCTTTTGTCAAAAGTACCTTTTTAAAAAGTGCTTTTGGTGAGAAGCAGTTTGTGTTTGGCTAATTAATTAGAAAAGCACTTTTGAGCAGTAATTAGTGTTTGGCCAAGCTTTTGAAAACTGCTTCTAAGTGTATTTTTTACAAAAGTGCTTCTTAGAAAAGTGCTTTTGGAGAGAAGCTACTTTTTTCTGCTTNGGGGGAAGTAAAAATTGATATTGGAAATGGAAATGTAAGCATAGTGGGGCACTGAAAGTTGAGTAATAACAAAGAATGAATGAAAGCAAGATAGGCCCAGCATAAATGTTGGTTGAAATACCCAAATTCCAAGAAGCCAATAAATGGTTTTACTAAAACCCACAAAGAAATTATTGAAGCCAATGTTGAGAAAGGCTTCTGTTCCTTGAAGAAAGTTAAAAGCAAAGAGACTGAAACAGTACTATGATATGCCCATTATTCTGTTCTACTTATTTCTATAGGGTCCAAATTAGTCCAACATTTCCTCTTTCTCCCAATCATGCTTTGACCATTTTTTGCCCCTTCTATTCTTTCTCTCTAAAGTTGCTACTTATCTTTGACCATATTCAAGACCAATATGGTCCTATTTCACAATTAAAGTTGTTAGCTTCGATTCCCTTCTATCCATTTATTGTGTGTTTAGGTAATATCATATATTTTTCTTATTCTTTGTTTTTTACTTTATTGTTTTATTTTTTATAACACTTGTGTCCGAGTTAATTTGCGCTACCTAGAGATTCTACCAGATACGTGTTATTTGTTAATAACCGTAGTATTCAGACTAACTTGTGCTCACCTCAATTAGTTCTATGGGGGTATCTCCTACCTTCCACAGGACAAGAATCGGATAATTATATCTACTAAAGTTTGGGCAAATGAGAAGAATTCTACTTGATAGATGTTATCTTAGTGTTCTCATTTTATTTTTTAAAGATTTTTGTAAGATTTTGGAATTTTAGAACAGTAGGTGAGTCTAGGAGCAACAATAAAGTTGTCTCGGTGTGACCTATAAGTCACGGGTTCGAGCCGTGGAACCAGCCATTAATACTTGTAATAGGGTAGGTTGGATACATCACACACTTTAGGATGCGATCCTTCCCCGGACCTTGCATTAACACAGAATGCTTCATGCACCGGTTGCCCTTTTGATATTTTCTTAAAAGTATACAATGTAAATATTGTTATCTTCCACATTAGTTGAAGGAGGAAGAACATAACAAGTCTTAATTATTTTAGGAATCGCATAACAAAGTACACCTTAATTTTCTCAATAACAATTTAATGGAATAGTTTCAATATTTTAACCTAACAAGAATTCTTTTGTGCGGTGAATTGATATCTTGAGTATTTAAGTAATTACGTAATATTATACGCTTTTGTTTTATTCTTTTTTACACAAAACGTAAAAAGATGTAGTAATTGAATATTTTTCTTTCTACATTGCAATTGTGAAAAGAACGAAAGACATTTGTGAAAAAGAAATCATAACTAAGGTGAAACACAATAAAAGAATCTCATTCAAAAGGTGTGGAATTCTTTTTCCCTTTTTCCTTTTTTATTTTTATTTTCCCGAGATGTCATAAAAGATGCTTTCTTTACTGATTAATAAAACGCTCTGCTGAAAATGTCACGAACATTTACGAATGATGATTGAAATTTCACTAAATTTTATTATGAGTGAAGATATTAGTTTCACTAAATGCAAATGGACCAGCCTTATCCAATATCCCAGAGAAACGAATCATTGAATTTATTAATTTTTCAGTTTTGTTTTATTTGTTCATCATACTCAAAATAATTTTCTTTGAATACTTGTCTATTTCAGAAAATCTAGAGAGAGTATTTTTTTTAAATTTTGTCTTTATTATTAAGTAATCATTTTTTCAAACTTATATATGGGGTACTAATAATCAAGTTTAGATTTTCAATGTATACTTAATAAAGGTAATGTTTTTCGAAAATAAAAAAGGTAACTTAGTATAACAAATACTCCATCCGTTTACTTTTACTTATCTACTATACTAAAAATACATTTTCATTTTTACTTGTCTATTTTAGCAAATTAAGAGGAAAACAACTTTTTTTTTCTTTCTTATTTTACCCATATCATGAACTACTCATTTTTTAAATTATTTCCCAAGAACTTTTAAAATGCTATCATTATTAGGGGTTATATGATAAAATACATATTACAATTATTATATTTTAAGAGGTGTGAAAAGTCCAAAGTGAAAAAGTAAAAGTGAACGGATGAAGTAATATTTTGTTTTCAGAGGGTGTACAAAATGCAAATTGGACAAATAAAAAAGGAAAAATAATATATTTAATGTTATAAATATATTATATTATGGATGTTCATTTAGTACTCCGTTGTAAACAAGCTTCCTGAAGAAGCTTATCCATATGGGACTCCGCCGTAAATATGTTTATCTATTTAGTACTCTATTGGAAATAAGCCTCCTGAAGAAGCTTATCACTTCGGTACTCGGTTATGGATAAACATTACCTTCCATACCGGTTACAATAAGCTTATCCTTTCGATACTCCGTTATGGATAAACATTACCCTCGGTAGAAGATTGTCCATACCGGTTACAATAAGCTTATCCTTTCGATACTCCGTTATGGATAAACATTACCCCCGGTAGAAGATTATCCATACCTAGTACAATAAGCTTATCCTTTCGATACTCCGCTATGGATAAATATTATCCCAGTTGAAGATTATCTATATCTGGTAGAGTAGCAGCTTACACAGTAGCTTGCAGTAGCAGCTTACACAGCAGCTTCCTTTCTTCTATAAATAGAGGAGTTTTCAGTTTATTATGTATAGAAGTTTGAAGTTGAATAATATATCAGTTTCTCTGTATACTTGTCTTTAGTTTATTTACTTTACAGTCGTTATTTTATAACATTTACAGCTTGTTTGGATGGTTGTTACATATCGTGTCACGACCCGGATTTTCCACCATCGGGAGTCGTGATGGCGCCTACTGTTGGAGCTAGGCAAGCCAAACATTTAAATATTTGCGGATAACAACATAACAATAATAAAATACCGAGCCTTTAAATAAATGCGGAAGTCTTTTAAAACATAAATAACTGAAAACCCAAAAATGCGGAGGTCTAATGTTTCACTATCCAAGACTGGAATCGCTGTCTCACGAACCACTAAAGAGTGCTACAAACAAGTCTGGATAGAACAATATATAATGTCTGTCTCGGTACAATGAAAACAAACGGAAAATATGGAAAGGGACTTCGGCCTGCGGACGCCAGCTAGGCTACCTCGTAAGTCCCTGGACTGAAGAGGGCTCCCGATCAACTACTGCTGTGGTCCAAGAGCTGCTCCGGTACCGTAATCTGTGCAAAAAGCACAGAAGTGTAGCATCAGCACAACCGACCCCATGTGCTAGTAAGTGCCTGGCCTAACCCCGGCGAAGTAGTGACGAGGCTAGACAGGACTACCAAGTCAACCTGTGCAGTTCAATATATATATATATAT
>NC_032000.1:19326058-19338605 GCF_001879085.1 Nicotiana attenuata | reverse complement strand
GTTCTTCCAAAATGAAATTTACTCCAACAAACGCAACAATTTATACGAATTCATAAGACAAACAAGTACACAATAATTATGAACTCACCGAAGAAAATAAGTAATGACAAGTAACACAATAAAGAAAAATGCCAACATAAAGAAACTCAGTAATAGCGGAATAAGACAACTAATGCACTTGAACTGATAACAACAAGAAAATCAATAAATAGAAGTAGAGGACAACGTAACTCAATTATCAGCAAAAACATCAGGAAAATCAAAGACAAGTGCACGACATCACCCTTCGTGCTTTTACTCTCGTACTTACCAAAACAATCAAATAAAGTGCACGGCATCAACCTTCGTGCTTTCCCTCACATAACTCTCATAACATGGCACGGAATGACCCTTCGTGCAAATATAATCAAAACATGGCACGGAATGACCCTTCGTGCAAATATAATCAAAACATGGCACGGAATGTCCCTTCGTGCATAAATATTCAAAACATGGCACGGAATGACCCTTCGTGCAGATATAATCAAAACATGGCACGGAATGACCCTTCGTGCATATTCACTCTTCCTCACCCAAACAACAATCACAACCAAACGGGGCGGGGGATAGACAAATAATAAGAAATGTCCCGGCAAGGGAAAAAAAACACAATTAAATAACAAATCTCGGCAAGGGAGCAACAACAATAACTTCCACATCCCGGCAAGGGAGATAATCAACATACTCAAACCATCCCGGCAAGGGATTAATCACATCACTTTCTATTTCTTTCATTTCTTACTCAATAGTCTTTTTATCGTTCGAGCCAACGCTCCAAAGAATGTACAATTCATAATTAGTCCTCATACTCTTCACATTGCATAGAATTCATCTATCAACATGGAAGAGTCATAACAATATCAGGATAAGTACATACAAGGACCCACGGTCATGCTAGACACCGGTGTATAGATACTCATCACCATGCCTATACACCGTACTCGATCATTTAGCAATTAGCAAATAATAACACTCTAATCCTACTCTTTCAAGCCAAATTTAGATCAAACACTTACCTCAAATGCTCCAAACTCAACTCAAGCCTCTAGTATCGCTTTACCCTTCGAATTCACCACCAAACCGCTCGAATCTAGTCACAAATTACTTGAGTGTATCAACAAATGCTAATCGAATAAATTTGAATGCATGAAAAGTGAACTTCCCAAAGTTTTACTCAAAATTTCCCAAAATGCCCCCGGGCCCACGTGGTCAAAACCCGAGGTTCGAACCAAAACCCGATTACCCATTCCCCCATGAACTCAAATATGTAAGTTATTTTAGAATCGGACCTCGAATTGAGGTCCAAAACCCCCAATTTTTCAAAACCTAGGTTCTACCCTAAATTCCCAATTTCCCCATTAAAATCTTTGTTTTGAAGTTTGAAATTATGTTTAAAGATGTTAAGGAGTAAAGAAAATGAGTTAGAAATCACTCACCAATCGTTTTGGAGAAGAAGAATCGTTTGGAAAATCGCCTCTTGTGTTTTGGGTTTAGAAAAAAAAGTGAGAGATGACTGAAAATTCTGACCTATTATACTTTACTGAAGGCTCAGCGCGGACCGCACAAAAGTGCACCGCGGCCGCGCCGAGGAACGGAATAAAAAGTGACTCTCTGAACCTACCCAGTGCGGACCGCACTGATTTGGTGCGCGGCCGCGCTGGTCGACTTACCCCTTGGCCCTCTGAACCCAAGCCACGCGGACCGCACAGAAATGTACCGCGGCCGCGTGGCTTCCAGCGCTGACCGCGCTGAATTGACCGCGGGTGCGCTGGGGGCCTGCAACCCCTGAACCTGCAACTTCAGAATGTTTCTAAGCCTAAGACCTTCCGGGACCCACTCAAAACTCACCCGAGCCCTCGGGGCTCCAAACCGAACATGCAAATGAACTCATAAACATACTACAGACTCATCCGTGCGATCAAATCGCCCAACAACATCATGAATCATCAAATTGGGCCTCAATACCCATGATTTCCTTCCAATTTCCATAGAACATCAAGTTTATATTTTCTAGCTCACAACACGTCAAATGACGTCCAAATTTAACCAAACTTTACAGCAATTGTTTAGACCACATATAACACTTGTACCGGGCGTCGGAACCAAAATACGAGCCCGATACCACAGTCTTCTAAACAAATATCACTTTCCAATTTCTTTAATTATTTTCAGAAAACAATTTCACGTAAAAATTCATTCCTCGGACTCGGGACCTCGTAATTTGATTCCGGGCACACCCCCAAGTCTCATATTTTCCTACGGACCCTCCGGGACTGTCGAATCACGAGTCCGGGTCCGTTTGCCCAAAACGTTGACCGAAGTCAAACTTAATCAATTAAAAGATCAAAATTTTATTATCTTCCTCACAAATTCATATTTAAACGTTCCGGCTACGCGCCCGGACTGCGCACACAAACTCGAGGCAACCCCCAAGTGAGGTTTTCACGGCCTCAGAAATACAGAGTGAGTAGGAATGCAGGTGATGACCCTTTGGGTCGTCACATTCTCCACCTCTAAAACAACCGTTCGTCCTCGAACGGACAAAAGAAAGAAGTACCTGAGTCGGGAAATAGATGAGGATAGCTGCTCCGCATATCAGACTCGGACTCCCAGGTCGATGCCTGAGGAGGCTGACCTCTCCACTGAACACGAACAGAAGGAAAACTCTTAGACCTCAACTGACGAACCTGCCGGTCTAGAATAGCTACCGGCTCCTCCTCATATGATAAGCCCTTGTCCAACTGAACAGTACTGAAGTCTAACACATGGGTAGGATCGCCGTGATACCTACGAAGCATAGATACATGGCAAACTGGGTGCACGGCTGATAAGCTAGGTGGCAACGCGAGTCTATAAGCCACCTCACCTACTCGATCAAGAATCTCAAACGGGCCGATGTACCTAGGGCTAAGCTTGCCCTTCTTCCCAAATCTCATCACTCCTTTCATAGGCGACACTCGGAGCAATACCCGCTCACCAATCATGAAAGCTACATCTCGAACCTTACGGTCCGCATAACTCTTCTGCCTAGACTGAGCTGAACGAAGCCTGTCGTGAATGATCTTCACCTTATCTAAGGCCTCCTGAACTAAATCTGTACCCAGTAACCGAGCCTCTCCCGGCTCAAACCATCCGATTGGAGTCCGACATCGCCTACCATACAACGCCTCATAAGGAGCCATCTGAATGCTGGACTGGTAGCTGTTGTTGTAGGCGAACTCAGTTAAAGGCAAAAACTGGTCCTGCGAGCCTCCAAAATCAATGACACAGGCTCGGAGCATATCCTCCAATATCTGAATAGTCCGCTCGGACTGGCCGTCCGTCTGAGGATGGAACGCTGTGCTCAACTGAACTTGGGTGCCCAATTCCTGCTGAACTGCTCTCCAGAAGCGCGAGGTAAACTGCGTACCCCGATCCGAAATAATAGATGCCGGCACCCCATGAAGGCGAACAATCTCTCGGATGTAGATCTCAGCTAACCTCTCCGATGTATAAGCGGCTGCAACAGGAATAAAATGCGCTGACTTGGTCAGCCTATCAACAGTGACCCAAATAGCATCAAACTTCTTCCAGGTCAACGGAAGTCCAGTGACGAAATCCATGGTAATCCTCTCCCACTTCCACTCGGGGAGCTCAATCCTCTGAAACAAACCACCAGGCCTCTGATGCTCATACTTAACCTGCTGACAGTTCAAACATCGAGCCACATATGCAACAATATCCTTCTTCATCCTGTGCCACCAATAAAGCTGCCGCAAGTCCTGATACATCTTCGCGGCGCCCGGGTGAATAGAATACCGAGAACTATGGGCCTCTGTAAGATCAACTCTCGAATCCCATCGACATTGGGCACACAAACTCGCCCCTGCAATCTCAAAACACCATCATCATCTAAGGTCACCTTCGTGGCACCTCCACGCTGTACCGTGTCTCTCAGGACACACAAATGGGGATCATCAAACTGCCGATCAGGGACACGCTCCAATAGAGAAGAACGAGCGACCGTACAAGCTAACACTCTGCTAGGCTCAGAAATGTCCAACCTCACAAATCGATTGGCCAAGGCTTGAATATCCAAAGCAAGCGGTCTCTGGCTGACCGGAATATAAGCAAGGCTACCCATGCTGGCGGACTTCCTACTCAATGCGTCGGCCACCACATTGGCCTTACCTGGGTGGTATAAGATAGTGACGTCATAATCCTTCAGCAACTCCAACCACCTCCTCTGCCTCAAGTTCAACTCTTTCTGATTGAACAAGTACTGAAGACTCTTGTTATCGGTGTACACCTCACACGTCACACCATATAGGTAATTCCTCCAAATCTTCAAAGCATGAACTATGGCTGCCAACTCTAGATCATGAACCGGATAATTCTTCTCGTGGATCTTCAACTGCCTCGAAGCATAAGCAATGACTCTGCCATCCTGCATCAATACTACACCAAGCCCAATACGGGAAGCATCACAATAAACTGTATAAGGCCCTGAACCTGTGGGCAAAACCAATATCGGTGCCGTAGTCAGAGCTGTCTTGAGCTTTTGAAAGCTCTCCTCACACTCGTCTGACCATCTGAACTGGGCGCCCTTCTGGGTCAACCTGGTCATCGGGGCTGCTATGGATGAAAATCCCTCTACGAACCGGCGGTAATAACCTGCTAACCCTAAGAAACTCCGAATCTCAGTCGCTGATGCTGGTCGAGGCTAGTTCTTGACTGCCTCAATCT
The DNA here is from genome assembly GCF_001879085.1 of Nicotiana attenuata. NCBI lineage: Eukaryota > Viridiplantae > Streptophyta > Magnoliopsida > Solanales > Solanaceae > Nicotiana > Nicotiana attenuata. The sequence goes on along the minus strand of NC_032000.1, from coordinate 19,333,841 downwards.
TCTTCGGGTCCACCTGAATACCCTCTGCTGATACGACATGACCCTGAAATGCAACCGAACTCAACCAAAACTCGCACTTCGAGAACTTAGCATATAACTGACTATCCTTCAGAGTTTGAAGAACCACTCTAAGGTGCTGCTCGTGCTCCTCCTGGCTGCGGGAGTACACTAGAGTATCATCAATAAAGACTATCACGAACAGGTCCAAGTAAGGTCTGAACACTCGGTTCATCAACTCCATAAATGCGGCTGGGGCATTGGTCAACCCAAATGACATGACCAAAAACTCATAATGCCCGTACCGAGTGCGGAAAGCTGTCTTAGGGACATCAGACGCCCTAATCCTCAGCTGATGGTAGCCAGATCTCAAGTCTATCTTTGAAAACACCTTCGCACCCTGAAGCTGGTCAAACAAATCATCAATCCTCGACAGTGGATACTTGTTCTTTATCGTCACCTTGTTCAATTGCCGGTAATCAATGCACATCCTCAGCGATCCATCCTTCTTCTTCACAAATAACACCGGCGCACCCCAAGGAGAAACACTAGGCCTGATAAAACCCTTCTCTAGCAAGTCTTGCAACTGGTCCTTTAACTCCTTCAACTCTGGCGGGGCCATGCGATACGGCGGAATAGAAATGGGCTGCGTGCCTGGGGCCAGATCAATACAGAAATCAATATCTCTGTCGGGCGGCATACCCGGCAGGTCTAAAGGGAAAACCTCGGGGAACTCCCGAACAATAGGAACAGAGTCAATAGAAGGAACCTCCATGCTGGAATCACGAACATACGCCAGATAAGCTAAACACCCCTTCTCGACCATGCGTCGAGCCTTCACATATGAGATAACACTGCGGGTGGCATGACCTAGGGTCCCTCTCCACTCCAATCGGGGCAAACCTGGCAAAGCCAAGGTCACGGTCTTGGCGTGACAATCCAAAATAGCATGATACGGGGACAACCAATCCATCCCTAATATAACGTCGAAATCTACCATGTCTAAAAGCAACAAATCAACACGGGTCTCAAGGCCCTCAAACACTACCACACAGGAATGATGAACTCGGTCGACCACTATAGAATCACCCACCGGTGTAGATACATAAACAGGGGTATCCAAAGCATCACTAGGCATAACCAGGTAGGGTGCAAAATAGGACGACACATATGAATACGTAGACCCAGGGTCAAATAGCACTGAGGCATCCCTATCACAGACCAGAATAGTACCTGTAATAACAGCATCTGAAGACTCAGCCTCTGGCCTGGCTGACAAAGCGTATCACCGAGGCTGGGCCCCGCCTCCCCGAACCATGTCTTTGGGACGATCCGCTACTGGCTGACCCCTACCTCTGCCGGTCCGAGCTCCACCTCTACGGTCTCTACCTCCACCTCTATGATCCCTACCCCCGCCTCTAGCTGGCTGGGCAAGCTGAGTATCACCTGGTGCCTGAATCATGGGACGAGGACCCTGCTGTTGAGAACTACCCGAGGCTCGAGGGCAAAATCTGACAATGTGACTCGGGTCACCACAACCATAACAAGCCCTCAGCTGCTGAGACTGCTGGGCCTGTCGACCTGAATGTCCTCCCCGGAAACTCTGAAGTGGCGGTGCACTGATGGACTGCTGATCAGAAAAATATTGTTGAGAACCACCACCGCCTGGAGTACCATGAGAAAAAGTGCTGACTGAAAGGGTCTCGGTGAATGGCCTCTACCATAAGAATCCCTACCTCCCGACGAGGTACCACTGAACCTACCAGAATGACGAGGCCTCTTATCCGACACCTGACCACCTCCTCGTGCAAGAGCCATCTCAACTCTGCAGGCCGCATTGGCCGCCTCCTGAAAAGAAATCTCACTACCAACTCCCATAGCCATCTGGAGACGGATCGGCTGAATCAATCCATCAATAAACCTCCGCACCCTCTCTCGCTCTATGGGGAGTATAACAATAGCATGGCGTGCCAAATCAATGAACCGAGTCTCATACTGCGTGACTGTCATAGTGCCCTGCTGGAGGCGCTCGAACTGCCTGCGAAGAGCCTCTCGCTGAGTAACTGGGAGAAACTTCTCCAAAAATAACTCTGCAAACTGATCCCATGTCAATGCTGGCGACCCTGCTGGTCTAGATAAGCAATAGTCCCTCCACCAAGTCTTGGCGGATCCTGCAAGCCGAAAGGTGGCGAAGTCGACCCCATTGGTCTCCACAATACTCATAGTCCTAAGGATCTCATGGCAGCTGAATAAGAAATCATGTGGATCCTCTGAAGAAGCACCGCTGAATGTGGTGGTGAAGAGCTTGGAGAACCTATCAAGTCTCCACAAAGCATCCGAAGACATAGCCGCTCCATCGCCAGTCGGAGTCACAATACCCGGCTGAACCGCCACAACTGGCTGAACTACTGGAACCTGAGCCTGGGGAGCTACCTGCCCCGGAGTACGTGTAGCAGGAGTCTGAACCCCTCCTTCAGCCCGAGAAGTGGCTGGTGCTACTGGAAGCAAACCCGCTCTAGTGACGCTCTCCACAAAGCCTACTAATCTGACCAGAGCGTCCTGAAGAATTGGGGTAGCTATGAACCCCTCTGGGACCTGAGCTGGGCCCACCGGAGCTGCTGGGGCTGGAGCCTCCTCATCATAGTCAACATGTGGCTCCACCGCTGGGACTGCTACTCGGGGCTGAGCTCTGCCCCAGCCTCGGTCTTTGCCCCTCGCAGGAACTGCTGCTGGGGGCTCGGGCTGCTGCGCGGTAGAAGAGGAAGCACGTGTTCTCGCCATCTGCGAAAGAACAGAGTAGAAACACAATCAGTATTTGAGAAACATAATCGCACGACAGGAAAGAACGAAAGTGAAACTTTTCCTAACTCCGTAGCCTCTGGGGGATAAATACAGACGTCTCCGTACCGATCCCTCAGACTCTACCAAGTTTGTCCGTGAGTAGCAAGACCTATGTAACCTAGAGCTCTGATACCAACTTGTCACGATCCGAATTTTCCACCATCGGGAGTCGTGATGGCGCCTACTGTTGGAGCTAGGCAAGCCAAACATTTAAATATTCGCGGATAACAACATAACAATAATAAAATACCGAGCCTTTAAATAAATGGGGAAGTCTTTTAAAACATAAATAACTGAAAACCCAAAAATGCGGAGGTCTAATGTTTCACTACCCAAGACTGGAATCGCTGTCTCACGAACCACTAAAGAGTGCTACAAACAAGTTTGGATAGAACAATACATAATGTCTGTCTCGGTACAATGAAAACAAACGAAAAATATGGAAAGGGACTTCGGCCTGCGGACGCCAGCTAGGCTACCTCGTAAGTCCCTGGACTGAAGAGGGCTCCCGATCAACTACTGCTGTGGTCCAAGAGCTGCTCCGGTACCGTAATCTGTGCAAAAAGCACAGAAGTGTAACATCAGCACAACCGACCCCATGTGCTGGTAAGTGCCTGGCCTAACCCCGACGAAGTAGTGACGAGGCTAGACAGGACTACCAAGTCAACTTGTGCAGTTCAATATATATATATATGCAATAAAGGAAAACGTACCGAAATTAAACAGTTAACTAGGGAGAGAAGCATGCTATGGGGGAGTACAAACCGAATATAAAGTCATCAACTTAAGTAAGAAACAGGGCCATAACAATAATTTACAAAAAAAAAAAACAAGAGAATCAACAGTTGCACGGCATCAACCTTCGTGCTTTTACTCTCAGTCTCACCAAAAACAATCAAATAGAATGCACGGCATCACCCTTCGTGCTTTTCCTCACATAACTCTCATTTCATGGCACAGAAAGATCCTTCATGCAATTATAGTCAAATCAGAGCACGGAATGTCCCTTCGTGCATAAATAATCAAAACATGGCACAGAATGACCCTTCGTGCAAATATAACCAAAACATGGCATGGAATGACCCTTCGTGCATTATCACTCTTCCTCACCCAAACAACAATCACAACCAAACGGGCGAGGGAATAAGCAGATAATAAGGAATGTCCCGGCAAGGGATAACATAATTAAACAGCTAAATCCCGGCAAGGGAGTAACAACAACAACTTTCACATCCCGGCAAAGGAGATAATCAATATACTAAAACCATCCCGGCAAGGGATTAATCATATCTCTTTCCATTTCTTTCATTTATTACTCAATAGTATTTTTATTGTTCGAACCAATGCTCCAAAGAATTTACCATTCATAACCAATCCTCAAACTCTTCACATTATGTAGAATTCATCAATTAGCATAGAAGAGCCTCAAAAATATCAGGAATATGTGCAAACAAGGACCCACGGTCATGCTAGACACCGGTGTATAGATACTCGTCACCATGCCTATACACCGTACTCGATCATTTAGCAATTAGCAAATAACGACACTCTAATCCTATTCCTTCAAGCCAAAAATTAGATCAAACACTTACCCCGAATGCTCCAAACTCAACTCAATCCTCTAATATAGCTTTACCCCTCGAATCCACCACCAAACCGCTCGAATCTAATCACAAATTACTTGAATGTATTAACAAATGCTACTTTGAATCAATATGAATGCATGAAAATGAAGTTTCCTAAAGTTTGATAGAAAATTCCCAAAATGCCCCCGGGCCCACGTGGTCAAAACCCGAGGTTCGAACTAAAACCCGACTACCCATTCCCCCATGAACTCAAATACATAAGTTATTTTGGAATCGGACCTCAAATTGAGGTCTAAAACCCCCGAATTTAGGAACCCCAGTTCTACCTTAAATCCCCAAATTCCCCCATTAAAATCTTTGTTTTGAAGTTGAAGTTATGTTTAAAGATGTTAAGGAGTAAAGAAAATAAGTTAGAAATCACTTACCAATCGTTTTGAAGAAGTAGAATCGTTTGGAAAATCGCCTCTTATGTTTTGGGTTTTGAAAAAGTGAAAAAATGACTGAAAATCCCGACTTTATATACTGTACTGGAGACCCGGCGCGGACCGCACAAAAATGCCCCACGGCCGCGCTGAGGAAGGGTGGGGAACCCACTCTCTGAACCTACCCAGCGCGGACCGCACTGATTTGGTGCGCGGCCGCGCTGGGCGACCTAGGACTACTGGCCCTCTGAACCTAGCCACGCGGACCGCGCAGAAATGCACCGCGGCCGCGCGGCTTCCAGCGCGGACCGCGCGGAAATGACCGCGGCCGCGCTGGGGCCTGCAACACCTGGACCTGCAAAATTTCTGATACTTTTAAGTCTAAGACCCTCCTGGGACCCACTCAAAACTCACCCGAGCCCTCGGGGCTCCAAACCAAACATGCACATAACTCCAACAACATCCTACGGACTCATCCGTGCGATCAAATCGCCAAAACAACATCGAATTAGGCCTCAAGACCCATGATTTCCTTCCAAGTTCCATGAAACATCAAATTTTACTACTTCTATCTCAAAACACGTCAAATGACGTCCAAATCTAACCAAACTTCACAGCAATTGCTTAACTCATATGTAAGACTTGTGCCGGGCGTCGGAACCAAAATACGAGCCCCAACAGCACAGTCTTCTAGAAATTGACGATCTTTTAGTAATACATTTTAAATGATGACTAGTTCAAGATGCTAAACAACAAAGTTTAATTTTGGAAAGACACCATCATTATGAGAATATACGCACGGTAGAAAAATTACGCAATCCATTAAAATGCAATATCCTACAAGTGAATATTTGCGAAAAAACTGAATCACGTCTTACGCAAAATCACATTGTGGTTATAGATATTTCTTTTCTTGTATGTATCGTCACATGTCATGTAATGAACATTTCGATATATATATATATATATAGCTCCCTTTGGATAAAAAGAAAGATTATTTTGGTAAATAAAAAGAAAGAATTTGTCCTGTTTAATTTTGGATTCTTTTATTGCTTTTAGTATAGTACATAAACGTAAGCATGTTAGTTCGAATGATGAAACAATGACAACATAGTTGAACTATTGAGTTGAATAGAGTAGGATCTATAAATGAAGCTCGTGATCCTAAATCTCTTAATATTATTTTTTTATTTTTTTATTTTTTTAAACGTCTATTAATGTTTCTAATTAATCCGATTTCATGTAAGCATATGATGCGGGCAAGATTTCAATGGATAAATTATTCTATAACATCTACGGAGTAATTAAATTGCAGTAAAAATTACTATTTTTTTCCTCATTTGAAATAAATTATTCTTTTCGCCTTTGTTATAAAGTGCTTTACTCTCCAATGTGAGATTTCCCAGCATAAAAATCGGGTGAAAAAAAAAAGACTACTATAGAAAAAGTCACCCTTTTCTAGGGTAGGGAGTAATTGACTTTACAATACATTGCGAGTTTTTATTTTCATTTTCATTTTCTTCAAGTAAACCATTATTCCAGAAGAAGAAGAAGAAAACGTTAACCGCTTGTTTGGATGGTTGTTACCTATTGTATCCTATTGTATTGTTACTTTAAATTTTATTGTATCGTATTATTAAATCCGTCATTACGTAACGGTGAAATGTGCCACTTTATGTAATGACCGATTTGGTGTGGTCGCGTCGTTTCCTTGTGTTTTTCTCTCAATCTCGCCCTTCATTATTATTAAATAATTTTATTTTATCATTTACCCTACCTTTTATATACCGTATCATAATTTTTCTTTATAATATTGCAAGTTATTCATAATATTTCTGGTGCGAGATACCATGAAACGACGGCAAAACGACACGATCCATCCAAACATTGTATTCATCAACGATACAGTACAATACGATACGATTCATTATGAAACGATATGTGACGACCCAAAGGGTCATCACCTGCATTCCTACTCACTCTGTATTTCTGAGGCCGTGAAAACCTCACTTGGGGGTTGCCTCGAGTTTGTGTGCGCAGTCCGGGCGCGTAGCCGGAACGTTTAAATATGAATTTGTGAGGAAAATAATAAAATTTTGATGTTCTAATTGATTTAAGTTTGACTGCGGTCAACGTTTTGGGCAAACGGACCCGGACTCGTGATTCGACAGTCCTAGAGGGTCCGTAGAAAAATATGAGACTTGGGGGTGTGCCCGGAATCAAATTCCGAGGTTGCGAGTCCGAGGAATGAATTTTTACGTGAACTAGTCATCATTTAAAATGTATTACTAAAAGATCGTCAATTTCTAATGAAATATGGATGTAGCAGTAATTTATTGAGACCTCAAATTTTTTGCTTGATCTAGAATGTGTTATGTATATGTCATTCCGAAGTAATCTATTAATATGTACATATATTCCATATATAAGCAAATCTTGTAATACATTTTAATAAAGTGGATTTCGAAATTCTATTAGGAAGAAGTAATCAATAGAGCAAGGTGTTGGGCCAATGAAGCATATGGCATAAAACTATATAGTTGAACATTCATTTGATACAAAATGCTTTAGAAAAGAGAAAAACAAAAATTGCAAGGAAGTCTATACCAAATCATTTTGAGAATTAGGTCGTAACAAATTGTTATGGTTTGCTATGATAAAAATAATACTGAATAAGGTATATATAAATTGAAAATACTACCAAACATGAAATTAATAATATTGAAATTATACATATATTATTTTTCCTAATACTTCCTACCAAACGATCCCGTACATTCTATGTAAGGCTCTATGTTCATTAGATTTTTGCTTTTCCCTTTTCTTACTTTTGACCTTGCGATTCAAAAGCAAGAATCTTTTGGTAAAAAAATAATCATTCTAGATTGACCAAAGGGACTAAGGTAAGAGGAGCTAGCATATATTATATGAGTTCAT
>NC_032000.1:19275907-19326038 GCF_001879085.1 Nicotiana attenuata | reverse complement strand
CATATATTATATGAGTTCATGTGAACTCAGTATATATATATATATATATATATATATATATATATATATATATATATATATATATATATATATATATATATATATATTGTTGGCCCAAGTAAAGGTTAGTTTTGTAGACTGACAAAGGAACTCAGACATGAACCAGGTCCATCTCAGTGGAGCACAGATGTGGATAGACTTGAGCATGTGGGATGCACGCGAAGGAGATAAACCTAACTTGACAGATTTGATATCTTCTGATCCTGATCGAAAATGTTGCATAATTGATAAGGAGAAAACTCCTTAATCAAAGAGAACACTATCCAAGATAGGGAAGGAGTTAGAAGTTGAAATCAACTAGAACTCTTCCACCAAGGAAGAGTAGCATCAGAGTTCTAGTTAATCTTTATTTACTAACTCTATAAATATCAGTGTTGTTCTCTTTTACAGGCATTGTACAAACGCAGAAGTTAAACGTGAATTGGGAGCAAAATAGCATGACAATTTTGCAACCAGTTCGTGTGTGATTCAAGTGTGCAAACCTGAAGCTGCATGAACCAAATAGAAGAATCAGTTCCAAGTGTCCGTCTTTTATTCTAGTTCAATTGTAGTAGGTGTTTTCATATTGTACCTTTCAGCTTTATCTAGAGGAAATTGCAATAGGTACTCAGAGTTTTCAAATTAGAGTTAACTTGAAGTTGTCGCAGTAGTTAAAGGCAGTTTTCATAAACATTTAATTATGAACTCAATTATTATTATATATATTAATCTGAGGTCATTGTAGGAACCCATAAACTTGACTAAGATCCTCGGGGATGGGTGCGTATATAAAAAAGGGAGCCTCATCCCATTCCTTTGCAGCATTTTACGGACTTATATTCAAAGTGTCACATGTACAATTATGAAGGAATAACATAACGTGATAGTAAAAACTAAAAAACTAAAACTAAAAATAAAATTGTACCTGACCGTGCACATAAACAATAATCCCCCCTTTAATTTGATTCCTCTTAACAAAATGACTGACAACTATTCCTAATTTATAGATATCAAGGATTTTCAGAAACTACTAAACAACTTGGTCTTACCAAAAATATAGAGAATATACCGATAATATGCCAATGTTGATTTGCCACACCACTTCTCTAATTAATGCACCAAAATTAATTTATGTATTATATAAAGACTAACATAAAAAATATATATAAAAAAGCAATATAACAGAATCAACTTTTATTGTGGAATAGCAAAGCTACCCCCAGATGTTAGGGATGCTTTTAATGTCAACATTAGTGGCATACTGAGGAGTTTTAATTAGTTCATAAGTGCTTAACTATTTTTAATCCGAAGTTGTAACTTAGATTGGGTGCTCAATTAATATATTTATATTATTACCAGCTTCCCGTATAAATATATAGGACTTGGGTACAAAGCCAATGAGTGAGCGATAGGTTCATGATGGTTCAACATTTTCGTATCAAACATTATATATATATATCCAATAGCTAGCTCGAATCTCAAGTTAGAAAAAATATAGTATTGTATTATTATATTAAAAGTAAAAGCAGAACATAGTTAGGACCACTATTGGTTAAGTCTATGGTGGTCAAGTCTATGGCCATGCATGGCACGTAATGTTGAAACACTACTAGAAATTCAGTAATTAGCGATCAAAAAAACCGATCAACTTTGGTCGGTTATGGCCAATTACCGACCAAAATGCGACCAAATACGCTTGGACGATATTTTGGTGGTCGCTTTAGTATACCGACCAGAGTTGGTCGAAAATTACCGACCAATGTTGCTTGGTAAATTAAATTCAAAAAAAAAATATTGCAAAAAAAAACCGACCAAAGTTGGTCGGTTTTTTAATTATGTAATCAAAAGATTCACCGTCTGGGAGTCGAACCGGGGTGTGTACTGTGGCAAGATACTATTCTACCACTAGACCATTGGTGCATTTTGTTTTAAGATTATCTTTTATTTATTTATTTATTTATACACTTTAATTGTATTTTCGCACGAAAATAACTGACCAAAGTTGGTCGGTTTTTTAAAATGACCGGCCGAATTTACCGACCAAAGTTGGTCGGTTTTTTTAATATTAATTTTTATTTATTTTAATTGCTAAAACCGACCAAATTGGTTGGTTTCTTGAAAAATAAAATTCGCGGGACTCAAAAGTAGTTTCCCGCATTTTTTGCGCCAAAGAAAACCGACCAAAGTTGGTCGGTTTCGTAAAAAAAAGAAAATTAAAAATTAAAATACTTTGAAAAACCAACCAATTTTGGTCGGTTTTTGGCCGGTTTTTTTACCGACCAAAGTTGGTCGGTTTTTCTTGGTTGGTTTTTGCCGAATTTCTAGTAGTGATTAAAGATTGATCCATTTTTTCAAAAATCGTAAGCACGTTAAGAGATTACTCCTTTTTAAGGTAAACACTAAGTTTTAAGTTTTAAAATCATCTGTTAGTGTTATTATTTAGTAGTAAATTATAATTTTAGAACCCGGGGCGAAGCTACATATCAAAGAGTAGTCAATTAATCATCCTTTATCAAAATATTGTAATATAATTTATAGATAAAATACTAGGTTTTTGAAATGTATAATATATAATGAATTTTCTTTGTCCGAGTGTTTTTTCACTTCTTTTAAATTTAAACAACCTAGCAGAAATGTCTGATTTCGCCATTAATAGAACACAAATGCTTCATATAACTAAACTATAACGCTCTCCTTTTACTTCCACAGACGAAAGTGAAAGGCTGCAAACTAAAAACTAAGTTTGATTGCACCACTACACGTGATATGCTAATGCTATGGCTTTGATTCTTGTACTAAAAGTTATGGGGGTTAGAAAGTTAGTTTTAGCAAATACAAAATGGTGAATGGAAGAGAGAAAAAGGAGGATACAACAGAGTGCAGAGTACTCCCTATAGAAGAAAAAAGGGTTAGAAATTTGTGTTTGTATAAAGTCTATAGGAGAAAAGAAATAAGCACGCATGCTAATATTCTATCTCCTTTACATCTATTTTTGTTTATGTAACCATCTGCCAAAATATATTGGGAGAAGGGTCAAAATTGGCCCTCTACTATTGTTTATTGGTTACTTGTGCCATCCGTTACACTTTTCGACCATTTTCGTCCCTGCCGTTAATGAAATTTGAAAAAATACCCCTAACCCTAACGTTTTGACACTGTGGCAGCTGACCATATCAATTTTATCCATGTCAGCTGCCATGTCAGCTGCCAAGTCATTAGAACCCGCCGTCTCTCATCGAAGCCGGTCACTGGCATCTGCGTTTTCATGAACTCTCAACTACCAAATTGCTTATCTTTTACATGGATTAGTGCACCATTATCTGACTTGTTGAACTACAATCCACTTGTTTTTTTGCAGCCCAAAATTTTGACAGAGAGCTCCCAAATCATCACCAACTGACCTGAGAATTTAACTACGACCCCTCAACAATCATCAAAACAAAACCCCATTACTCAATTAAACCAAACAACAACCAGATCAAAAAGCCCATTAATGTTTTCAAGCTTCACCAAAAAACCCTCCAATGGAGTTTTTAGCTCCTTCTCTAACGTTTCAAGTAATCAAGTAGTTCACATTCAGGATTTTTAGCTATGAAACGCTGCCACCTCTTCAAAATTTCAGATCCAATCTCTTCTTCTTTATAGATCGGCATCTTCAAATCGACAAAACCCAAAAGCTCAATCGGCCTTAAATGGCGTTTTCAGACCTTCTTCGGTGTTTAAAAACACATTTTAGATTTAAAACTACAACATCGATACTAATATATAGTATATTTCTGTATATAATATCTCAAGCCCAATCCATCACCTTAGAATCCATTTGCTACAGTCACATCCTCCTATTAAAAAATACAAAATTTCACCATTAAAAGACCATAAAGATCAAAACTTATCTTATATTTTTGGAAAAAACAAAAAATTTTAACTTTGTTGAAAATAAAAAAGCAGAACATATAATAAAAGTTCAATTTTGGACTTACCAATTGTGTGAAAACAAGCTCCAAAATGATGAGAAGGAACACAATAAAGACATGGTCAGAACCTAAGTTTCGATTCCAAACAAATATTATCGCAAAAAAATTGGGCACCTGCCATGTCGGGTTCCATACAACACCAAATTATTATACTGTTTCTATGCGACCAATAGATTATGAAAAGGGGAATTATGGTATAAGCTATTATTGTTTTCTATTAATTTCTATTTTTCTTGTTTCTTTAGTTAAGCACTTGCGGCCTTAAGAGTAAATTGATTCTTTGTTTGGTGTTTTTAAATAATCATAGAGTCCGAGGAGCAGTGGTTTTTGGATGGGGTTAATGGCTATTGGTAAAGTTGGAAGGCGAGGGAGTGTGAGGAAGAAGAAGATGATAATATTTTAATAAGAAAATGGGTGGGTTAATTAATGACTTGGTAGCTGACATGGATAAACTTGATGTGGTCAGCTGCCACAGTGTCAAAACGTTAGGGTTAGGGGTATTTTTTCGAACTTCATTAACGGTAGGGACGAAAATGGCCGATAGTGTAACGGGTGGCACAAGTAACCAATAAACAATAGCAGAGGGGCAATTTTGACCCTTCTCCCAAATATATTTGCCCGACTAATTCAGATTTACACCTTGTAAGCCGTTACGAATGATGTGCCCCCTACCATAAATTTTTTTCGAGCTCGGACCCAATACTTTGATCAAGAGTGGAGGGTCTCATCCAGAGGTGGAGCTAGCCTATTAGGTGCAGGTTCAGTCGGACCCAATCACTTTTGCTTCAACACAGTATCTATAATAACTGTCAGCCACAAGAATCATGTCGAAGATTAACATTAAATCCAACGGAAATATTAAACATTTTATTTTCGTATCTGTTTTCAGCTTTTCGATTTTGTAACTGAAAATTAACCTCCCTCTTCAATTCTCGGTTTATTGTTGCATAAATTAGCCATTTATGTTATGGCATTTAATTTATGGCCGTTTTACATAAACAGCCATTCTGAAGAGTTGTACCTCTTCAGTTTTGAGCTCAACATTGGCTATAAATACCAGTCCATTCTCTTAGATTTTTCATACGATTTTTCTGAGTTCTCCTCATTATTTTAACTTCAAAGAAAGCAACAGTAAGTGATTTGCTAGCAAAGTTTGTGTTCGCTGAAACACTGGATTTGAAGTACCACTACACCAGTGTGTAATTTGTTCTATCCTGGGAGGAAATAATCCACAACCTTGGGTATTAGAAGGGGGTTAAATTCCTTAAGGAAACACTGTGAATTCAGTAGGCTCGGATTAACTTCTGTTTCGTTTATATTTCTGTTTATATGTTAACTTATTTTCTCCAAAATTATTTTACAAATACAGTTTACTAACAATCTTAAGGAATTTAATTTATTTTCTGTATTTGTGTTATATTCACTGTTCTGGAGATTAAAACCTTTGTGGTTTTCTACTCCGTTGGAGATTAAAATCTACGTGATTTTAACGTTTGTTTGTGTCATTCTTTTACAGAAATGACTAATGACAACGGGAACCAGGCTGTTCCGATGGTGACTGCCAATGCATCGACAAGCCGAACACCGACGGAAAAACCCGATAATTTTTCGGGATTGATTTCAAGCGGTGGCAGCAGAAGATATTCTTCTACTTGACCACTTTAAGTCTATAGAAGTTCATTATGGAAGATGTTACTGTTCTGCCCGATGAAACTCCTGAGAATAAACGCTTTCTCGTGATTGAGGAGTGGAAGCATTCTGATTTTCTGTGCACGAATTATATTCTTAGCGGACTGGAGGACGATCTGTATAACGTCTACAGTGGTATGGAGATGTCAAAAGAATTGTGGACTGCGCTTGAAAAGAAATACAAAACTGAAGATGCTGGGTTGAAGAAATTCGTTGCCGCTAAGTTTTTGGACTACAAAATAGTAGATAGCAAGTCTGTTATTACCCAAGTCCAGGAATTGCAAGTAATTATTCACGATCTCCTTGCTGAAGGTATAAGTCGAATTAATACTGATGTTGAAAGTAGTAATTTTAGTATTTTTACTAACAGAACTTTCATTGAAGGTCTTATCATCAGTGAAGCCTTCCAAGTAGCAACGATGATTGAGAAGTTGCCTCCTTTGTGGAAGGACTTCAAAAACTACTTGAAACACAAACGCAAGGAGATGTCGCTTGACGATCTCATTGTTCGGTTGAGAATCGAAGAGGACAACAAAGCTGCTGAAAAGAGAGGCTGTGAAAACTCAACAATAATGGGAGCAAACATTGTTGAGGATACTCCTCAAAATAAGAGAAAGAGGAAGCAAGCTTTTGGACCGAAAAGCAACCCAAGCAAGAAGCGGTTCAACGGAAATTGCTACAACTGTGGGAAAGCTGGACACAAATCTACAAATTGTCATGCTCCGAAGAAAGACAAGAAGAAGGGTCAAGCAAACATGGTTGAAAAGCACGAAGATGTTGATGACTTGTGTGCTATGCTTTCTGAATGCAACTTGGTGGGAAATCCTAAGGAGTGGTGGATTGATTCTGGAGCCACTTGCCTTGTTTGTGCTGTTAGGGAAGCGTTTGCTACATATGCTCCTATTGGACCCGAAGTCCGAAGAGACACTTTCTATGGGAAATGCTGCAACGACCAAAATTGAAAGATGTGGGAAGATATTTTTGAAAATGACTTCTGACAAGGTGGTGACTTTAAACAACGTCCTTCATGTTCCCGAGATTAGGAAGAACTTAGTCTTTGCTGGACTTCTTGTTAAGAACGGTTTTAAGTGTGTTTTGGTATCCGATAAGGTTGTAATAAGTAAGAATGAAATATTTGTAGGAAAAGGTTACCTCACTGAGGGACTTTTCAAACTGAATGTAATGGTTGTTGAGAATAATAATAAAATTTCAGCTTCGTCTTACTTACTCGAGTCAAATGGATTATGGCATATACGTTTGGGTCATGTCAATTATCAAACCTTACGAAAAATGATTAACTTGGAAGTATTGCCTAAGTTTGAATGAGACAAATCAAAATGTAAAATATGTGTGGAATCTAAGTATGTTAAACATCCTTATAAGTCATTTGAAAGGCATTCAAATCCTTTAAACTTAATTCACACAGATATTTGCGACATGAAGTCAATACCATCTCGCGGTGGAAAGAAGTATTTCATAACTTTTATTGACGATAATACTTGATATTGTTATATTTACTTACTTAATAGTAAAGATGAAGCAATAAACACATTCAAGCAATACAAAAATAAAGTTGAAACGCAACTTAACAAGAAAATCAAAATGATAAGAAGTGATATGAGTGGTGAATATGAATCTCCTTTTGAAGAAATATGTTTAGAATATGGAATTATTCATCAAACAACGGTCCCTTACACTCCCCAATCCAATGGGATTGCAGAAAGAAAGAATCGTTCATTAAAGGAGAAGATGAACGCATTGTTGTTAAGTTTTGATTTGCCACAGAACTTGGGGGGGGGGGGGAGCCGTTCTTACGGCTAACCGGATACTAAATCGAGTACCCCATAGCAAAACAAAATCCATTCCATATAAAAAATGGAAAGGAAGGAAATCCAACTTGAATTATTTTAAAGTGTGGGGGTGCTTGCCAAAAGTGCAAGTTCCTAAACCCAAAAGGGTAAAAATAGGACCAAAAACCGTTGATTGTGTTTTCATAGGATATGCGACCAATAGTAAAACATATCGATTTCTGGTTCATAAATTAGAAAATCCCGACATTCATAATAATACGGTGATAGAATCAGATAATGTTGTGTTCTTTAAAAATATATATCCGTATAAAAGGGAACGTGAGTCGTTTGGTGAAGGATCTAAACGACCTGGGGAAGAAATAAAAGAAAGTACATTTAAACAGGAGGATGCAAGACGTAGGAAACGTCAAAGAACGTCTGCTTCATTTGGACTAGATTTTGTGACTTTCTTATTGGAAAATGAGCCTCGAACATTTAAAGAAGCTATGTCTTCTTCGGAATCATTATTTTGGAAAGATGCAGTCAATAGTGCAATAGAATCTATATTGAACAACCATACATGGGAATTGGTTGATCTTCCTCCTGGAAATAAACCTTTGGGTTCTAAATGGATTTTTAAGAGAAAAATGAAAGATTATGGCACTATTGATAAATTTAAGGCAAGACTTGTAGTCAAAGGGTATAGACAACGAGAAGGTCTTGACTACTTTGATACATACTCTCCAGTTACAAGTATTACGTCCA
This sequence comes from Nicotiana attenuata, assembly GCF_001879085.1. Lineage (NCBI taxonomy): Eukaryota > Viridiplantae > Streptophyta > Magnoliopsida > Solanales > Solanaceae > Nicotiana > Nicotiana attenuata. The sequence goes on along the minus strand of NC_032000.1, from coordinate 19,317,781 downwards.
TACGGATGTTAATAGCATTAGCTGCAGTGTATGGTCTTGAAATTCATCAAATGGACGTTAAGACGGCCTTCTTGAATGGAGATTTGGAGGAAGAAATCTACATGGAACAACCTGAAGGGTTTGTAGTTCCAAGTAAAGAAAAGAAGGCATATAGACTTGTTAAGTCCCTTCACGGACTAAAACAAGCACCCAAACAATGGCATGCGAAATTTGACCAAACAATGTTGTCAAATGGTATTAAGATAAATGAATGTGATAAATGTGTGCACATTAAAAATGTTCCAAATCACATAGTCATTGTTTGCTTATATGTGGATGATATGATGATAGTGAGTAATGACATTGCCAACATAAATGCGACTAAGCGTATGTTAACTAGCAAGTTTGATATGAAGGACTTGGGAGTTGCCGATTTAATTCTGGGTATTAAGATCCGTCTCCTCAAGGTCTGGCATTGTCACAATCTCATTATATTAAGACAGTACTTGAAAAATTTAAGCACTTAGGGTTTAAAGTTGCAAAGACTCCAATTGACGTGAATCTTGCATTAGCAAAGAACAAAGGCCAAAGCATATCAAAATTGGATTATGCTCGTGTGTTGGTATGCTTAAAGTATATCATGAATTGTACACGACCAGATATAGCTTGTGTTATAAGTAAATTGAGTCGATACACGAGCAATCCAGGTCAATCTCATTGGATGTCAATGAGACGGGTTTTGGGATATTTAGAACATACCAGGGCTTTGCTTTGCACTATAGTAAATATCCTGCGGTGATTGAGGAATACTGTGATGCAAATTGGATCACCGGTTCAACTGATTCTAAGTCCACAAAGTGGATATGTATTCGCTATTGGTGGAGGAGTGGTATTTTGGAAGTCGTCCAAACAAACTTGTATTGTCCGCCCTACAATGGAGGCTGAATTCATAGCCTTAGATAAAGCCGGTGAAGAAGCTGAATGGCTCCGGAATTTCTTGGAAGACATTCCATTTTGGCCCAAACCGTTGGCACCAATATGCATACATTGCGATAGTCAAACTGCAATTGGAAGGGCTGGGAGCGTTATGTATAACTGTAAATCTCGTCATATACGACGAAGACATAAAACCGTTAGGCAATTACTCTCTAGATGAATTATCACGATTCACTAAGTAAAGTCAAGTGATAATGTGTCGGATCCACTTGCAAAAGGCCTAACTAGAGAGGTAGTTGAGAAATCATCAAGGAATATGGGACTATGGCCGAGAACAAGTCATTGTGCCGGTAACTCTACCTAGAAGACTGGAGATCCCAGGATCTAGGTTCAAGGAGATCAAACAAAGTCATTAATGACGGTTCAACATTGTCAACTACAATTTTTGTCCATTCTCGTGATGAGACAATGTTAAGTACCAAGGATAAAACATTAAGGCTTTTTAATGATTTCTAAATTTGATACGAGGTATATCAAATAGTGTATCTACGGGATGACACATTTAGAAATCACATATGTAAGTGTGAAGTGTTAGCCGCTTCAAGGAGAATTTTGTAAGGCCAGTTCTCTACGCACTTATGAAACCAGGCGGTGTTCATGGCTGAAACAAACACAACAATGAGAACCAAAGATGGTTAAGGGTTGATTGTGTGACTTATGGTTGTCTAGGTATACACCAAAGTTCGACGGTTCAAAAATCTACCGATTGACCGAGTATATCCGACATAAGTTCACTACGGAAAGTCCAAAGGGAAACCTACTTATCCAGATACAATTAATCCTTGCTTGCGAATCACACAGTTTTTCATGCATATTTCCGTGATATAGCCATTCCCATTCATGTGGGGGATTGTTGAGGTTTTAAGCTAAATAGGCTTAAAAGAGGAATAAATGGAAAATGGTGGGAAAAAAAAAATATTAAGTGAAATTTTAAGTTTTCCTCCCTTGACAATGACACATTGTCCCATATTGGAAGAGGAAAAGGTTTTTGATGGGTATATATACAATTGCACTTCTTCTAGCTCTTAAAGAGTTAAGAAGAAGGCAAGCCTCGCGCCGTCGTCGTCGTCGCTCGCTCGGCTCGGCTCGGCTCGGCTTCGGCTTCGGCTTCGGCTTCGGCTTCGGTCAAATGATTGATTGATTAATTTTTTGGATCAAATTTATTTGTTAATAGCAAATATTAACTAAAATCCAACGGAATATTAATATTAAATCCAACGGAAATATTAAACGTTTTATTTCCGTTATCCGTTTTTAATTTTTCGGTTTTGTAACCGAAATTAACCTCCCTCTTCAATTCCCGGTTTATTGTTGCATAAATTAGCCATTTATGTTATGGTATTTATGTTATGGCCGTTTTACATAAACAACCATTCTAAAGAGTTGCACCTCTTCAGTTTTGAGCTCAACATTGGCTATAAATACCAGTCAATTCTCTCAGATTTTTCATACTATTTTTCTGAGTTCTCCTCCTTTCTTCTGCATTGTTTTAACTTCAAAGAAAGCAATAGTAAGTGTGATTTGCTAGCGAACTTTGTGTTCGGTGTGAAACACTGGGGTTTGAAGTACCACTACACTAGTGTGTAATTCGTTCTATCCTGGGAGGAAATAATCCACAACCTTGGGTACTAGGAGGGGGTTAAATTCCTTAAGGAAACACTGTGAATTCAGCGGGCTCGAATTAACTTCTATTTCGTTTATATTTCTGTTTATATGTTAACTTATTTTTTCCAGAATTATTTTACAAATACAATTTACTAACAAAAACTAGTGTGTATAATTATGTATAATCAATGTATAAACTATTTATATGACTAGAAAAAATAAACAATGAATATGGCCGGCTATTCGCTACTAAAGATAATTTTAGAAAATATAACGATATTCTCTATACAAAAGTAGAGAAATATTATACACTCTATTGTTACTTTGATATTATTTTCAGTGTGGCGTTTTAGTTATTTCCATGTATATCATTATTTGAACCTCAATATTCTTTTTCATATTTGTGTAACAATTGAAAAATAAATCAAAAAAGGGACATAACGATGAAATTTGTTAAAATATTTAATGTTTATCACTAACTCGTATTTTCTTAGAGAACTTGAGAAGAATACATCTACCACCTACTTCATATGTACCAAAAAAGACATTACCAATTTTATCAAATTTATCATAGGAAACACATTGATTTTTTGAGTCATTGTACAAGATGTATTTAAAGATTGCAATAGCATTGCAATAAAAGTTTGCTTGTTTGGTTAGATATTCTTAATTAATCGTTCTAAATTAAATGCAATATAACCTCATTGAACGGTAATCTTAGTAGTTACATTACTACTGATTATATGTGATCGCTAAAAATGGATTGCATGAAACTAAAACAAAGGTAAGCTCGATTGGAGGCGCAGCTGGAATTTTAACCTTATGGATTTTGAATTCTAGAACGAGAACTATTAACTAAGTTCTAAATGTAATATTTGTACATATTTAATAATTTTTTTAATGCAAATATATTATTTGAGCAAAAGTTATTGGGTTCGGGCGAACCCGTAGCGCGACTTCTACATCTGCCCGTATTGACAAATTTAAAGTTGTCACCAGTAGGGGCATAATTGGAATGTAAAATATTTATTGTAGTTTCAAGAAAAAAGTGAAAAAGGGTAAAAATGAAAAATTTTGCACCCAACCTATGAATGTAAATAATATGTGTTTAAGGTTAAATTAATGATTCGATGTAAGTATTCGATAATTTTTTAGGATAAGACGATATATTGTAGAGAAATTTGAGATTTTCAGTATAAGTTTTCCTCTAGATTCTAGGATAATATCCCTACCTAGGTCGTTATAACCATAATAACACACATAAATATATCTAAAGAATTTCATACATTTTCTTATTTCTTTCCAGTAAAAAAAAATGTATCACTTATCTTGAAGAACTCCCTAATTCTGGAAAGAAATTTCAACAACTTTTCAAGGAAAATAAAAGAAAAAGAATAAGCATGATTTCAAGTAATTTTCATCCTTACTAGTCAGTAGCATTATTTTTTTTGTTTCATTTGATTTAAAATACAAAGAAAGATTATAAAGACTAATATTGGTACAAACAGAAATATTGCTTTGCAATTAAGGATAAAAGAATATACGATGTAAGGTTTACACATATAAAAGGTTAGAAAATAAGTTGTTGTATCTAATGGATTTAAATATAGCTATATGAATAGTGAATATTCATATAGTCAATTTGAACTTGCTTGAAATTAAACCATAATTAGTATTGCAATTATTATTCAATGTAAAATTATTTATTACATCATCACTTAGCTCATTCAACTCTGGTCAATTCCCCTATGACTCACTATTTTGACTGTCCCACCTAAAGATGTGTTCCCAACATAAAATTAGGAGTGCCATTTATCAATTCCCTCATTTTTTTTTTTTTCCTTTCTTAAACAATACTAATAACTACATCTTACTCACAAACAAAACAAATCAAGAATTCCTTCATAAAAACCAAAATATTAATTTGTGCTCTTATAAGAAATTGGAAAATGCAACCTAAATCCTATAAAAAAAATTATTATTTATATAAAGTTAAAGCTCTATGCACTATTACTATAATTATATTTATATAATTAAATTACTTATTAAATAATTACATGTAAATTCTGCATAAGTTGAATTTTTTTTTCATAAGCACTAAGTAATACAATAAAAATGAAAATTAAATATCCTGTCATTGATTAAAGTAAACTCCTCCTGTAGTAAGTAATCCCTCAGTCTCATATTATGTATCGTATTTCTCTTTTATATTTCCTTTAACAAATATTAATTAGGAAAGAGATTGGACTATTCTACCCTTATTTATGTCATAAGATATAATCTCTCTTTATTGAATATTTATGTGTTATCTCCATCTTCAAGAACAATTATTACTAAGGGTAAAAACGGAAAAAAATAATTAATTTTGTCTTGAACTTTTTAAATGACAAATAATTTGAAACAACTATTTTTAGTAACCACGACTATTAATATGAGACTACCCTTTATATAACTAAAATCCTTGTTATATATATATATATATATATATATATATATATATTATAAAAGCACGAATAATTTATGCTAAATGTTGAACGACTAAAATATCCTTAAAATATTGATCGACTTTTATGCCCTTAAGTATTTGTATAACTTAAGGATCTAACTATAAATTATCAAATGACGGAATTCTTTTCCAATTTAAACTACACATACACCGATCCTACAAAGTTGATCCTACTTGGACTAGAAAAGCATGCTCATAATTTTCTTTAAAAAAAATTATTGTTCCTAATTACAACAAATACGTAATTTTGGATTAGAATTGGAGATTCCTACTTGGAGTGCTTTCTTTCTTTCTTATTTACTAAGGAATTTTAAGAACTCTTTTTTACCTTTTTATTGTGTAAGAAACTTCATAAATTTCATTCATTCTTGGAAAGTGATTTATTTAACAGCCGCATCTTCAATACTACTTCACAATATCTTACCCCAAAGGCGAATCGTAGAAGATCATAACACCGGCGAACTTAGCACGTTCAATTNTAAAATTCACGTGCTTTTTAACTAGACATAATCGGAATTTGAGTTGAATTTAGAGATGGGATTGATCAGGATTAAAGTTAAAGTATTTTTTGGCGGTAATAATATAATTTTCTTTTAAATATTTGTATAGTTACGAATTCATATTTTATTAAATATGACTTTTGTAATAATTGATATAGGATAACGCGCAACACAAAAAAAATGCCAAGAGAAGGTATGAATGACTAAATGCGCTTTCTATTTATGGTTTCTTTGTTACTAATGTATCTTGAGTGAATATCATTTTCATGTATCTGAATCGTTAAAGCTTAATTAAATCGAAGAAAATTATTGAATCAGAAAAATAATATTAAGTATAGTTATATTCTTTAAGCGATTTTACAACTTTAATTGCATAATTGTATAATTTCATAATATTTAGTTCTATTTTGTTCTTTCATTGTGCCAAAACATTATTAATTTGTTCATTTGGATTGTATATTATATATTTTTTGTTCTAAGGAAACATTTTATTAAACTTTGTACATATTGAATTTCGTACATATTCAATTGCAATTAGTTTTAGAATATTATGCAATTGAAAGTTTATTATTTTTGTAAGCGTTTCATAATATTTGACATAAGATATTCGTGCATGCACGAACGCAGAGAGTACTATATATATATATATATATATATATATATATTCCTTTTTGTGTTTGTTTATGTTAAGTGGTATAGAATCCACAATTCCATAGGCTTCTCTCCCCAAAATCTCTCCTTTAACCTAAACACAAATGTCCATTTCCTACATAAAACCTTCTTCTCTTCTTCTGAATAGTCTCCAGACCCCACATTACTCTCTACACTCTCCTTCTTCCTCTTTTCTCTCTGTTTCTATTAAAACCCCAAAATGAAAAAAAATTGCTACTAATATTTACTGCAAAAAACTCTAGAAATCATTTCCTCTTTAAAAAAAATTCAATCTTGTAAAGATGGGATTTTGATTGAAGGGTTTTAATAGCAAGGCTGTGTTTTTTTTCTGCTTTGTTTTCAATTAATGGCTGAAAACAGCAATAATGACTGTGTAGCCTCAAACCTACTTTTTTGTACAGAAACTAAGAGTAGTCTTTACTTTGATGATCTTGATTTTGACCAAAAAAGAGTTCAAGAAAACAACAAAGTTTTGAGCTTTAATAACAATGGCAAATCAGAGACATTGTTGATTGATTTATTGCCAAGTTTAAGTGATGAAAGCTTTGGTTTTATGTTGAAAAGGGAAAAAGATTTTTGTCCTAAAGATGATTATCTTAAGAGATTGAGAATTGGTGACTTGGATTTGAATGTTAGAAGAGAAGCTCTTAATTGGATTTGGAAGGTTATTATTGGCATTTTTTTTTCTTTTTGTTGATCATAATTTTATGTTAATTGTTTTGATGGTACTAATATATTGTCCCTCTTTTCGTCTTTTTCGTTTTTTTTAAGCCAAAGTCTTTCGGAAACTTAGACCCCACTTGTAGCATTTTACTGGATGTTATGTTGGTGTAATTTTATGTTAATTCTTGATTGCTCATTAGGAAAAAGTTTGAAAGTTTAGGACTTTATATTCCATTTTAATCAACTCTATGTTTGCATTAATACCATCTTATTGTTTTATCCTTTTCTGGTAAATTCTAGTTTTCTCATTGAGTTCCTAGTTTTTTTCCTGAAAATGGAGTTTTTTTTTTATTTTTATTTTTTATTTTATATCTGATGTCATTTTCTTGGTTCTTGTATTTTTTTAGGATTTTACTTGAAAATGACATTGATTAGTGAGACATAATTAGGCATACATTGACTGATTTTAACAAACAAGAGTAAAATGAAACTTTTCGATGTTTATGTACACCTTTTATTGTGATTTTTCTGAATTATTATTATTAATTTTGTTTTTTGTTTTTTTTGTGTTGCAGGCTCATGTGCATTATGGATTTGGAGAGCTGAGTTTTTGTTTGTCAATAAATTACCTTGATAGGTTTCTGTCATTGTATGAATTGCCAGTAAGTCCACTTTACATAATTTGTCTTACACTTTGTTTCCTTATGTTTGAACTTTTCACTATTGGTTGGTTTTCTACATTCTGCTAAATTGTTTTTTTTTACCTTGGATTTACAGAGAGGTAAAACTTGGACAATTCAATTGTTAGCTGTTGCTTGTTTATCCCTTGCAGTTAAAATGGAAGAGATCAATGTTCCCTTAACTGTTGATTTACAGGTGAACAAAAATATGCATTCAAGAACTTGTTTTGTTAATATTTATCTGATTAAACTTTCTTGAATTAGAGTAGAGGCAGCCCGGTGCACTAAGCTTCCGCTATGCGCGGTGTCCGGGAAGGGTCGGACCACAAGGGTCTATTGTACGCAGCTTACCTGCATTTCTGCAAGAGTCTGTTTCCACGGCTCAAACCTGTGATCTCTTGGTCACACCATGGCAGCAACTTTACCGGTTACGCCAAGGCTCCTCTTAGTTCTATTAAATTAGAGTGTTTGTAGTAAATCTTGAGTTTTTTTTTGGACAGGTTGAGGAGCCTAAGTTTTTATTTGAAGGTAAAACAATACAAAGAATGGAACTTTTGGTATTGAGCACATTGAAATGGAGAATGCAGGCTTATACACCTTGCAAATTCATTGATTATTTTATGAGAAAGATGAATCTTGATGAAATCCAATCAAAGCAATTGATTTCTAGATCAATGCAACTAATATTAAACACAATAAAAGGTGTTTACTCTCACTACTCTTTTGAATCTTTTTGGATAATTGTTGGAATTGAATTCACATTGTACCATTTTTTGGTCCTTAAAATCATTTAAGTGTTTGATTCAGTCTTTGGTTGGGAAAATTGAATGCAGGTATTGACTTCTTGGAATTCAGGCCTTCTGAAATTGCTGCAGCAGTGGCAATGTCTGTTTCTTTAGGGGAAAGGCCACAAGCAAAAGACATTGATAAGGCAATGCCTTGCTTCTCCAAACAAGTAGAAAAGGTGAAAGATTTTGGTTGGTGCTCCACTATATAAAATTCTTGATTCTTGCCTCCCTACCCCGTTTTTGGTCTAGTGGTAAGAGTACAACGCGTGATGCATAAGTTAGGTGCACGTAACATGTTCGGACGCAACATCACACTAAAGCCACTAGTATTTAAGTGGAAAATGGAAAAGAGTCAATATCATTATCCATGGTGTTTCGAACCGTGCGCCGTAGCTCTTCGGGATTTCTTGATTAAACAAAAAGGGCTGTTCGGTGCACTAAGCTTCCGATATGCGCGGGGTTCGGGGAAGGGCTGGATCATTGAGGTCTATTGTACGCAGCCTTACCCTGCATATCTACAAGAGGCTGTTTCCACGATTCGAAACCGTGACCTCCTTGTCACATGACAACATCTTTACTAGTTACACCAAGGCTCCCCTTCCCCGGATTTCTTGATTATCACAACAAATAAAATAAAAAAATCCCTTGATTCTTGATGCATTAAAAATTACACCAACTTGGTTTTATTTATTTACTTTATGTGGGGTTTCATTTTTTTAATTTTCTGTGATTTTACAGGACAGAGTGATGAAGTGTCTTGAGTTGATTCAAGATTTGACATTGGTTAGTGGGACTAGTGTTACCACTACTGCAGTAGGTACATCAGTACCTCAAAGCCCAAATGGGGTGTTAGAAGCTGCATGTTTGAGCTATAAAAGTGGTGAAGGAACAGTTGGCTCATGTCCAAATTCATCACACAGTAATAGTCCAGATGCTAAAAGGAGGAAACTTGACACTACATCATCCATTTCTTGAGTGGACTAGAGAAAAAACAAGTCATGAAATCTTAATTTTTTTAGTCTTTCTTTTAGTTTTTAGAGCTTCACTCACCCCCAAAGTTCAATGAATTTTGGCTAAATGGAAGATTTATTATGGCTTTTAAAAGTCACTTACAGACAAAAACATTGAGAAAAAGAGAGGAAAGGGTGGAAAAATAGGAGGGAGAAAGGGGAGGTCCCATGCTTTTAGCATGAAAAGAATTGTCACCAGCTGTTAATAATAATCCTGAGTTGTCAACAACCATAGTAATAGGAGGTTGAGGAGAAGGGTGGAGTTTTATTTTATTTTATGTGACGACGAGGTCAAGGGTTCGAGCGGCGGAAATAGCTTCCGGTAGAATTGCAAGGTAAAGCTGCGTACAATAAACCCTTGTGGTCTGGTTATTTCAAATCATGCGCATAGCGGGAGCTTAGTGAATCGGGCTGTCTTTTATTTTATTTTATTTTACCATTTTTGGGTTATTATTTTAATTTCAAATGAAAAAAATATAGAATGAAAAGGGATTGGGGGGGGGGGGGGGGGGACTAAAAAGGATTGAGGATTAAGTAGTATAATTAGTGGAGGATATTAGATGGTGGTATTGTTTTATTATTTCTATTTTGTAGTGAAATTTTGATGTATTTTAATGGCCCTCCATATGCTTATTTCTTGGAGTAACCATGTAGATGAGGTGTTATGGAATAAAATTCCAAAAAAAGGCCTTGTGCTCTTCATTTTTGTTAATAATGGTGCATTGTGTTAGTTCAAAATGGATCTCCATTACTACTTGTTATCAAAATCATTTTGGCCATTTTATTATTTAACTGTTGTTACTGCCTCTTTTCGTCCACTAATTTATTATTCACAAAATTCGAACTCGAAACTCTGATTAAGAGTGGAAGAATCACAAGAATCCTACTATATCCCTTGATTAGTGTCCGTTTGGACATAAAATTTGATGGAAGATTTTTTCAAAAAAATTTCACTTTTTTCGAAATCAGCGTTTGTTCATAAAATTTTTAATTTTCACTATGCATTTTGAATATTTTCGAAAATTTAAAAAACTGCAAAAAGTTGTTTTTCAATTTTTTACTCAAATCACTCACAAAACTTCAAAAATAATCCAAACTGAAATTTATGTCCAAACACAACTCTAAATTTCAAATACCATTTTCACTTAAAAAATTTTTTCATAATTTTTTCGAATTTTACAATTCTTATGTCCAAACGACTACTAATATACTTCGCTATGTCTACATCATAAATTGTTGCCAATTTTTGTAACCAAAGAAAAGAATATTCAAGAAACGCATAAACGACGCCGTAACATCTAACGAACTGCGACGTCGTTTGCCTGTTTTCTTGTAATGATTACCTCTTTTTTGTACTGTTTGGGGATCTGAATTGGCAATATTGGGCCAAGAGCTTTGGCCCACATCCGTTTCGTTTGACCATATAGCTACGTGTCATCATTTCAACTCACCTTGAATAAAATATATTTTCATTTTTTTTTCCAACTTTTCTTTTGGCCAATTACTCTTTTTTTTGTTTCCCACCCCGTGTCCGGTACCTGCATTGGAGCCCGACTATATCCGGATTCGCGTCGTGTAGGGCCCCTTTCGGGGGGAAGCGCTCCCTACCAAGGATTTTTCCATACTCAGGGCTCGAACTCGAGACCTCTGGTTAAGGGAAGAGCAGTCCCATCCACTGCACCACATCCTTTGGTGGTCAATTACTCTTTACTACTACAAGTCTACAACTATTATTTAATAAATCCTTTTTATTTCTCCTTAATTCGTACTATTAAGTATTTATACGAATTTAATAAATCTTTTTTATTTGATAGGTAGCCAAGGTAGGATATGAGTCTTAATCACCTATGTTTTAAATGAAAGAAAACGGAATAAACGGTGTATCTCTTTCTTTGTGTGTGTGTGTGTGTTTTTTTTTTTTTTTTTTAATTTTTTATATTTTAACTTAATCCGGTTCTTAATTTCTTTCAGTTTCTAAATAACACAAGTAGAAAATCTGAATTTTTTTGAAAAAGCAACTAAAGGCATTATCACCTTTACCATTGCTAAGTAATTAAGAACAAAAAATGTATTATTGATTCTTCATAATTTTTAATTTTTTAAATTAAGGTCACAACTTGAACATTGTTTCATCCCCCCTATATATCCCCTTTGGTTGCCCCAGATTTGTTGGGGGAAGAGAGAACACTACAACTGAGATTAATGTGATTTATTTTTGTTTAAGGTTCTATTTTATCTTTAGATTGTCGGTTGTGTCATAAACTAATAAGTAATAAGAGAATAAATATTGGAAAATCCTTTAGGAATTTGGTAATTGTTCAAAATATATTTGCACTTATTTGTTGGAGCAGATCAAAAGTTGATCTTGAACCCCCAAAAAAAAAAAAAAAAAATTAAACCTAAGGTAACATACATAAGTTATTCCCGGAATTATGGACCAAATTTCTGTGATATATCTTTTCATTGCGAAAATCAGTTTACATACTCAACTTTTTTAGAATGTGTCTAATATACACAGTAATTTGGAAAATGGTGCAATAATATTTTATAAGCAATTCAATTGCTCTAACTTACACTAATATGCTATTTATAAACTATTAAAATGTCTAATGCTTAAAAATGGCTGCGCGATGCAAAAATATTTCGTATTTAAGCAGGGTCCGGGGGAATGCCCCACCCCAAGGGGCGTGATATAAATAATTACCCTAATACAAGCATGCTGCTTCTACAGCTTGAGTTAGTGACCTATAAGTCACACAGAGATAACTTATACTGAGTAATGATTTTTTTATGGAAAAATAAAAAAATAAGTAATAAATATTATGGAAAATAAGAGATGGAAAAGAGTGAGTATGACTGGTCAACATCTTGGTTTTCTCATTTACAACACTGACGACTAATGTATAAAGAAAAGGTAAGGATATCTGAAGTAGAAGAAACCTTGGGAATGTCATGTGAATGAAATTTTTATAAGTGTTATATTTTTTTTCCTCCTAAATATAAGTGTTATATTGGCAAGTGGCATTATGATGCCTTGGATTGTTCCTTTCCTTCTGTTCATGTTCTCAGATGACTGTATTCGTCACACGTGTTGCCTTTTACCAAAAACTTTAGTATTGACACAAAATTCATAGAATTTAAATCTATAGATATTTGGTTCATCAAGAATTTAATTATGGTCAAACATAAATCTTCCTCTCTTGATTTTGCAGCCTTTACTTAGGCTAAACAAACATAAAAGAATTAAGGTGAAATGGAGAAAATGATCAAGAAGAAATATTGGTAACTGACGCGGGTACGATATGTGACAAGGCGGGTGTGACCCCAATTGAGGAAAAGATGTCGGAAGTGCGGCTTAGGTGGTTTGGTCATGTGAGGAGGAGGAGCATAGACGCCCCGATGAGGAGGTGTGAGAGGTTGACATTGGAGGGCTTACAGAGTGGTAGAGGTAGGCCAAAGAAGAGGTGGGGAGAGGTGATTAGGCAAGACATGGCGCAGCTTCAGCTGACAGAGGACATGACCCTTGATAGAAAGGTATGGAGGTCGAGGATTATGGTACGTAATAGAATAGGTAGTCTAGAGTGTTCATAACAATAGTATTGGCATACAATCTCGTTTTCTGTGGGTAGTAGGTTTTTATGACTAACCGTTATTTTCTTTCGTTGTTTATTACTTTACTATCTTGTTGTTTTTATTTTGCTTTTATATGGCTTTTTAGTACTGTCCCTTCTTGTCTATATTTTCATTAATGTGGTGCTTATGCTTTCCTGAGCCAATGGTCTATTGGAAACAACATCTCTATCCTCACAAGGTTCGTAAGGGTAAGGTCTGCGTATACACTACCCTCCCTAGTCCACACAGTGTAAGATAATACTGGGTATATTGTTGTTGTTGTCGGAGAAAATGATCGTAAACGATTGACGATCTGTCCATCTAAAATAATCCAACAAAGAAGGTATTACTACTTTATTATCCCGGCATATTATTTGTCTTTTAAATCTTTATACTTCTTAAAAAACATCTAACAAATTGAATTACGAGAGTATTTGTCCAAATTATTTTTTGTCTCTCTTAGATAATTTAATTAATCAATATTCAATTAATTGGAACATTTAAAATGAATTTTGATATTAAAACGTCAAATATTAAAGTGAATTCAATTTCTTAAAACGATTAACAATGGACCAGACAATTTTTCTTCACTGCGTCTTGCAGCAACGATAAAGTTGTCTTAGTGTGATATATAGGTCACGTGTCCGATTTGCAGAAGTAGTCACTAATGTTTGCATTAGAATAAATGTCTACATCTCACCTCTTGGGATACGGCTCTTCCTTAAATCCTGCGTGAATGCGAGAACTATTTTCCATTATTTCTAGAACCGTCAAAATGAAATGTATTCGGGTAAAATAAATCATTAGAATTCCTAATGTATAACCGAAAGTATCGTATATTGTCAGATTGCACACTCACTCACAAAGACCACAGGTGAGATAATGTTATCTATATTAAGTAAACAACACATAGAAATACCTTTAGCATAGATAAAGACAAAGATGAGTTAAATTAATTAATACTGTAGTAAAATGCAAGAGTTTTGACTGAGCAAAACAGCTAAGCATGGTCAAGAGACTCCAGATTGATTAATTATTTAACAAAAATAGAAACACTTTTGTACACCATGATGAGTTTTAACCACCTCTGCTGTAGGATCACGTAAATATTGAGCAAACCAATATTTATATGAAAATGGTCGGGTTGTCGAGAATCATAAGGTTTCAGGTTTAGATAATATTAAGTGATTTTTTTATTTGTCTAAATTTTGATCGACAAAATTATTCGATACGTATGTTGGTGGGAGGTATATTAGACTCTCATATAACTAGTCGAGATGTCCGTAGCCTGATCAAGACACCATGATATTCAAAAAAATAAATATTTATATGAAAATGGGAAGAGGAGCCTTGGTGTAACTGATAAAGTTATTCCCATGTGACCAGGAGGTCACAGATTCAAGCCGTGGAAACAACTTCTTGCAGAAATACAGGATAATGCTGCGTACAATAGACCCTTGTGATTTGACTCTTTCCCGGATCCCATGCATAACGAAAGCTTAATGCACCGGACGGTCATTTATATTTATATGAAAATGAATCAGTTCCTAGGAAGAACCCAAAGACAAATACCTTGAAATTGAAAATACCACCTTCTTTCCATATGCTTCCATCTTGAGAATTTTAAGGAGAAAAATACTTCTTGTTGAATGGTCAGTTTGAATGTCAAACTAACTTCAATCTTGTTATGATTACTACATGCTTAGAATTGCTAACTTTTTGTATTTCTTGGAAGGAGATAATTTTTAAATGGATATATTCATTAACTTGAAGAATAATGCCATGTCAACTTCATTGATTGGCAGTGGGGTTCAACTAATTAATACGAAAATTATAACATTGAATCTTGGTTTCATTTATGGCTGGTACATAAAAAATGAGTTGAGGTTATAATTTAAAGCATAAGTAAAGAATTGACTAAGTATTTATAATATAACAGTTTAAGAGAAAACATTGAAGATGGATAAATGTTATTTGTGAAATATTGCAGATGAGAAAATAATACGTGGAAATATAGGAAATTTTAATGATTTTGGGCTCAAAACTAGTAATCCACTAACAATTTAATAATGAACCTAAGGCAAACTCTGTAGGAAAATTTGATCAATCAATGTGACCTTGCCTATAACAACAACTATGCTTGATTCCCGAATATTAAGTTAAAGGCCGACTATACGAATCTCCATTAATCACATTGTTTCATTTTTCCTTTCAATGAAGCTCATCTTAGGCCAATTATGTTACTATGTGTTTTGATGATTCATCATATATTGACTAATTTTATTATATACGTCAATCTACCACAATCCTCTTCCTTTATCCGAACTTGAAACCGTAATTGTGACCTTGTCAAGCAGATAAAAGAAAAAATACAGTCAGATATCTCTATAACAACATCGCTATATGACAACCATTCACTATAAAAATCAAGTTTTATGGAACCAATTTTTATGCTATATTATAATATATGTTTTCTACAATAATATTTCGCTATAACAATATAAGAAATCGGAACAAGTGAGATTGTGTTATAGAAAAATTTGAGTGTATTTTGTCTTTCTATTGTTGGTCCCTCTCCCATTTATTGGATCACAAATCTCAACAACAAACTCTTATCACTGCAAAGTCTGGGTTAGGTTGTTGGAAAATTTAACAACTGCTATACAGATATTGATAGGACATAGTCCTTAGTCCTTAGTCCTTTTTCCCTTGGCCTTCACCTCAATTTTTGTACTATTGATTATGATTTTTTGATGACAATTATCACTTTTTAAACACATTATCCAAGAACAAGGACTTCTCTATGAGATGGGTTAAAGGTTTTGTTCAGAAATTCAGAAGTTCTTTTAGTATTATTTTGGATTCATTTGTGTATATGCATATTCTGAGTCTCGTAAAAGATGGTTTCTTTTGTTTAAATGTATTTAAAAAAGAAAGTAAGTACTACTATGTTTAATAATATAACTGCATAAGAATTTTAACTTTAAGTTAGTGGGAATATGGCAGGATTCGCAACCATTGGGAATTTAATTTGGTTTTCTAATATGGAAAGTTTTAAGTTCCTTGTAACCAAAGTACAAATGAGTATCTAACAAATATATTAATTACTTGTCAGGGTAACATATGCTGGTTTTTGACCAGTCTTATTAGTTTTTTTTTTTTTAAAAGTATTTTTATTTAAAAAATTTTATTTACCTTGGCTGCTAAATGGGGGCGATTTAGGACCAGTAACATCTTGGGGACTTGACAATGTCCATCTCCATGGTAACAAGTAGAGGCGGATCATGATTTGATGTTTGTGAATTCAAAATTTAAATTATTGAGTCTTAAATTAATAATTTATATATATAATAATAGTTATGTTTTAATCCTAAACACGTTGAGATTAATTATATGAATCTTTACTTTTTTTTAATTAATAATTGATACATATTAAATAAATGCAAATACATAATTTAAATCGACGTTACTAAGGTTCGGTCGAACCTGCAATTGCCACCGGTAACAAGAACTTCACTCTTCTCTGGCTTAGGACCAGTACAAAGTAACATCTTGAGACTTGAATGTCCATTTCAATCGCAAGAACAATGGTACTCTTTTTTTTCCCTTTCTTTCAGTAAAAAAAAAATATCCTATTTCTTTTTCTTTTTCTTCTTTCGAAGAGGGGAAGGTAAAGTAGCGGTTGGTATGTGGCGGGAGGACTCATATGAAAAAGTATAACCAACTTTAACTTATTTGGGACTAAAATTAAAAATAAAGACAAAAATATTGTAAAAAAATATTCAATGCAATGCCTTGTAATTTTATTATAGTAATAAAAAATATAGCAATATCTTTCTTAGTCTTCCTTCCCTCTATGGAATGAGCACAACAAGGTGCCAATACCATCATTGGAAAAAAAAAAGGAACTAATCAAGAAGTGTCAAAATACAAGTTACATAATACATACTAATTTTTGTTCATACAAGTTACATGCATCTCTTATAAACTTCATAAATCCTTCAAGGTTCGGAGGAAGTTTCGTCGCTGGTGGCTGAAAAGTAGCTTGGTCATCGCCGCTTACATTGTGGGGCGAAGCAGCATCCTCAGCAAGTTTAGCTAGCATTCTTCGTAAGCTTCGTCTACCTCTGGTTGTGATTCAACAAGTCCAAAATTTCTTCTTTCTGAACGGATCCAATCTTTGAAAAGTACTGATTTTTCCAAGCTATTCCTCATAGACTGTCTATGATCACCGATTTAAAATTTTGCTTAACTGAAAGCGTTCTTCGGTGCCACTGTTGAAGCATGAATAATTAAAATATCTCGGGCCATCCTTGAAAGAATCGAAAAGCGTTTTTCTTTGTTCTTCCACCATTGCAAAATATCAAAGGTGCCGTCGGGATTCACTTCCTCAAGTTGCTGCGACAAATAAACTTCAACCTCATTTAGTTGCGAAAAATCATTACTACTAGAACTAAAAGAACCCCTCCACTTTGCCCTAACACTAAGTCTTCTTACTCTTATAGTTCTTTTAGAAGATTGAGAATCAGAAGAAGAAGGAGTTGGAACATTTGGTGTAGCATGATTTGAACGAACTTGATAAGCATTATAAATAGTTTCAACATTTGTTCTAATTGAGGCTATTGCTTCCGGAATTTAGGCAACTCATCATCTTTAAGTGCTAAACCATTATAAACAGTTTCATACCAAAATTAAGGACATCCTAATTTCATACAAGGATTTAACAAAGTAGAAACACCATAAATAGGAGGAATAAGGAAAAAATATTTTTTAAACTTTGTTCTCATAGAATCAATAGTAAGTTGATAAATTTTCCCACCATATGAAAAATGAGCAAACAAATTTGCAAGTTCTGCAATATAAACTAAACAGTTAGAAATTGTAGGATAATATTGCCCCAAAAATTCTTTTTTAGCAATTTGAAATTTTTCTAAAAATCAACAAGTATTTTAATATTAGCCCAATCCTCATTCGTAAGGTAATCATACATGTAATTCCATCTAGTTGGAAAAGGTTTAGGAACCTTTCTTTCTCTTAGGACACAATCATCGCATCTTTTAAAATATTCTCTAAGTCTACTTCTACAGTTTGAATGCAAAACCAGTTAAGAGCCATATTAACCTTTTCAGTTTGAATATTTAAAATTATCATACCATCACCCACAATTAAATGGTAAATATGACAAATACATCTAACATGAAAAATGTTACTAAATACAGGATTTAGCGTAATGGTATGCAAGTCTATAGCATTTGTATTATTAGCAGCATTATCCATTGAAACCGATATTATTTTAGCGCTAATACAAAAATATCTACGAATATCCGTAACTGTGCTAGCAATAAAATGCCCTGTGTGCCGTGAATCAATTATTCTATAAGCAATTATGCGCTTTTGTATTATCCAATCCTCATCTATACTATATTAAAAGCACGAAACCCCTTAGTGAAATGTCGTTCGCCTTTTTTACCCCTTAAAATAAGATTTCGCATTGGATGAAATTGTAATTTCAGTTAATATCCTAAATTTTAGGACTTTAAATCAACTAAAATTTTGATCATCAAATCTTTCCTTATTGAATTAAGTAAGAAATACTACTATTTAGGATTTAAAATTAATTAAAATACTACTATGAGATTGTATCTAACCTGAAATTTATTAGTGAATAATATTAAATTTGAAGATATACTTGTACGAAAAATATAAAATAAATTGCATTAAACACCCGTAACTCTTAACGACTAGGTGCAAAGATGCCTCTTTTTTGCAAAGACACTTTAGTCCCCTATGTTTATGAAAATACGACACATATCAGTTTGCGTAATATTTTTCATTATACAAAGTACTAATTTTTTATAGCTTGTTTAAAAGTTTCATTTACACACTTTTACTGAAAAGGAGATTAAACATATTTTGAAGTGGTTCTGCCTATGAGTCAACACTCAACAGAGTCGTCTAACCCCTTGAAACCAACAAGTTTAACTTAAGCAACGCATTTACCGGCCAAAAAATAATAATTAAGCAATATTAAAAAGTTATGATTTTATATCTATATCTATTTATATTTATATCTGTACAATCTTAAAAACAGGAAGGACCTTAGTGAAATACAATTCGATTTTTTACCCCCAAAATAAAATTTATATTGATAGAATAGTTATTTTATTATTTTCCTAATATTTAGAACTTTAAAACCAATTAAAACTTTTCACATTGAAGTTATCCTTATCTGAATTACTACAAAGGAAAATTTTAATATTTAGGATATCAAAATCAATTAAAATTTACCTCATACAAACCAAATAATTTGCTTATAATTTCTTTTTATATTTTTTGTAGGTACATAGACATTAGAAACGTGCATATTATAATTTTATAAAGCATTTCAAAATTTCATTCAATATACACTTTTCTCTCAAATTAAATATTTAAACTATTTTATATACATAATTTATATAATAATTTTTGAAAAATATACTTATGTCATCAAAGTGTAATCTATTTTTGACTATAATTTCTTTCATGTCAATTTTGCTAATAGTTAGAGATTTGAAATCAACTAAGTTTAATTTATTTATTTTTTTGTATAATATTAACAACTACACTCAATAATTATTTCAGCCTGCAAATATCATATACAAGACAAATAATAATTATATATTATAAATGCGTAAAACTTACTCATTTGTAATATGTGAGATTTTACTGGATATGTTGTTGTTTTTATTGAGTAGAACTTACTCAATAATTGTGAAATATCATACACTTAATAATTATATTTTATTAACGTTTGCAAACTGGAAGCAATAAGGATGAAATAGTAGAAGTTAAAATATATTTTAAATGAATTATGATTAATTAATTTTTTTCCTTTTTAAAAACATTCCAACAAATGATAGCTTTCCAAAATTTTCTATATATTATGTTATTTGTTGTAAATTATTAACTCGGTAATAGTTTTTTTTAAGTTAATATTAATTATCATTTATCAAATTTTTTATAAGAGCTATACGCCAACCTCTTTCATTCTGAAATCTAAGACCAAACAAATTCATATTTTTAATTTGTATTATTTTACAAATCATCGTGATAAAAATATTTTACTTATTTGTTTCGCTATTTGACAATAATTTTTATAAGATATTCTTATAAAATTATAAGGACTTTCATCGGACAGGATTTTATCATTTATTTAACTAGCTAAATGAGATCAAAATTTATAGTATTAGAAAGTTTTTTTTGGTTAAAGTATTAGTATTAGAAAGTTATATATATTAATTTTATTTTAGAGTTCAAACATATTATTCAATACTTATATGTTTTTTAAAAAAAAATTATTTATTCATTGACATACGAAACACGCGCAAAGCGCGTACACTAAAACTAGTTAATCCAATGACGTGTAACAGTAAGGTAATTACAGTCGTTGTTACTTCTACCAATATCAGTTGTAATAATAATACGACAATTTATATGAGTAAATAAATAGCGCAAATATTGTTCATATTCATGCTTATATTTATAAATATCACTCTTTATTGTTGTGCGAGGAAAATCTTTATAAGTAGGATTATAAAACTTTCTAATGTAATGCACAAATGCAGGGTCAGAAGGAAAACTATAGGGTAAGCACATAACAATAATCAATTTTGCCAATTCTTCCCGACTTTTCTTGGATCATAATATAAAATACCACTGGTAACATTGTTAGTTTTCGATTGAAATTGATTTAAATCGGTAATAGGGTCAGCCTGACTAGGACTAGGTGCTCTTTTCCCCTCGGCCAGAGCTTTCAAACATTGATATTTGACGTTATCTTTACGGTATTTTTTATGTATCTATCCAAAGATTCCGTCCCTGACCGCGATCCCACATATTTAAAAGCTAACTTCATACCACAAGTTATATACTTAGCCTTATTTTTTGGAACTAGTTGAGTAAAAAATGGCCAAACAGGTGATGTTTCCTGCCGTTTGGTAGGTTTTCTAAAAAAGTAGGGGCAGTAACGGGAGTATCAGATGGGCCATCATTTGGATTAGCAGCGTTATCACTAGTGTGGCCAACATAAGGAGCAGGACTAGTGGGTGTATCATCATCCGGTATGAGTTTCATCAAGATTAATTTCCTCATCATCATTTTCATCAATACTATTATAATTATTAGAATAGAGAGCATTCATTAATTCATGGTTTAAAAATTCACCGGATGCAATATTATGGCAAAATTTAGTGTCGCTAATTTGTAATAAACTATTATTAGTATCAAGAATAGCAGGCGTAGGACGGCTATGAGGTTTGGTTTGGGGAGCGGGCGGCAGGGGAGGAGGAACAACAGTACCACTAGATTCGCAAGTCTTGGATTTTCCCTTATTCTTAGTTTTACCAAAAATATTTCTTAAGGAAGACATCTTAATGAATCAAGTAATAGCAAATAAATAAAACAAATAAAACTATAATATTAAGATTTAAGACTTAAGAGTTGGAATGAGTTTACCGGATTGACGAACAACTTTTTGAAAATTGATCGTTGAAGACTTGAAGACTCCAATTTACCAACTTCACAATTTTTTCACAAAATATAATAACCTCAATATTTTTTGACTATTTTCTGGAATAAAGTAAGCAATAGTAGCAACATTGCAATTTTTTTACTATTTTCTTGATAAAGTAAACCATTGTAGCAAGTGTAAAAGAAAGATAGATTGATATTGATTTGTAAGAAAAATGAAAGAATGAGGGGGTATTTATAGTAGAAAATAGGGAAACAGTGTAATAATAAAAAGTTTGGGGTTAAAAATTATTGGGGGTTAAATGACTATTTTTTAAATACCCAATGGCTATCTTTTAAAAACCCAATGGCTACTTTTTTCAAAAGCCAAACGGCTATTTTTTTTTAATTATTTCCGTTGGGCCCATTTGGCCCGTCAAGGGACCGCTCCGGTCCCGATCTCTTGGCGGGCCAAATAGGCCCGGTCCTAACGATTCCTAGCTAAATACTGGCCCACAAGCCCGGCACAAGTCCACCTCTAACGGGCCAAATGGTCCCAACCCGTTTAGCCCATTTAGCCCGTGGTCCCCGGCCGGCCCAGTTGCCCGCCTTACGAGTTACGCCTAGTGAACATTGAATATCATGGTTTTGAACCAAACAAAACTTTTAAGGGCTTAAAATAACCACAAACCTAAATGGTGGTAATATATTTTTAACTGAGGAAGTGAGAATCTCTTTTACCAGGAAGAGAGAGTAGTAGTCTACTAAGCACTTGCTAGTGGTAACACACTCATATTTTATTTTTAATTTTTAATTAGTACATACTACTCTTTAGTTTGCTTTTTATAAAGCATAGTAAAATTAGGTGGGAAGAACAATATTTAAAGGTGGCTTTATTCTTTCAATTTTTCCTCTGCAACTGAGATATTGACAATGAATGCTTCCAACAAAGCACAATTAAAACAAGATAGACTCTTTTCACTTACTCAAAGGGCAATCAGTGACCAAAAGGACCACAAACAGTCACTCCAGCTTGTTATTCAGTCTATATTCACCTACAAGAATCCAAAATATAAATCATCTGCAAACACATAAACTCTGCATGACAATGATACTTGACAAAATATAAAATAAACTCAGGCATGTTGTATAGCAGGATAATTTACCTGCTACATTTCTTTGCTGTCACCAGTATTACAAATGTACCTCATACATACTTCAATCAATTATGCAGATCCTGCTAGGGCAGACCGGTGCACTAAGCTGCCGCTATGCGCGGGGTTCGGGGAAGGGCCGAACCACAAGGTCTATTGCATGCAGCCTTACGCCGCATATCTGCAAGAGGTTGTTTTCACGATTCAAACCCGTGACCTCCTGGTCACATGACAACAACTTTATCAGTTACGCTAAGGCTCCCCTTCTGTGCAGATTATTATAAATTATTATAATACGTCGATGTAACACTCGTATTATCTCCTGAATGGAGAAAGTGGAATGGTGGATTTCTTAAGTGGTGTATATGGTTCAGGGGGCCGAATTTCTTGAATCAGAAGAAAAATGACATTGCTTAATTTGATTTGAAGCAGCATTTAAACTGCCAAATAAAGATTCACAACTAAGTATTTAGCGCTTGTTTTATCAACACAAACTCACTCCAATTTGATGGTATACTATGCGAATTATATTTGAATTTCTAGTCACACGATCTGTTGTGACATGTCAAATATTCCCTTGCTGTGAAAAAGCAATGGTAATCTTAAGCTTCATCGGTTGGACACAAATAAAAGTGTCTTGTTGAGCATATGTTATTACAACATGCCACTATTTGTCATTTGGTGGATGTTTTTTCACATTTCTTTATAAGAAAAGCTCCTGCGCATAAAAGATATCGCAAGTAATAACCAAGATAAATTCTGCAGATCAACATAGAAACACAAATAAATAGAATATTATGTGCGTCTAAGTGTGTTTTGTACTTCATAACCTACTACATATCATCTAAAAGTTTATCTTTCACATGCTAAACCTATAGGTGTTAACCGGACGGGCTGGTCCGCGCTGGACAAAAAAAAAAAAAAAAACAGCCTGTCCGGTTATTGTTCCGGGCTGTTAGTGGACTGAGATTTTCCGGGTTTTGGTGGGGCCGATTGAGTTCGGGCTTAACGGGGCCGGAACCGGCACTTTTTTTTTGTATATTTTGTTTTACATATTCAATGTTATTGATACTTAAGTATTTTCAAACTTTTAGGGCTTAGAATTAAGGCTTACAATTAAACTTTAAAACTTTAAAACTTAAAGTTTTAAATTTGAAATATAAATTATAAAATTAAGTGGCTACATAAAATTATTTAATTAGACCAATATGTAAGGATCAAACTTCAAAGGCATTTATTTCATATTTTCATTGCATAATAATACTTCAAATTAACTTATCTAATACACTAACACATTAAGCTTAAATAAGTCTAACAAATTCAAAATAACACAAATTATCTCAAATCAACTTAAAATACGAATTGATGGAGGACACTCAAGACAACTCTTGATATGCCTCCTTAAACCAGTTGTGCCTTCCCCCTTTCGACGAATATTAATGACTAGACCACAGTTCTTGCACTAAACTTTGCGAACTTCTTCATTTTCTTCTACCACCTCAAAGTGTTCCCAAACATGTGAGCGCACTCTAGAAGCACGGGGCATGATACTTGAACCTAACAAAAATAATAACCACACTTCACTTGATAATTATAATATTGTAGTGGCTACCGTAAATAATTGATAAACTTGAAATATTAATTAATTGAGAACTTGAGAACAATAAGCAATTCAATAATCAAAAGGGATTTGAGAGAGAATTAGAGCAGAAGAAGGGAGCAAGTTGTGAAAAAAAATAAAGAAGAGGGGGGCTATTTATAGTTATTAAAAGGCTAAGAATGTAATTTATCAATTATTAGGGGATGAAGGGGCTATTTTAGTAAGGAGATAGGCCGAAATGGCTAAAAGTGCAAAAAATAGCCGTTTCCCAGTGGTCATTTTTGATTTTAACCGTTGGCAACGGTCCACAATTTTTTTTTTTTTTTAAAAAAAATTGTAACGGTAACCGGGCTGGACTTGGCTGTAGCCCGGTAACGGGTAACTGAGCTAACTTGGTTTCGGTGCACCGGTTACCAAATTTTGTTCTTCCAAGCCTGGCTCCCCGCCCAACCCTCCCCAGCCCGTCCCCAACCCCTATAGTACCGGGCTAACCCGGGCTAAACCGGGTCGAACTGAGTTGTGAACAGGCCAGGCCAGCCCGATTAACAAGTATAGCTAAACCCATGAAAAGAAATCATATACACTCACCTTATCTCAAGCTGTGTACGTGACACTGCTTCATCAATTTTTGTCATAAATATGTTCGTATAGATAATACTAAAAATATTGGGTATAAACCGCCAATACTTGCCTTAAAAAACCGTCACAAGTTAACATTTTATTTTGTGGCGGTCGTCATTGCGGTTTTAGAAAACCGTCGCAAAATAGCTCATGGCAAATATAACAGTGACATTTTTTGAAACCGCCACAATTTATTTTATATGGGTCGAAAATTGCCACAAATTTACAAAAAGGAGGAATTTTTTTTAATCCAACATGGGCCTATAATTAAAGATATGTTCTTTCGGTAAAAATAGTACGGGCTAGCCAGTTTTCGAACTGGTCATTCAAAAATAGCCAGCATTTGCAAAGTCATTGAAAAATAAACTATTTTGCTGCAACACGAAAAGTTCCAGCATAATATGATGGAGATCGGTGCACCTGCGTATGAACTTCCAGCATATTATGCTGGAACTTCAACACGCGAAAAGTTCCAGTATATTATGCTGGACCGATATATTATACTGGAACTCCAGTATATTATACTAGAGTATTATTCCGGATTTTGAACAGTATTTTCGTTCAGATTTATCTTTACATGAAAAGTGGCTAAATTCCGATTACTTTTAATTATACTGGAGTATTATTCCGGAGTTTGAACAGTATTTTCCTTAAGATTTATCTTTACATGAAAAGTGGCTAAATTTTGATTACTTTTGAAACTGTGGCTATTTATATATGACCACTTGTAATCTGACAATTTTTAAATTTCTCCCGTTCTTTCGCTATTAGTTTGAAAAGGAGGAGTTCAACCTGCATATGGTTGTTCATATTGAAATGTAGAAGCACAGGAGTAAGGAAGGTGAAAGACCACGAGGAGTTTCTAATCCAAATGGGCGTATAAAATATATAGCCCGTATCGGAAATTATTTACATTCGATAGCCGAAAAAGTGTATAAATTTTTTATATTTTTTGTATATATATGTGCATTCTGCATGTTATATACAAAAATTATACAAATTCTATACACTTTTTTCAGCTATTATACGTAAATAATTTCTAACACGTGCTAAAAGTGAAAAAAGCCTTTCTATTCTTTCGCCTCTAGCTTGTTTGTCTGAAAAATCAAACATTTCCTTCACATTTAACTTGTAGACATTCTTCCTCATCTTTAACATTTTCCATCAATTGTCAAAATATTATCTTATAGTTATTAGATAAAATACAGCGTAAATTGTCGCGTTTACTTGTGAACAATTCCATCACAAGATGCCCATAATCAACAAAGAAACGAAAACAAAAAATATTTGAGAATTAATCCATACTATTAAATTATTTCAATAAACCCAAACCAAGCATTATTTTAAGGCTGCTATCATCTTCAAAGATAAATAAAGGTATAATCAAGTTTTGTTCTAGTAAATTATTTCAAACTTAGATCATGTAAATAATTAGTAAGCTAAACCAAGCAAATGATCCTTCCTATATTTTGCTCTATTTTTTTGCTCATATTATCCATAAGAAAATGCATTTGAAGCAAAGACGGCCCTAAGATTTTAACGCGACACATGCACCATTATTTCTTTTCCAAGGTCAGCACATTGGTTAAGGAAATTTGAGCAAGCTGCTCAACCGATGCCCTCTAAACGCTTTTAGTATTCAAGGTAGCAAGTTATTTATATTATCATTTTCAAGATATTCAGACACATACGGCTCCGATGACCCTTCAATGATACAAGTAAGTCCGCCCAAATTGGCAGTCAACGGTGGTACCTAGGGCTGTCAAATTTGGCCCAAGCTCAAATGACCTGACCAACCCGCACGCTCAAGGTTTGGCTGATTATTGACCCACCCATTTATTGAACTCAGCTATCTTGACCCAGCTCATCTCAACCCGTTTAAAGTTGGGCTAATTTTTAGCCCAAATTGATCCATGAGTAACTTTGCCAAAATATTTTAGAAATAATTTTTTTATTTGATATGTTATATATGGCAATAATAAAAGAAAAAAAAAAGTCTTATTTAGTAGTTATACAATTCATAAGAAAATAATACATATTAGTTAAAGCTTGGTAAGAGTTGGGCGGGTTAGGCTATGACCCAAATTTTAGCCCATTTTGACCCAATGCATCTCAACCCAAGTAATTTTTGGGCGGGTCATTTGACCCGCACAGTTATTGACTCAACCGATTTAATCCGCCCAAAATCGGCCCAACCCGTTCATTTGACGCCCCAGTGGTGCCCCATATGATAAGAAACTTTATCTCTAGAGATTTTGTTAGAGCCACTCTTTCCCTTTGCATCCCTGGGATTGTTACACCTAAAAAAATAAGGACAAAACATCAGAAGAAGGCTAACAAGAAAGAAGAAAACAAGTTACACTTTGGCTAGCATGTTGAAGCATAGAATAACATGCAATTCACAATGCTTACCATATCTTTTGCCTTACTTTCCCAGCCATAATAACAACCCAATTAAAACTGCTGTCACCTTTCACTCTTCCTCCTCCATCACTGCTCGGAAATATTCGAGTGCCGGACGGCCTCTGGCCTCCGTATTTTGCCGTGCAAGGAGGAGAGTTATATACGATAATGATGACGACGAAGAAGAAGATGATCAAGAATATGGACACAATACAGAAATAGCAATGTTAGAGTTTTATAGTCAATCAGTGAGAAATGAAGCTCTTCTTGTGAAAGCTGTTGTGAATGAGGAAGAAGTAGAAGTTTTAATATTCAAGGGATTTTCTTCATGTTTGAGTTATGGGACTTGTCCAGATCCATCAAAGAGTGTGCTTCCAGCTAGGGCAGTGATTAACTGTGTAGATAGAATAAAAGGACCTTTTGACCCTTCTAACATTGAATATTTGGAGAAAGGATTAACTGTGGAGGACATCAAGGCTAGGGTTCTCCCAATGGCAAATTAGGTATATTCGTAAACCGGATTCAGAATTTGAACTTTATGGGTTCAATATTTAAGGTTCTTAGCATTGAATTCGTTATATTATAAAGTTATGGGGTTTATATCTGAGTACTATTTATTATAATTTTCGTAGTTTTTTACCTATACTATTATGTTCCGCGTCGAAAATACTGTAATGAATTCAGATGAACCCCGAACAATTACATTAGCTTGCCCCCTGCCTAGGAAAAGTTCAAATTCAATTTGCAGTTTTTGTATCATATACATGCCCAAATTTGACACTAACATATATATGTTTCAAAATAATTACCTTATTGCATTTTGGATATATGCAGTTTATCATACCTTTAGAGATTTTATACTTTGTTCTTTTAGGATTTTCCTTTTCTTGTTGTACTATGTTTGTTAGGACCGAAAAAAGTCAGGTGTCATGCGGAAGATAGCAAGCAAACCTTGAGCGACGATAAATCATACAACAAAAGAGAAATCTACCAAAAGAGATACAAACATTTAACGTTGTTCGGTCAACTGACCTACGTCCACGGCAGAGATGAGCAATCCACTATAATAAAAGAGAGTACAAAATATCGAGAGAACAACCTCACGAAGAGGCAAACACAAGTGACACACTAACACTTGTCCCGTAAAGTTCTCCACCTAAACACGACTCTCAAGCCCCATATGACTACATTGTGGATGCTACTGAATGAGATGACGGATCTTCAATTTTAGAACTCCAACCCTTTTCCTACAAGAAAAGGACTAGCCAAATATGAGAGATTTGTAATTTCCTTCTACAAGAAGGAAAACCTAATAAAGGTAATTATATTGCCCTTTTCCTTCAACAAATAGGAAAACCAAATATGGTAAGAAAATTATGGCAAACACCTAACAATTCTCCCCCTTGGCCTGAATTTTCTGACAAAATTAACTTAATCTACCTTCTTCACATAGCCTTCAACAGGTCGCATCTCCAAATCTCCACCGCAAAGTTTGTCTCAACGTGCGTAGCACACCAGTCAAATTTTTCAGAGAAAAATCACGATTATCATCAAATATGTTGCGGCTAGAACTGAACCCGCCAAGATGAACATGTTTTGAATCTTGCTCTGATACCACTTGTATGTTGAGGAAGAGGCAAACCCGAAAAATAAAGAAGATAAAGAACACCAAATTTTAACGTGGAAAAACCTTCAAATCGAAGGTAAAAACCACGGGATCACAAAGATCCAAAAAGCTCCACTATAACAATAAGAGGGTTGCAAAAGTTCTCCAGATTGGCTACACAACAAGGACCAAACACGGAGCAACAATAGCAACAAGAGCAACAACTAATCAATTGAAGAAAGAGTATAATCCAAAAAAATGAAGCTGTTGTTCGAGGCTCAAAATAAGATGCTACGAGCCTCCAAATCCGATCTCCACCGTTCAAATCTAAGACCAAGATGTTAAGAACACTCAGTCAAAATTTCAGCCCGATCCAACGGTTAACGAATCGGAAAACATGAAGTTGGCTGGTCGGAATAAAAATCTACAGCAAAATAAATACTTTTCTTCTCTCTTCTCTCTTGATGAAAGCTCTCTCTAAACCACTCTTATGTGCTTAAGTCTTTCAAAGACTTGTATCAATGAGCATAGAATAATTCTCCAAGGTTGTCCTATTTATAAATCATGAGTGGTGCTTTCTCTTAAAGCCAAAACCCACTCTAAATAGGAATAAACACCGAATCCAATTCCGAATAGGAATGAAAATCAAAAGATGATAGGATTAGGCCATTGGGCCTTTGGCTGGACAACATGGGCATGAGCCCAACAAACTCCCCCTCCAGCCAAGGGGCCAAATGTGTCTTCAAGTAGAGGAACTATTGACAGGCTTCATGCTTGCCAATTTTCTGTAAAATTCATGTTTATCTGCAGCCACCGCCTTTGTCAGCATATCCGAAGGATTTTCATCAGTGTGTATCTACTCAACCTCAAATAATTTCTCTTCCACGGCCATTCTTATCCAATGATACTTTCTATTTATATGTTTGGTCTTAGAATGAAAAGTGGAGTGCTTGGCGAGACAGATAGCACTCTGATTATCACAAAATAAGATGCACCTTGGCTGCTCAAAGCCAAGATCATTAATAAACTCCTTTATCCATAATAGTTCTTTGGCACCTTCTGTGACAGCAATATATTCGGCTTCTGTGGTGGATAGAGCTATGCACTTCTGTAGTCTAGATTGCCAAGAAACAGCTCCCCTTGCAAAAGTTATCAGATAACCGGAAGTGGATCTTGAATTATCAAGATTGCCTCCTAAATCAGAGTCTGTGTAACAAACAAGTTCAGGCTTGCCATTGCCAAAGCACAGCTTCAAATCTGCAATACCTTTCAAATACCTTAATATCCATTTTATTGCATCCCAATGTTTTTTTCCAGGATTAGAAAGGAATTTACTAACAGTACCAACGGCATGTGCAATATCTGGTCTAGTGCAAACCATAGCATACATCAAGCTACCAACGGTAGAAGAGTAAGGAATACGAGACATCTCCTTTTTCTCTTCATCAGTAGATGGACTCTGACTAATACTCAATTTGAAGTGTTTAGCAAGAGGAGTACTAACCACTTTTGCATCTGTCATATTGAACCTCTTGAGTACCTTCTCAATGTATTGCTTTTGGGACAGAAATAACTCCTTTCTGTCTCTATGTCGGTGGATTTGAATGCCCAAGATTTTCTTTGCTGGCCCCAAGTCCTTCATCGCAAACGATTTGCTTAACTGCTTCTTAAGGACTGCGATTTTGGATTTATTCTTGCCACCAATAAGCATGTCATCCACATAAAGCAATAAAATAATAAAATCATCATCAGAGAACTTCTGGAAGAATACACAGTGGTCTGAAGAAGTTTTCTTGTACCCTTGTTCTTCTATGACAGATTCAAACTTCAAATACTATTGCCATGGAGCTTGTTTCAATCCATAGAGGCTCTTTTTCAATTTGCAGACATAATTTTCTTTTTCCTTAGTTACAAAACCCTCAGGTTGCTCCATATAAATCTCCTCATCTAAATCACCATGAAGAAAAGCAGTCTTGACATCCATCTGCTCAACCTCTAAATCTAGACTTGCGGCTAAGCCTAGAACCACACGGATAGAAGACATCTTTACAACAGGGGAGAAAATTTCATCAAAGTCAACTCCCTTCTTCTGGCCAAAACCTTTAACAACTAACCTCGCCTTGTATCTAGGCGCAGAGGTATGGTTATCTTGCTTTATTCTGAATATCCATTTGTTAGATAAAGCTCTCTTACCTTTCGGCAATTTCACTAACTCATATGTGCCATTCTCATGAAGTGACTTCATCTCATCTTCCATCGCTTCGATCCAATGATCTTTGTGATTATCTTGCATGGCTTCATCATAATTCTCAGGTTCTCCCATGTCAGTCAAAAGTACATACTCATCAGGAGGATAGCGCATGGATTTTTGCTTCTCCCTTGTAGATCTTCTAAGAGAGGTTTCAGGAGCATTCGAAGTAGTTACCTGTGTAGGAATTGGTTGCTGATCAACCACAACTTCATCAACTGGAGCATCCATAACATCTACACCATGATGATCATTTTGATCTTGATCACTATCTCCATCATTGTCTTAGGTTCCTTCATGTGCAATAGGTGCCTTAGCAATTGAAACTGGATCAATATCAACTAAGCTCTCATTACTCTGAGAATCTATCTTCTCAGCTTTGTCAATATCTTCAATAGTTTGGTCTTCAAAGAATATAGCATCACGACTTCTAATAAGTTTATTATCAATTGGATCATACAAACGATACCCAAACTCATCTTGACCATAACCGATAAAGATGCACTGCTTAGTTTTGACATCCAGTTTCGATCTCTCATCTTTAGGAATATGCACACAAGCTTTACACCCAAAAACTCTCAGGTGATCATAAGAAACATCTTTGGCAAACCAAACTCTGTCTGGGACATCACCATCCAAAGCAACAGCAGGAGACAAATTGATAACATAGGCAACAATGTTAAGTGCTTCCGCCCAAAATGTATTTGGAAGTTTAGCCTCTGAAAGTAAGCATCTAACTCTCTCAACTAGAGTTCTATTCATCCTCTCTGCCAAACCGTTCAATTGAGGCGTCTTGGGCGGAGTTTTCTGATGACGAATTCCTTGTTCCTTGCAATAGTTATCAAAGGGACCACAATATTCACCACCATTGTCAGTGCGAATACATTTTAATTTCTTCCCCGTCTGTCTCTCAGCTAAGGCCTGAAATTCCTTAAACACGCCAAGTGCTTGATCTTTAGATTTCAAAGGATACACCCAGAGCTTACGAGAATGATCATCAATGAAGGTCACAAAGTAAAGTGCACCACCTTTTGACTTTACTTTAAAAGGACCACACAAATCAGAGTGTACTAGCTCCAATAAATCGGGCTTTCTTGAGGGAGGATGACTATGAAAGGAAACCCTTTTCTGTTTGCCAGCTAAACAATGGATACACCTTTTCAGCTTTGCTTGTTTCAATCCAGAAAGCAAACTTTTCTTAGCCAAACACGTAATCCCCCTATCGCTCATATGACTCAATCTTCTGTGCCATAATTCTGATAAAGTATCACCTTCCACCATATTTATTGAGTCATTAAGAATAGAGCGCTGTGTCACATATAAATAACCAGACTTGACTCCCCGAGCCACTACTAACGAGCCCTTAGTGAGCTTCCATTGGCCATTAAAGAGGGCATTATGGTAACCTTCATCGTCTAATCTTCCCGCGGAGATCAAATTGAAAGGAAAGTCTGGAGCATGCTTGACATCTTGAAGAACTAATGTTGAAAAATTATTAGTTTTCAAACAAACTGTGCCAACACCAAACACCTTAACTTCACTGGCATTGCCCATCTTTAACACTCCAGAATCAACAGTAGTATAAGATGAGAAAAAATCTTTTCTTGGTGTGACATGTTAGGTAGCTCCAGAATCTACTATCCAGCTAGTCTCATGGGATACCAAATTGATGACGTTTTCATCATAAGCAAAAAGAAG
The DNA here is from genome assembly GCF_001879085.1 of Nicotiana attenuata. Lineage (NCBI taxonomy): Eukaryota > Viridiplantae > Streptophyta > Magnoliopsida > Solanales > Solanaceae > Nicotiana > Nicotiana attenuata. The sequence continues at coordinate 19,284,953 of NC_032000.1, read as the reverse complement.
GTCATCTCGAACAATAGCAACAACATTATTCTCGTTATTTTCAACGTTCTTTCCTTCTCTAGTGTCTTGATTCAACTTGCGGCAAAACCTTTTGATGTGTCCTTTCTTGCCACAGTGGTTGCATGTAATATTATAGTATTTGGACCTTGACTTACTTCTACTTTTACCTCTATTCCTTGAGACTCTTGTTCTATCTCTCCCCCGATCTTCTGTAACCAAGATATCTGCTTGTGAGGACGAACCCTGAGATTTTCTCCTTACTTCCTCGTTCAACACACTACTCTTGGCATATTCCATGGTCACCTTACCTCCAGGAGCTGAATTTGTCAAAGAAACACGAAGAGTTTCCCAAGAGTCTGACAGAGTATTAAGAAGCCAAAGTCCTTGTATCTCATCATCAAAATTAACCCCCACTCCAGATAGCTGATCAAGAACGCCCTGAAAATCATTTATGTGATCAAGGATAGGGCTACCTTCCTTGTATTTAAAGGTCATCAATTGCTTTAGCGGAAATAATTTGTTGTTCCCGGTTTTTGAAGCATAAAGAGTCTCTAGCTTTTCCCACAATGATCTCGCATGTATCTCGTTCACAATATGGTTGCGAACGTTATCTTCAACCCATTGTCGTATATATCCACATACTTGTTGGTGCTCGAAATCCCAATCTTCATCGGATATACTCTCGGGTTTATGAGCTGAAAAACGGGTAGATGCATCTTCTTCACGAACAACAAGTATTTCATCTTGCTTCTCCAAACATTATAATTTCTCCCATTTAAACATACCATCTTGCTCATATTCACCTCCATTCCGTAACAAACCGGATGAATAACCAAGGCTCTGATACCACTGTTATGTGCTTAAGTCTTTCAAAGACTTGTATCAATGAGCATAGAATAATTCTCCAAGGTTGTTCTATTTATAAATCATGAGTGGTGCTTTCTCTTAAAGCCAAAACCCACTCAAAATAGGAATAAACACCGAATCCAATTCCGAATAGGAATGGAAACCAAAAAGATGATAGGATTAGGCCATTGGGCCTTTGGCTGGATAACATGGGCATGAGCCCAACAATGTTGTCTACACTTCTGAAAAGTTGCATATACGTTACCCTCTAGGCATTTTCTCATCTAAAAATTCTCAGAAATATGCTAGTTGATCGTAGAAAAACTATCGGAAACAAATTCTCTACCTGCACAAGGTAGGGGTAAGGTCTACGTATATACTACCCTCCCCAAACCACACTTGTGGGAATATAATGGTATGTTGTTATTGTTGTTGATCGTAGATAAACCTATTGTAAGATAAAATTAACATTTATGTACTCGAGGCATTCTTTAAAGTTGTCATATACTACAACAACAACAACCTAGTGAAATCACGCACATGGGGCCTAAGGAAGGCAATATGTACGCAAACCTTACAAAAAGATATACTCCCTCCGGTTCACAATAAGTGTCCAATTTGCTTTTAGCACGCCCATTAAGAAAATACTAAATTCTATACAAAAATACCTACTATGACTAAACTACCCCTAATTAAACATTTAATGTGAGGAGTAAGAAAACTTTTTAGGGATATGTACATAGGGGTTATTTTGTAAAAACAAATTGAATTCTTTCTTGATTACATAACTGGACACTTATTTTGAACAAAAATGAAAAAGCAAATTGGACACTTCTTATGAACCGGAGGGAGTACTAAAATTGAATAAATATGAGCAGATATAGTAGTGAATCAAGGATGGGATGAACCACCAAAAAATATGGTAAGATAGATGGCTCCCTTCATCCTTAATTAAATGTCTCGATTAAAGTTCTTATAATAAGGAAATTTCATGATAGGGAGTACTTCGGTAATGAAGCAAGTGTTAATCACATTATTTGATTCTAACCATTAAAATTAAGGAGGATGAAAGTCATGTTAACTTTTGATCAAGAAGAGGATTCTTCTGCTGAGATTTTTTTGCCATGTTAGCTTTTGTTTTTATATTATTTTTCTGGAAAATGTAAGGTCACTTTGTTTGATTTCTCACTTATTAATTATATATATATGGCTTGTTGTCACGTTGCTCCTTTAGCACTACTCTTATCATTCAGCCAATATTGACCCACAGGCCACAACTACCACATTTTTGCTCTTGATTTTCTATTTTTTTTTCTTTTCACAAACACTTAATAGTAATTAATAGTATCATTTTTTACTTTTCTCCTTCTCGCTGTTGTTAGGTGTATCAATTGAAAGATAATTAGAAGCAACTTTTTTAAATAAAAATGAAATTAGTTAAAAAAAAAGAATAATATAAGTTACCTTCTACAACAGCGAAAACAAACTGATTGTAAAAATAGGAAAAAGAAACAAATACACTCCTATTTTCTTATCTGAGTATAATAGAATCTCCATAAAGTTAAAGTATGTAGTTAAAAAAAGTCTATTATATATACTAGTAAATTATCATGTTTGTGAAATATTACATCAGTAGATGTCCATAATCAAAGAAAATATAACTGGAAAAAAAATTAACCATTATTCATATGTCATACAATCGAGAATTCTTGTGGAGACCAACAATGAGACCCAGAACTACAATTATTTCTTCGTGCAAACTTAAAGTGTTTGAATTTTTTCAATAAATCCAAGCATTATTTCAAGACTGCTATCATCTGCAAAAGAACAATTAAGGTATAATCAAGTTTAATTCCAGTAGATAATTTGAAACTAAATTGATGAAAATAAGTAGTAAGTCAAAGTCTAAGACAAGGAAACGTACGATTCTTCCTACATTTTACTTTGATTCTTAAAGATTTAGTATTTTTCAGCGGCAGTAAAAATAAATTCGAAATATTAATTAATGACAAGAAATTACTTCGAGTAAAGTGTTGAGTATATTTTTTATTTTTAAAATATTATTTAAGTAATAATTATATCCATATTCTAAACCAAGTATAATACTACAACAACAACAATCCAGTGTAATCCTACCAATGGGGTATGGAGAGAGTAGGATGTAAGCAACTTTACTCCTACCCTTAACGGGCAAAGACTGTTTCCAATAGACCCTCGGCTAAAGAAAGGAAAACCAAATAGATAGTATAAATTCCAAAACAGAAAACTGCACAAGCTACTCACCAAGTTTGGGTATGGTATGGCCTTTAGGATGATGAATCACTTGTGGATCTACAAAACTCTCCAGCAGAATTTCACCATCTTTTTTCTGGAAATCTGTCTCTCCTTCAAAAAGAAAAATGAATACACTTATACTAATTGTTGAGTCATTTTGAGCACTCACCAACAAGGGGTATGGTGGAGTGGTAAATACTCTTTCATCTTTAACTAAATATGTCGGGATCGAATCATGGGTGTAGAATCGTCTTTGTTAAGAAGCACTTTACCTCCTAATGTTAGACTTCTCGGCGCGAATCCAAATTTAATCAGGCTCCCAAGTGGAAAACCAAAAAAAGGTCATTTTGAGCACCCAATGTGTGGACTAATATACACATGAGCCTAATGTTAACCAATCTATTTGCCCAAAAAATAATCTATTGAAAAGAAAGGGATCTTCAACTACAGTCAAACCTCTCTATAACAATCTTATTTGTTCCCATATTTTTGGGTTGCTATAATGAAATGTTGTTATGGAGGATATATATTATAGCATAATATAAGAATCGATTCCGAGAAAACATAATTTTAATAGGAAATAATTATTATATGTGGATGTTGTTATAGAAATGTTCGACTTCACGGTTAAAAAAACAAATTATAATATGTAAGTACCTAAGAAGTGAAGGGATGGGCAGTTGATAGGAGATGAAAATGCATTGGCAGCCAATTGTGGTACAACATATGTAGGCCCTCCTAATTTAGCTCCTGATATTATGATTACAAACTTTATCTCAGGAACTTTTGTTAGAGCCACTCTTTCCCTTTGCATGCCTGGTATTGCTGCACCTAAAACTGCTCCCTATTTTTCACCCAACAAAAAAAAAATTAAAGCAGAAAAAAACAGGAAAGACAAAACTTCCGAGGAAGGTTAAAAAATAAAGATAAAAAAAATAATAATAAGGCTTACTTGTGAGAAACCAAGAATACCATCAAAAGGTCCATGCCTTGACATAAAATCTTCTATGTACTCTACACATTCTTCAAAGTTATAAAAGTCTGTGAAATCCTACAAGAATAATATTTCCATGTTTGATTCTTCCATATGTTATAAACAAAACAAAGATGGAAAATTTTGATCAAATTAATATGGCCAGAAATCAGATGCAAATCCAGGATTTAAACTTGATGAGTTCAACCTTTATATAAACACAATTCACTTTGTTAAAATTAGGCACATTGAGTTTATTTGAACCCGTTGATTATATATTGAATCCATCTCTAGCAAAAATAACAGTGAATCAAGAATATAAGAAGCAAAGTGTTAATACCTTATTTGATTGAAACCATTCAAAGTAAGGAGGATCAAAGAAACCTTCAAGTGCAGATTTTCCCTGAGCTGGAAAAGGTGCATCCAAAAAAACCAAATCTAATTTATCTAAGACGGATTCCGGCCACCGGAGAACCAATTTCTTGAGGATTTCAGCACTGCCTCTAAAGCCATGGAGGCAGAGAATTCTTGGTTTCTTTTTCTCTGATTCTTTTTCCATTGTTAGGTAGTCTTTGTTTTGATAGGAGTATTATTTTCCTGGAAAATGTAAGACCACTTAGCATTATATGACTAGTTGTCACGTTGTCTGCTTATGTACCACTCCATAATTCAGCCAAAATTGACCAACAACTACCAGTGTTGGTGGACTTTGTACTTTTCCTAACCTGTGTACATAGTCCATGTTGGGCACTTTTTTAGGACTCTTATTTAAAGAAGGAATTTTTACCTCATGTAGCAAATGTTGATACCTTATTTATTTTAAATAAATACCCTTTTAAAAAGTTATATTCTATAGATACCTTTTGATTTTTATAGCCAAATATCTATTTATGGTTACCTCCTATTCTTAAGCCATAAAATACTTTTTGTATTATTTTTCTCTCTCATTCTTTCATATTTTTCTCCACCCCTCTCTCTCTCTCAACGCTAGTCTTTCTCCATGGTTATCTCCTCTCTCTCCGCCTCTTTCTCCATGTTTGATTGTCTAAAATGGTGAGTTATCTAGGTTGGTGAGCATCCGTACAAGGAGATTGTATTGGTAGTGATCTATGTACCAAGCACTTGGGTATAAACAAGTGTGGATCTATGGTATGTTCAATTCTTAGAATTTCTTGAAGGATCTGAGACCCCACCTTGATTTCCAATTTGAATGTCAGTTCCAGGTTTGGAACTGTCCATAGGACTGATTCAGTTATCACTACCGCCGGTCCCCGTGACTATCTATTCATTTAATTTATGCGAAGAGACCACGCACATGGGTACACGTACAAAAAGCTATGCAAAAGCCATGAAAGAAGGGTTTTGATTCGCGTATCGGCGGTCTTATCGGCGGTTGCTTCTGCTCAGGAAGTGACCTCGGCTCCGGCACCATCGCCGGACCAAGGCGGCGCGTTTTCACTACCGGCTTCCGGTGAACGGCGGATTCGCCGGAAATTAGGGTTTATTCTTGAACAAAGGCGACGGAGTTTGGGGCTGAGCAACTTGATTTTCTGTTAATATATTTCAATGTATTTTCATGTATTTCGTTGTATTCATTGTCTTTTTTTTCATTGTAATTCAATGTATCTCGTTGTATTTCATGTATTTCATTGTATTCACTGTCTTTTTTCATTGTATTTCAATGTATCCCGCTGTATTCTATGTATTTCATTGTATTCACTGTCTCGCTATATGCCATGAATGTATTCATATATATTTTTTAATTAATATAATTTATGTATTCAGAAGTATTATATAATTTCTCTGAAGATTGCTATGTTTTTGGGTATTTTTCGGTTGAGAATATTTTTTATAACTGAAAATATAAAATTTGTGTGTTATAATTGCGTTTGTTGAATTATATTAGGAGTCTATTATGTTAATTGATTCACTTTCCGTTTTAAAAACAGTGTAATCCCCTATTTCACGCCATGAATACAGTCGAATACAGTTGAATACAATAATCTGTCCAGCTGTAATCCCATGTTTCACTCCATGAATACAGTCGAATACACTCGAATACAACAACTGATTAGCTGGACTTCCCTGATTCACGCCTATTTTTGCTAATATATTCATGAATACAATAGCTTAAATACATCAAATACATCTTATAACCTCACAAAAGGTATCTATAATCCGTAATATAGCAAATGGTAGCTATAGATGGCTAATTACTACTAAAAGATAGTGCTTTATGAAAATTTCTCTTTAAAGAATAGTGGATATTTATAAAGTTTTTAAAGTATAGCCGCTTCAGAATTAACTTCGGAAAAAGTGGCTCTAAAGTTGAAATCGCGGGTCCGAAAAGTTTTTTTAGGATTATCGGGCCTAAAACTGGACTCTGGCAACACCAAACATCCATTAGTGCTCGAATATACTTGGGATTTTTACCTTCGTATACCATATAGGAAACCTTATTACCCTTAATGTTTAAGTATTGTGTTAATTACATTTCAGCATACCAAATTACCATTTATATACCATAATTCAAATTGAGGGTATAATTAATGCTTCATTTATATTAGGCGTTAATTTAGGAGCGTATATTCTCCCATTTTCGTTTACCCGCCTCTCTCTCCTCCCACCCCCCACACCTCCCCCCTCCCCACATTTTACCTTCAGTTAATTCCCCCATTTTCGTATACTCGCCTCTCACCCACGTTTACCATCAGTTACCCACGATCTACAATTTTCTTCTCCAGTTAATTTCGCAAAATCCTATTTTGAAGTTGCATCTGTTTTTTCAAGTCCCAAATCATGAAATAAATCAACACTCCCAAAAAAAAAGCTTCAAAAGCTACATTAGCTTATATCCCATCCTTTTATTTGGGTGTTTTAACACCAAAATCACCACCCAAAAACGCAAAATCGACACATGCAAGTGAGGCACTACTAGTATTTAATCTCCTAGAAAAATCCGTGCGGAGATGAGAAGCAAGCATTTGCACGATGTTGATGCTGGTGGAGGTGATAAACCAGTCGAGAAACAACTCAAACGAAAGGGGAAAGAGTTGTGTATAGATGATGATTTTGTTGAAGATTCCTCTAAAATTTCATCTGTGAAAAAACCCAAGGTCTCTCCTTCTTCATCAAAATCAAAAAAGAAGAAACCCTCCAAAAAAGTACCAAAATTGGTTCACAAAAAGATTTTGGTAAAGGTAAACACTAATTATTTTTCTTTACAGTTTTTTAGTGTGATTTTGGTTGTAAAAATCTGTTGTTCAAGTGTTTTTTGGTAAAATGTGGAATTGTCCAAATTTTGTAGATTGTTTGTCTCAATTTTGAAGGTTAATTGTAATTGTGATTTTTAGACAGTGCATAAATGTAGTTATTTTGTAGTTGTTTTGTAGGCTGCTGGGTAAATTGTAGATAAGGTATATTTTTCACCTTTTGTATGCTGCTACATTTACCTTCATACTAACTACAATTGATCTACATTTTGTGAGTTACTTGAACTAACTGTTATATTTTTGTAGTTATAGAGCTGTGGTTACCCTTTTCTTCCTTATTGTTTTGAGATAATGTTTACATGTGTAGATGTCCTGTATTGTTTTGTAGTTATAGGTGTGGGTAGGCTGTTCTTCTTTTAGTTATATTTTGTAGTTATCATGTAGTTATATATAGATTACTGCTTCTTTTTTATGCAAACTACTAATGTTCAATAATTTTTTATTTTCTGCAGAATGGCCATTACTTTGCACCACAAAATATTGATTATGGTGTGCCTAGATTCCGCAGTTTGTGTGATCCGAGCATACCTAGCCAGATAAAAGCTTTACTCTCTCCAAATGCTTTAAAGCTTTTCCAAAAAACTTGTTTTGGTTACTTATTTGGTCTCCCCACAATCTGTATGCAAAACCAAGCAATTCATCTTCTGATGAAGTATGAATTGTCAAAGTCTACCGACTCATATTTTTCAGTACTATTGAAGGGTGAAAAATTGAATTTTTCCTTGAGAGAATTTGGGTTGATTACTAGTCTAAATTGTGTGAATAATTTTTCAGACTATGGTTACACTTCCACTTAAGTTAGCCATTTAATGACTACCTATTTTCCGAACAAACAAAGGGTTGAAAAGTGGCATTTGAAAAGTGTATTCACAAATAAAGTTTGGGCAAACGATGAGGATGCAGTGAGGTTGTGCATTCTTTATCTGTTGGAATTTTTTGTTTGTCCTTCTGATAAAGACCATGTGTCTTTCATAGACAAGTTTATGTTCTTTCTGATAGAGTCTGGTAATTTTGAGTCATACCCATGGGGTATCAAATCCTTCAAGCAGGTTATTGAATCTGTCCGACATCGTCTTAATCCCCATGTACATTCTTATCTGATACGGGGATGCTCATTAGCCTTGCAAGTGTGGCTATATGAGTGTTGCTCGTCCGTCAGCACAGAGCTTGCTACGAGGTGTTCTGAATCTATACCTCGCATTTTAAGATGGTCAGCTACAAAGGGCCAGATTTGGTTAACTGCAATTGAAGAGAAGATGATCAAGCCTGAGTGGCTCAAGGTATATTTTTTCACTTTTGTATGATGCTACATTTACCTCCATAATAACTACAATTAATCTACAATTTTATTTACTTGAACTAACTGTTATTTCCATCATTCAGTTCACAAGCATGACTGAATCTGGAGAAGAGATTAGAGTGCTTAACCTGCCAGACAAGATTCAGTATGAAGATGAACATGGTGCTCAATCATCACAGGTTCCAATTGATGCTTCTCCAACATTTGAACCAAAACATACAGATTGTCAAGAGGACACTGAATCTGTGACTAGCAAGCTCAAGAAGTTGGAAAAGGGGATTGAGCAGGTAATATAAGTAACTACAATATATTGACATTTTTTGCTACAATTTAACTTCATTCCATAACAATTATTGTATGTTATACATTGTAGTTAATTTG
>NC_032000.1:19179746-19270845 GCF_001879085.1 Nicotiana attenuata | reverse complement strand
GACTGCCTACAAAATAACTACAAAATTATTACATTATTTACCTGCTGCATCCATGGTGCTTGCTGTAAGCATAATCCCCCTGTAGGCTGACTTTAAGAATGTCCCATCAACCACTACTACTGGCCTACAATGTTGCCAACCACTTATTGATGTACAAAGAGCAACAAATGCGTATAAGAAGCAATCATCTGCTGCCTTCTTCAATTTAACAACAGAACCAGGATAAGTCTCCTCAAGAATATAAAAATATTTGGGTAATTTGCTGTAGGAGTCAGACGGATTCCCTCTCAAAAACTGTAAAGCCTTTTCCTTGGCTCTCCGTGCTTGCATGTAGCTTAGGTTCACTCCATGTTCGGATAACATGTCAGTTTGTATGTCCTTTGGTGTGTAAACAGTCTTAGGATCACAATACTTTGGAACGGCCATGCTACCAACTACAACTGCAGTACGTTTGCGCTGTATGAATGTTTCGTCCATTAGGGAGCATGTGTGTTGTCGGCTGAAACTCCTTATCTTGAACATTACCGAATCATTAATTGACGTTGCCTTGAAGTGCCATTTACAGTTTTCAGCAACGCATATAAGCCAGTAGCTACAAAAAAATACAATATTTAATACAGGCTATAGATGTAGAAGCAACAAAAAGGACTGTTTTAACATAAATTCGTCAAAACTACAATTAACTACAGTTTAACTACAATTTAACTACAATTTATAAAAACCACATATCTTCACTAATACACTGCTTTTATTGATCTATTCTCCACAAATAACTCCATACCTTCTATGACTTGATCTTTTTACTCTGAACTGGAACTTGTGCATCACAGAAAAATTCTTCATTGCAGCAGCTACAGTTTGCTTGTCCTGATAAACTTGTCCTTCTTCAATATATGTTTGTGTAGATTCAGTTATTATTTCACTTTCATATTCCTCTATAGCTGGTGAGGATGGAATTTCAAGTAACTTTAGGGATCCAGACGAACCTGCAGCAACATAGAGATAAATGTAGTAACTATGTAGATAATTTTGAAAACGACATTGCTTTATGAGCTTCAGTACATTGTTTTTTGTAGTTAATTTGTAGATAAATGTTGTAATATTGTAGATAACACACTAACACAATAACTCTCTGCAATGTCGAATTAAACATAACTGCACTTGTGCTATTGTTGGTGATTGCCAATTCCATATTGAAATCTCTTACGCTTATACATAAAGGATACAAACCTAAGTTCTTATTCTCCTTTTTGGTCTCCATATACACACGAACCCCCATATCATTCCTAATCTCCATTGGAGGACAATTGTCGTTCACAATGTATTTGATTTCTACAATTTTATCCGATGTATCAATCGATAGTTGTTCTGCAATTGTAGAAATCAGAATTCCGTAGCTTGCATTCTCATCTACCACAATGACATCAACTTCAAAATCTCTAAATCTGCCATAGTTATCCCAATTTCCATTCAATTTTAGCATTATTGGGATTTTTGACATGATTTAGTGTAGTTGAGAGAAAAGAGATGAAGAACAGATATAGGTTCGACAATTTGAGTACTGAGGTCGATGAAGAACAATTTTGAATTCTACAATTTGTATAGCGTTGTAGAATTTGTAAAAGCAAATTGAGTACTGGAGCTCCTGAAGCTTGCGTTGTTTTAGAATTGTAGTGAATGAGAGAATTACGCAGCAATGAGATCTCTTTACGTTTCAAAATTCGAATTTAATGTGGAAAGAATCAAACGCAGATTTCGTGCCTTCTTTTTAGCGCGTTTTAAATGGGAGAATCTGCCTAATTATGGATTGGTATATAAATTGTAGTAAAAATGTGGACTGGGCGGGTAATTAACCAATTATGAACATTTTTGGTAATAAGGTTTCATATATGGTATAGATAGAAAAAAATCCCAATATACTTCCTTCTTTTATTGCGAGCATACAAGCGGGGCGGATGTACATAAGTGGAAGTGGTGTCATCCGACACCGTTGTGTCAGAAAAAACTTTATACTAATATTCCACAAAAATGAAGCAATATATAATAATGACACCGCTTCTTGGTAGAGAGTACTTCTTGGTCCGCCGGTCAAGCTTGTATTTGGGCTTGTAAACATCGTAGGGTCGAATTTGGACCTAGATATTCTACTTTTTGAAGATCTTTGAGTGAACATTTTTGTCAAAAATTTGAGGCTAAGGAGAATTGGACTTACACCTCCATTTGCAATAATATTCAACTAAACCATTGGCCAAGCTTTTCAACTTGTGGGAAAATGATATTAAATTATACTTACTTTTATTTATTTATGTAAATACGACACCGTTTACAAAAAATTCTGCGTACGTTCCTGAATACAAATAGCAGTAAGATTTACATTTTGTGATTTGATTTCAGAACCAGAGATTCTGGCCCACTCCCTTGGAAGCTCGTAGTGTTGTGATTATCACAGTAAGCTCCCCTGAAAGCTCCTTGTGCTAATATATAACTGATATATAAAGTGTTTTATTAATATATATCACACGGTTTTACATGAGCCAAGAGTACATAAAAAGTAATATCCTTAAACGTACACTAGGAAAATAGAAGCGATTTTAGCACACAACTTATGATAAGTACAAATTTTACTTATCAGACAAGGTAAATTAAGGTACAGAAACAGACCATCACATGGTTTTTTAAATAATTCTTTTTCACATATCAGCATGTAGAACTAATAAAAACCTATGGTTTGGACTACATTGGTGGAAAAAAGACATGACACGTGGACTGTCAGCAAGCTGATAGGGTATGACGCATGGAGCATCGATGAAGCAACAAGTGACATTCTCAATTAGATGAATTAAGAATGCAGAAAAGGCACCGGAGAAACACCCACGGGTTATGTAGAGAAAAGAACCGAACCTGAAAGCTGTTAAAGAAGAAACAAGAACGAAATGAATAAAGGCTGCAAAGAAGGGAAGATACACGATCCAGAAGTAAATAAGGAAAGAAAATCGGAGCAGTTACGAGGAATCTTTAGTCATAAATGTGTCAGTTACGGTTACATATGGTAACGAGCAATTAATATAATTAATACCATTAGAGAGCCCAAATTAAGTGTGGGAATCGTTATAATTATAAGCTCCTATATGAGGACAGAAATCTCATTTGTAAGGGCAAGTTACGATTATTACTAAAATACATACTATTAATTTTACTCTTGAAGTTTTAAGCCTTGATTTTGGAGAGTGATTGTCAATTCACTTCTTATTTTTCTTTGCCAATCATTTTCATTCTTTGATCTATTCTTTCTAAAGTTGTTGGGAAAGTAAAGTAAATCTTGGCTATCAGTAACTCGTTTTCTTCTAAATATTGACTTTGACCGAAAAATCTATTTTTGGTTAAATAAATTGGTTCCGTTACCGGAAAACTGATAATCTGTTCACTTTCCAATGTCTAACAATCAAATATGTCTACCATTAACGACAACCAGCCGAACCAACAAGGTACAACTCCACCACACCTCACACCAACAGGATCCCCTCAACAGTCACGTGAAAGTTCACCTGCAAGGTCCACATCTCGTGCTGACGATCAACAGGGAAACGAATAAACTGTGGAGCAAGACGCTCTAAAGCAATTAATTGTGGAGCACATGAATAATGCGCTGCAAGCTTTAGTCAGTGGATTACCTAATGCGGTGCAAACTCCTCCACTAGTTAACACAACAACTCTGGAGAACCCGCGTTCGGGGCTTGATAATTCTTGAAGTGGAGAAAATCCTAATGAATCTCGTGATTGAGTGTCAGGTACTCTAAATAATTTTAATTTACAAAGTGCTAACTTTGCAAAAATAGTTGAAGGAGCAGAATGATTGTATAGAGCAGATACCAGGCGTACCATCTATAATCAAAGGGGTAAATACTGACAAGTATTCACAACAATCCTGGAAGCCAAGTGCAGCACCTTTACCAGTTCCTAAAAAGTTAAAAATGTCTGATATATTCCCAAATATGATGGAACAACTGACGCTCGAGATCATGTAATTGCGTTCACTACTGGCGTGAAAACTTAACCAAACAAGAAATGAAATCGGTTTTGGTCAAAAAGTTTGGTGAAACACTCACGAAGGAAGCATTAACATGGTATTCTCTTTTACCTGAAAATTCTATTGATTATTTTGCTGAGCTTGCAGATTTATTTATGAAAGCACACTCGGGAGCTCAAAAAGTTAAGAAAAGGATGGAAGACCGCATTAAGGTTAAGCAGGGAAATGCAGAATTGCTCAAAGAAATCGTAGACAGATTCCAGCGGGAGAGGATGATGTTATCTCGAGTACCTGATAACTGGCCAGCCATGGCATTCGCGAGCAACTTGAACGAGAAAAGTTCAGAAGCCACGAGAAGGCTGAAGGAAAGTTTGCGGGAATTTCCAGCATCAACTTGGAATGATGTGTACAACAGGTACAGTACGAAGTTGCAGATAGAAGAAGATACAGTCGCACGGCCAAGGGCCTATGAAAGAGGAGGATTGAGACGTTCAGAATCAGAAAAAGGTCCGAAAAAATAGGTATGGGCCGTACATTGGACTTGGGGGGCGAGACTCTAGATCTAAACAGGAAAACGCATGATTCGACTCAAGACCAAGGCAAAAAGACACGAGTTCTTCATCTAGGTTCAGAAAGGAACAGGATGCCCGAGGCAATAATTCCAATACGCAAGCAAGGATAGGAGATTACAACTCTAATATCAGCACCTCCGAGTTAGTAGTTTTTTTAAGAGGTATGCGGGATAAAGTGCGGTGGCCTCAAGAAATGATATTAGATCCAAGCAAAAGAAATCCAGATTTTTGGTGCGAGTTTCATAATGATCACGGCCATAGAACAACAGATTGTAGACTTCTGCAAGGAGAAATCGAGTTTTTGTTGAAACAAGGTTATCTAAATGATTTGTTCAGTGAGAAAGGAAGACAATCATATATGAAGAACAGACAAGAGCCCCCAAAACCTCCATCACCAAAAAGAACAGTCAACGTAATAACTGGGGGAGATGAGGTCAATGGTGTAATATATACAACTGCAAAAAAAGACATAAAAAGTCACGGTTACCCACGGGAAGAGAGTTCGCCAGGTCTTGGATGGTGACAGTATAAAATTTTATGATGAAGATGCTGACTGCTTGATGATTCTTCACAACGATGCACTGGTAATATCTTTGCTTGTACACGATACTAACTTAAAATGAGTTTTGATCGATTCAGGTAGTTCAGTTAACATCATTATATTGAGGGTGGTGAATGAAATGCAAACTAATAACACGGTGATACCAAAGGCATGGTCCTTGTCCGAGTTTGATAATTCAAGCGTTATCACAAAAGGGGAAGTTGTACTCACCACGTTATCAAATTTCCTTCATAGTGGGGAATCCGTCAAATCCTTGGAGATCAGCAAGCTTCAAGAAGTATCAATTCAGTGATGATTTCAAGCACGGTAATCATTGAGGCAGACGCAAAATAGCAACTACAGAATTCAGTTGAGGACCCCAACTGAAGACATACCAGAACAGACTGATGTTGATTCGAGACCTGATGTTATTGAAGAACCAAAAAGAGAATGAAAATATTAAGACAACTACCAAATAATTCAAAGTTGTTGTGCTAATTATACACTGTACATACAGAAAAGTTTACATCGGATCAAATTTAAGCCCAGAGATGAAAGGTAAGTTCATTGAATTTTTGCGAACCAACGTAGATTGCTTTACTTGGTCTCAGATATGACAGGCAGACCACCTGAGGGTGATGACCTACAAACAAAATGAGGATCTTGCATGCCCACCTGTAAAGCAGAAAAAGAGGAAGCAAGGATCCTTCAAAAATCAAGTGATCCAAGATGAGGTACAAAAACTTTTAAAAATTGGATCAATACGAGAGGTAATGTACCTTGACTGGTTAGCTAATACTCTGGTAGTTCCCAAAAAGAATGGAAAATGACGAGTTTGTGTAGATTATACTGATTTAAATTAGGCTTGTCCGAAAGATTCATTATCTTTACCGCATATAGGTCAACTAATTGATTCCACCGCAGGACATGAGCTTTTGAGTTTTTTTTATGCATATTCATGATATAACCAAATAAAAATGGGCCCTCTAGATGAAGAAAAAACTTTGTTTATCACAAACAGGGGGACTTATTATTATAAAGTCATGCCATTTGGCTTGAAAAATGCTGGATCCACATATCAATATTGGTGATTAAAATGTTTCAAGAACATCTGGAGAAAACTATGAAAGTTTACATAGACGATATGTTAGTCAAGTCAGCACAAGCAGGGGATCATTTTAAACACTTGTCAGACACTTTCGAGATTCACCGCAAGTATAATATGAAGCTAAATTCGGAAAAATGTGTTTTTGGCGTGGCTTCAGGTAAGTTTTTAGGTTTTCTTGTTTCTAATATGGGTATTGAAGTGAATCCTGCGCAGATCAAAGCTATCGAGGAAATACCAGATATACTCACGAGCAAAAAAGAAGTGTTGAGATTAACATGCAGGATAGCAGCCCTGGCGAGGTTTAAATTAAAGTCATCTGAAAAAAGCTTTAAATTCTTTTCAATATTGAAGAAGCAGAATCGGTTTGAATGGACTGATAAGTGCCAACAAGCTCTCAAGGACTTAAAGTTGTATCTATCAAATCCGCCTTTGCTAGCCAAGCCAAAAGATGGTGAAAGGCTACTCATTTACCTCACTGTGTCAGAAGCGACGGTAAGTGCGGTGTTGGTACGAGAGGATAAAGGTAAGCAATCCCCAATTTACTATGTTAGTAAATCTTTACTAGATGCAGAGACACGATATCCACACTTGGAAAAACTTGCTTTAGCATTAATTATGGCATCTATAAAGTTAAGACCTTATTTTTAATGTCATCCTATTTATGTAATAACTGCTTTCTCTCTGAGGAATATACTACATAAACAGGAATTATATGGTAGATTAGCTAAATGGGCAATAGAACCCAGTGAGTGTGATATCATATATCAGCCCAGAACTGCAATAAAATCGCAGGTTTTAGTAGATTTTGTAGTGGATTTTAGTACGAATTTAGTTCCTGAAGCATAAAAGGAACTATAGGTATTTAACGAAGCTAATCCGGGAACGTGGACCCTATTGACCGATGGTTCTTCAAACGTTAAAGGAGCGGGTTTAGGAATTATTCTGATTCCACCTTCATGGGAAGTCGTAAGACAAGCAATAAAATGTTATCCAATTACCAAAAATGAGGCAGAGTACGACGCTGTGATTGCAGGTTTAGAATTGACACGAGAACTTGGTATAGAACAAATTATGATCAAAAGTGAATCACAGTTGGTGGTTAACTAGATGCAGAGGACTTACGTGGCAAGAGAAATGCGAATGCAGCGACACTTGGAAAAGGTACGAGAATTACTTATACAATTTCAGACATGGAAGGCCGTGCAGATACCCGGGGAAGAGAATGCAGAAGCAGATGCGTTGGCAAATCTCACGTCTGTAACAAATGCAGAAAATGCATTCGTGATACATTTGTTTCATTCGGCACTCGACTAAGACAAGATGAGGTAAATTTCAATAATCTAACTTGGGATTGAAAAAATGAATTTGTGAAATTTTTGCAGTACGGTATCTTGCCTGAGGACAAGAAGTCACAATTGCTTCGACAAAAAGCCGTTTGGTATTGCTTAATTCGTGGGAATTTATATCGAAAGATGTTTGGCGGATCTTTAGCATGGTGCCTCGATCCATGACAAATGGAGTATGTGATGAGAGAAATACATGAGGGTCATAGTGCCAATCACGCCGGGGGAAGATCATTGATAAAAACATTAATAAGAGCAGGATATTATTGGCCAAAAATAGAAGAAGAAGCAGAAAACTTTGTAGCCAGGTGTGACAAATGTCAACGATATGCCAATAACATGCCCCGCCTGGTAGAGTTGTTGCATCCAGTTATTTCATCATGGCCCTTCATGAAATAGGGCATGGACGTTGTAGGGCCGTTGAATCAAGCTAAAGGAAAGATACAGTTTTTATTTGTTTTAATAGATTATTTTTCAAAATGGATAGAAGCAAGTGCTTTCAAACAGGTGCGGGAAAAAGAAGTCAAGGATTTTATTTGGAAAAACATTATATATCGATTTGGGATTCCAAAGGAAATCGCGTGTGAAAATGGCCGCAGTTCATAGGCACGAAAATTACAGAATTCTTTCAAAGTTGGCGGATTAAACCGATTACATCCGCACCTTACCACCATGCGGTCAACGGACAATCCGAATCGAAAATAAAGTTATTATCAATAACTTGAAGAAGAGATTAGCAGAATAAAAAGGCAAATGTCCAGAAGTATTACCGGGGGTGTTATGGGCTTATCAAACGACGGCAAAACAAGTACGGATGAGACTCCATTTTCACTTGTATATGGTGCGGAAGATTTGATTTCGGTAGAGATAGGTGAACCAAGTACGAGATACACATATGCTACTGAGGAAACAAATAAGGAGGAGATGCGAGTTAATTTTGATTTATTAGAAAAAAGGAGAGAAGCAGCATTAATTCGAATGGCATATCAAAAACAGATGATTGAACGATATTGCAGCAGGAAAGCTAGTTTGAGATACTTTAAGATTGGGGACTTCGTCTTCAAAAAGGTGCTTCGGTCAACAAAAATGGCCAATGCAGGAAAGTTGAGCCCAAATTGGGAAGGTCCATATAGGGTTCGAGACATCGCTGGAAAGGGAGTGTACGAGTTGGAAACCATGGATGGCAAGGTATTACCATCAAACTGGAACGCAACTCATTTGAAGAAGTATTACTTCTAGACAAGGAAAGTACCCACGGTCAAGTATCACACAAGTTCAATTTTTTTAGTTTTACTAACCATTTTAGATGATAGGCAAAAAGCTGGTCCGTACCAAATGATGATATTAAACCCGAAAGACATGTAGAATGCTGAGTTATTCCCGGTTTAAGTTGCAACTTTTCTGAAAAAGACATGCAGAATGTTGAGTTATTCCCGGTTTAAGTTGCAACTTTTCTGATAGAAAAAGGGTTATGCAGTCATCATCTAAATAATTATCTCCGACTCCCGTTCGTATTTTCATTTTCAGGGACTGGACCAAAAGAAAGTATTGATCCAGTGTTCGAGATTTCATACTTCAAAGCTCTTACACTGGGGGACTATGCATATAGCAGGAAGCAAAGAACCAAAGAGGCATAGTTCAGTCTGAATAAAAAACCTTGAAATTTTTTCGAAGGAGTTTGAACTCACAAAAAAGGATGCAAGATATTCCATATTCCCATGAGTTTTAAGTTAAGGCAAAAAATGTAGTCACGGGATAATACGCCCCAATTTGTATTTAGAAATCTACTACAATGAAAGCAGTTATGAAAGTGTTGTATGAACAGTTATGGAAATGATGCCTCAAATTATTTCTCCTTTCATGTCTACTTCATGTTTCATATATTTGCACCAATATGAAGATGAGACGTCATCTTCATCAGTGTCATTAACATAAAAGGGCCCTCTTTTATAGAAACCCATGTTTATCAAAGTCAAGGATTATTAAGTCATTTTTAAATGCAACAAAAAGCTCAAAAATTAAAAGGGCATAGAACATAATATGTGGCAAAAGCAACTGGAGCCTTCATATATATTAAACCCCAAAAAGACAGGGGCAACCAAAACAAACTGTCCAAAAAAAGTTGTTAAACTAAGGAAAAAATAACGTAAGGGGTTCCAAATATAGACCAATAAAAGAGTAAGGAAAATAAAAGCTAAGGAGCATCATCAACAGGAGAAGAAGGATCAAATTGGGAGAAGAGGCTTGAACATCAGCTCCGCCAGGAACAAGTCCATCTCCATCATCCTTAGAACCTTCGTCTTCAGGTGTGGAAAAGCTTTAACGTTGTTGAAATTTGTCAATTGCTTCTTTAGCCCTAGCAATCTGAGCATTAAGGTCAAAACCTTCCTGGTTGGCTTCAATTAAAGTCTCGAGGCGAGTGTTCAGAAAATCCCAACTAACATCCAGCGATAACTTATCCTTGAGGGCCTCATAGTCCTTCTCCCACTGATTAATCTCAGCTCTGAGCTCTTCTTTCTCTGCTTTCAAGGCTTCATAGGCTGTCTTCAAAGGGGCAAGAGTACTTTCCAAGAACTGAATTTTATCTGTAGAGGTATGGAGATCTTACTAGGCTTGGGTAAGTGTCTGAACCAATTCACCCGCATAAACCTCTTTTTGATTGAGGAGTTCTTTCAAACCCCTTATCTGTTCAGTAGCCTTGGAGAGTTGTTCAGCAAAAGAGGATTCCAGTATGTCCTTGTCCTTCCCGATATGACTGTAAGAAGCTTTTTCAACCGCTAACTTAGAGAAAACCATCCTCATTTGTTGCTCCAAAGTATTCTTCTCTTCTGCAAGAACTTCCTTTTCCAGTTGAAGACCTTCGAATTGTTCTTTCCAGTTGTCAGCCTCGGTATGCAATTCAATAATTTGCTGGTCAGTCTAAGAAACTCTTTTCATATGCTCTGTGGCAATCAAATTAATCCAAAAAAAGGTAGGGGAGGAAGAGTTATGAATGAGAAAAAAGAAGGAAGGAAGTGTAATTAAACGTATACCTTCAAAGAAGAATGAACAATGTCATTCATTAAGGTTAGTGAGCTATGGTTTTCTAACTTCTTCTTCTCCACGGGGCCTAGCAATGGCTTCAATCACACATCAGCTTGACCAGATTTCCTCAGTAAGTTCCCGCCTTCAGGGACCTCAATTACAACTCTTTTCATCTCCCTTCTGCTGCTAGAAGGCTCGGGTTCTACATGAGAAGCAACAATGGAAGCAACAACCGGAGTACCATCAGGTAAAGACACAGGGGGATTAATGGTAGATGGAACTGGAAGGGAAGCAAGAGTTAATTCTTCAGAGACAAGCCCGAAACATTCTTCACCCTCGAAGCCGTTGGCTAACAACCTATCAACAGGATTAGATGGAGGATTGACAGCATCTTCATCAGAAATCACTAAAGGAGCATTTTCTTGCTCATCTATGAGTCTGAAAGGAATTGAACTTGATTGAGGGTCATGAGAAGAAGGATTTTCATCATCAGAAACCACTCGTCTCCTGACGTGCGTTTTTTTACCAAAAAACCTTCTTCTATCTCCTCTTCCTTCATCAGTTTTCCTCTTGGAGGAAAAAGTACTCAAAATCTGTTCCTGGGCAAGACTCACAGAAAGCTTGGTTGATGGAACAGACATGGGACTAATGCCGCGAATAGCAAACCCTAATACAAAATTGGGAGGATGAAATTTTCTCATATGAACAAGTAAAAGAAGAAGAAGAATTATGAAGGTAAAAAGTACCGTGCCTTATCACTTTCCAATCAAATTTTTAAGAAAGAAACTTCCAAGATCCTTTGTCCATAAGAGCAGCAATCAACATCTAAGAAACTTCCAATATCTTTTGTCCATAGGAGCAGCAATCAACATCTTTTCTACGCAAGCACGAAAGTTGGGAATCTTATCAAAGACTTTCATGGTTGCTGAAAAAATGGGTATGTGATTACATGAAGTAATTCGAGACAGATAAAAAGAAAAAAGAGAAGAAAACTTACGTCCAAAGTTATATTTTTCGGGAAAAGGCATATTTTCTTCACCTACTAACCCACTAGTGGGGGCAAGAACAAAGCGGGCGTACTAGCCACGCTCCCAGCCATACTCAGGGCTAACTAACACAATTTTACATCTAGCCACGAGGGAAAAAACTCCTTCATGAAATAACTTGAGGGAGTAAAGATGAAGTAAGTGTCGAAAGGTAAAAGGGACGAAAATCAAATCCGATAAGTAACGAAGGCATGCTACAGCCCTCCATACGATGAGGCCAATCTGACCAAGGCACACATTAAAGTAGCGATAAAACTCAATGATAACTGGATCAATGGGAGGCTTAAACCCTAAAGTAAAAGGGTAGGTATAAACAAAAGAGAAACCGGCATGGTAAGAGGTTATTTTTTGGTTGGCACCGGGGACTAAAACTAGGAAATCTGGTTTCCAATGAAACTCCCGTCGAACTAAGTAAAGAAGATCGGCAGTAATTAAACTTGGATAAAGTTCAGCAGGGTTAAGCGAAGCTATAGAAGAGACTTGATTTCTCATGGTCTCACGATCTATTACAAAAGAAAACTCTTGAGGAACAATCTCTGCAATTGTAGGTTCATGCACAGATTCATTTAGGTCCCTATTTCTAGAAGAAGATCTAGGGGCTAGAGGTGCCCTAGGCCTAGAAGAAGATGGTCTGACAGAACTACTTTGAGAAGCGGAGCCACGATTAGATAATGAAACCAAGGCTACGAAGTCTACCACCTCTCCTACTTCTAGCAGGGGCAGTGGAAGGAGCAAGTTCATCAACGATCATAACTTTGCGAGGGTCTGGTGTTGACGAAGACATGTTTATCAAAGGAAATACAGAAGAAAGGGTACAGAGATACGAAGAAAGATTAAGGTAATGGATACTGTAGAAAGAAGACTTCAAGAAATAAAAAAGAATGAAGTATTTATAAGAAGATACAATCGTCGTTCAAATTGGTCATTATGAAGCGTCATAATGGAACCGTCACTTTCTGACTAATGCAGCCGCAGAAAAAGCGCTAAAAAGCGCAAAGAAACTGCAGATCCAATCGCAAGAAGCCACGTGTCATGGGCATTAAATGAATGTGACATACGTCGCATCGATTCTGAAGGAGACATGATGACACTTGAGAAACGACGGCAAAGAATTCCCACCATAAAAACTTACCACTTCCCGAATATTCAGTTGAGAATATTCAGAAAGTGGGGGGACTATCTGTATTGGTGGAAAAAAGACATGACACGTGGGTTGTCAGCAAGCTAATGGGGCATGACGCGTGGAGGATCGATGTAGCGACAAGTGGCATTCGCAACAAGAAGAATTAAGAATGCATAAAAGTCACGGGAGAAATATCCACAAGGTTATGTAGAGAAAAGAATTTCTTTGATCTATTCTTCCAAAAATTATTGGGAAAATAAAGTAAATCTTGGTTATCAGTAACTCGTTCTATTCTAAATATTGACTTTGACCGAGAATCTATTTTTGGTTAAACATGGACCTGAAATGGTTGAGTGCAACTTGAGCATCACATTTTGCACCAGCAGAAAATGCTTTAAAGAACTCTGGATAGGTAAAAGCTCTGAACACTGGTTAAATATTGCTACAACTAACCAAACCAGTGGCAGGTTTAATTATAGACTCGGGCGACTGACCAAGAAAAACCCCAATCGTTGTTCGAGCCTCTTTCGGGTGTGTCACTATGCAATGAACTGGAGTTGTGAATTGCGTTTAATATAGTATAGATATAGATTACCCTTAAGAAATAAGATACAACTGCATACATTCATTTCCTTCTATGAAGTTTTTCTCCAATTATCAAAATATCTAAATCTTATATTGAGATATACTAATAAATTATCGTGTTAATCTTGTGAAATATTACATCAGTATATTGTTTGACCAAAAAGTGTTAAGCATTTTGTTAAACTAATTAATGAGGAAAATAGAGGATAAATCTTAACCAAGGATAATTGACTCTAGATCAAAGCACGTTAAATACGAGAATAAAATATAATCAAGCTTATAACCTTTTTAAGATTATAAAAGATATCAAACATAAACGATAAGCTTACATTCTTTACGTACTGTTCCGTAATATAAGAACAAAGAAGAAAAAGAAGGAATGCCATTGACAGCTGCATGATCTATCTTTATTGATTCAGCAATGATGATTACAAAGATTTGCAACCAAGATCTAGACTTTCGCTTTATTCGTTAAAGATCTCCTCCTGTTCTTCTGTCCCTTTTTCTTGAAGGAGAGAAGCCCCCTCCTCTGTCTTCTTACCTCCTATATATATTATAAGTATTCCTTTTTGTCCAACGTTCCTTAGCCAGAATACCCCCATCCCTTGATTGTATTTTACGTCGCTCCCCTCAAGTATCACGACATATAATTTGCCGTACAAGCTTTCTGATGGCTCGATCTCGGCAGTGGCTGGGATACTTGTTATTATTACGCCTTGTGGATACGACCACGACTTAGTCGACCCCTTACCATTCCTCTTAGCGCTAATCTACGTATGGTCAGATTTTGACCCATACAGTTAGTCCCTCCGCCCGTTAGGGTCGCCTCTTGGCAAGCTCGATGGGCGGACTCTGTCGATCTGAAAATTGGGAGAAATTTGAATGCTTTATACGAGGGACGATCACCTCGTGGGGAGGTAGCGACGTGATGTTTCGAGAGCTGTGTCAGACCGTCACGTCAGTTCAGAATGTCATCAATATTTCTCATGCGTCATTATGGCGCACGTTTTCTATGCATTGCGTCGTTTCCCGTGCCCTTTCCGTTTTCTAACTGTCGGCCCTTGGTTTTCCCGCTCAGGGCATTTATATCCCTATAAATAGGGGGGAGCCTCTCATTTGAATGTTACACTTTTCAATTGCTTAAGAAAGAACTTTACAAATCTTCTCCTTCTCCTTTAGTCTCTCATATTTCTGCTTCTGTTTGGATTCGCTATGACCATTGTCTTTTTCCTTTACCATTGTCGTTTCTTTCGATCAAAGAAAAGATGGCTAGTGCTTCTTCCCACTATGATAAAGCTGTTGGTGCTCCAGTGCCGGAAAATGACATACCCCTACTCGAAGAGGGAGTTGAAATGGCGGAAGACGAGGGTTTTTCGACGGTAGATGAGGTGGTTCCCCGCCCAGGGAAAGCGAGGGCTGACTTTAACAGCCCCGCCGGAGATGAGACGAAGCCCTTCTTTTCTACGATGGATGCGTGGCGCTCACGGCGTTCAAAGCCAAATGTGGGATTTCTGATCATATTGAACTGGTTCCGGCGGATCAGGACATAGTGCATATACACTGTCCGGGCTACCGCGCTTTTTATGCTTATCCCTTTGTCGTCGGGTACACGCTTCCTCTACCTTCCTTGGTGGTGGATTTCTGCCGCTTCTATGAGGTGTGCCCGGCTCAACTTTCTCCATATGTGTACAAGCTTTTTCTTATGCTTATCAAGTACGCGGAGCTGGACGGCCGAGGGATTTCTCTACGACACCTGCTTCACATCTTCGCCCCCCATTTTCTTAGGGTTACGATGATTCACATGCGCCGCCGAGGAGCGAAGAGCTTGGTGGTGAAGATGGACGATAAGGCAAATCATCGCTTTTGGGAGAGCTTCTTCTGCGTCCGAACAGAGCACGTCGTGTCGAACTCGGTGGGGTTTCCTAAGACGTGGAATTTCGCTCGTAAGTTTTCCTTTCTATTTACTTTTTGCAATTTTTCTTAAGTTGGTCGTCGGTCATCTCCCTTTAACGACCTCACTGATGATTTGCTTTTGTTTTGTAGCCGAGAGAGTACCTCCCCCGCTAGTTACTGATATCCGCGAGTGGGTGAGCGCAATTCTCCCCCACACGGTGGGGATTCGTGAATGGGCACCCTTTCATGAGAAGCTTGGTCGCAAGCCTCTTGTCGGTGAGTTGGCTGGTTGTGGTCTTGCTTTGTTCTCTGCTCCGTAGTTTCTTTAACCTTATCTTTGTATGATCAAATCCCTTCTCATTGGCGGGTCGGAGAGGAGTGAGAAGGGCGAGAGCTCCTGCGCTTGCATTTCGTCAAACGACTCCCTCTACCCGGCCCACACCAAGAGCTACTGCGGACAGGGTGTACAGAGTTTCGTTGCTCGGCGGACCGCGTCCCCGATCGAAACCGTGCGCTTGGAGGTTGCTCCTCGGCCGGAGACTCCCGTCCCCGCAGTCCATTCTATGGGCGAACCCTCTCGCGTTGTTAGTGGAGAGGCCCCGTCGAAGAGGCGAAGGGTAGTGTTGGAAGGGGATTCTTTAGCTGGAACGCCCTCGAGGGGCGACCTTGCTTCGACGGTACCTGAAACCGGCGGTGGTGCCAGGTTGGGTGCAGAGGCGATACCCGTTGTGAGCATTCAAGAAGCTATTGTGGTGGAGGGACGGAGTTTCGTGGCTGTCGCTACTGTTTCGGGCGGCCCATCGACGTCTCGGCCGCGACGTACCCCATCTTCGGCCAATGAGAGTTTGAATAGCGTCATGGTGGAGGATTATGAATCCGACTCTGACATTGATCCTGAGTGTAGACATGTGATTTTTGACCATCCCCAAGATTTTTTTATACTTTAGCATGTAAATATTTAATTTAGGCCTAATATAGCTATTTTAACTATTTTTGATTTCTTTACTTTATTTTCGACATAAAAATGGAAAATTACAAAAATATTTTAGTTTTATATATTTTTTCATAATTTTAAATTTTTTTTTAAAAAAAAATAGTACCTTGTTTTTATCTCTATATAATTTCGAAAATACAGAAATAGTTTCATGTTTAGTTTAATTAATTAGGATTAGCTTTGGCATTGTGTAGTATTTTTATCTTATTTTAAAAGGAGTCAATTAAGGTGTTGGATTATAATTTTAAGAGTTTTACAACCCAATTCTAGGTCCAATTCGGATTAGTCCATTAAGCCTAGGGACCCTTCTAAACTCTTCTTTGGAACAAAAACAAATAAAAAAGACCCTAAGAACTTAACACAAAAAGACCCAGGACTAATTTATAAAATACACAAAGATACACCTAAACCTAGACTCTACCTATAAAGTAATGCTTGAGAAAATCTAAAGGAGAACATAGACGCTCTGCTAAAATCAGTAACGCCGCAGAACAAACACACCCCCCCCCCCTGCGACATCATCTCCTTCGTCACCCCGCCGGAAAACACCCCCATCAACGACCATCCCTAAATCTTCACCAACCAAAAACACCCCTAAGCAGCCGAGCTTCTCATCCTCCAACCACACACATACGTAGCAGTAGCACCTCCACCAAAAAACACGCACACAGGCGCAAATGGAGGGCCGTGACAGTGGGGAACGAGAGTAAGAAGGAAGCAACTAGTTTCATTCTGGAAATCGATTGAACCGTAGCTTCGATTTAGCTCCGTTTGAGGTTCCGGCGCCGATTCAGGTTTTGTCAGTAGCTCATCTTTTGGTTTAGCACTTTGGAGAATTTCAGTCATTGTACGCGAAAAAATGCAGCAATAAAGGTCCGAGTTCTTCCCATATCTCTTCGTTCCCTTTAACTTTATAGATATGTAATGTTTTGTGATGTTTAACCGTTGAATAGGTGCATTTTATATTATTGGTCATATTAAGCTTAGTTGTTTAAATTAAATATGCAATTTGTTACTATTTGAGCAAAGTTCCTTTGGTTGACAAACGCAGCATGATATTCTTCATGTTACTCGATTTGTCCTTAGTTAAAAGATAGAAAATTAAGAGTTGAATGTGGTATTGAACTGTACCCCTTTTTCCTTTCTATTGAGGATGATCAAGATTAGTTTTGGGTTTATTTCTACTTTCTGAAAACTTAAACTTCAGAAGTTGTTTCTTTAAGGAGGAAGATGAGTTAATTAGTTGAGCTGAGTTAAAAAGGCCGTGGAAGTGAAAATTGAAAGAGGCCATAATGGTGGTTTAATGTGACTTATTTTAATGTTTCTATTTAAGAAGGAAGTGTCTGACCTTTCATTGAAGGCATATCAGGTGATAATTGCTTGCACTTAGCTTCTCAAATATGTTGGTATAATAAGAGACCTGTGTTCTCCTCTTTTGCTTTTGGCTATTGCTTTTTTATGCACGAACCGACCTCATCTCATGCTTGCTTGTCCATATTGAAAGATTTAAATTCATGCTTTTGCCCTCTAAAGTAGCTTGCTATTTTCTTTAAAAAAAATGCATTAAATGGATCACTCATATATAGAACTCTATTCTCTGACTGGAGATTGAGTTCTTTAATGCAAGAGAGATTGTGGGCTCTTTTAATAAATTCAATTTGATGTCGCGAACTGTTAGCATACGAGTTATGGACATTGAGTTTGAAACTTTCGCATTAGTGATTATAATTGTTCCATGCAATTTGATTTAGCTAATTCCCTTTAAAATAAATCGAAGGCGTGCCATGCCCAAATGAAACCTTAAATTGCATGGCCCTCACTTAATTAGTATTTTGATCCTTAGATTCCGAGGCGTGCCATTTAGCAAATTTCATGGCCCTCGCTAAGTGCAAACGCGTAGTTGCTTTAGGCGCGTGTTTAATAATATTACTTTCCTAAATTCGGGTGCGCATTTATGTGACCCAAGTTCAAATCTCAACGATGTTAAAATATGTCAAAAACCACGGGTGCATTTATGTGACGTGATTCGAGGCGTGTTTTAACGACGTTGCAATTCTTTTTTAAAATAATAATAAAAGCGGCTAAAAGTTAAAATTTGCACATAGGTTCATAATTGTTAAAATCAGATAATTTAAGCCGAATATAACAGTTGAGCGACCGTGCTAGAACTACGGAACCCGGGAATGCCTAACATAGTCGGATTTCTGGTTCGCGACTGTTAAACAGAGTCAAACCTTTTCCTCGATTCGGGATTCAAACCGGTGACTTGGGACACCATAAATCTCCCAAGTGGCGACTCTGAATCTCTTAATAAAGTGAATCCCGTTTCGATTGTCCTTTAATTGGAAAAACTCCATTTATTATACCCTTCACGAGGTGTAGTAAGAGAAAAAGGAGGTGTGACACTGAGGACATGAGGATGTTCGAGGAGGGCTTTACAAGGATTGATGTAAGGGCGGAAGGCCTTTCCCGCATACTCGAAATTCCATCAGATTTTAACATGTTGCAGGACACGGTGGATTTGGTGCCACAGTTCGATCTTCTATGCTCCGCCGCTGAAAGCAGATCTCTTCAGGAGATCAACGATTCTGGGTTGTCATGCGGTATGGCTGCGATGGCCCTAAGGGTGAGTTTCCTTTTGTTGTTTTCTTTATTTTGTGCCCTTTGTCTTTATTGACTCTTTCTCTCCTCCCTTTTTTCAGACTTACATGCTGGAGATCGAGTGTGCTCGTAGGGCTGATACGCGGGCCGAGTTTTTTTTGAAAATGGCTGAGAAGTATCGGCTGTATCGCAACAGGTGTCGTGAGATGCACGGGCAGCTTAGGGCGGGCGCTAGTACCCAGTTCGTCAGGGAGGAGTTGGAGAAAAGAGATGAGGAATTGATGCGGTCTATCCGCAGATGCAGCGATCTTGAGGAGTTACTTCACGCCAAAGACGAGGAGCTCGAGGTGGGCAAAGGGTTTGCCGCGGAGGGCGAGGACCTTCAGGCGAAGGTGCAGTCTTTATGAGCTGAGCTTGAGCAAAATGCTACTAGAGTCGCCGCTCTGAGTGCAGAATGGACGGAAAATGTGCCTGAGCTAGAAAAGAAGGTGGCTGAGTTGGAGAGAGCCGAGGGTGTGAGCACGTGATTTTTGCCTCGCATAAATTACTCCTCCAGACTCCTTAGATTTAGAATTTCCCTTTTATTATTTGATTTTTAGGATTTAATTGCGTAATTTATGTGTGTATTTTTATTTGTGTGTGCATGTTTAGTTTTAGATAATTCATAAAAATACAAAAAAATATTGCATTTGCATTTAGGATTTAATTTTATATTTTTTAGATTAATTAGTAATTATAGTTTTATAAAATACAAAAATTAAAAAAAAAATTGATTGATTGTTGCTGAGTTTTAAATGTTAGCTTTGAATTTTATTAGTTTTCTTTAAATTGGTATTTTACTAATAGTTTTTGCTAGGTTTAATTCTAGTTTTAATATGAAAAAAATAATATAAATAAATAAGTAAAAGAAAAGGAATTGAAGAAAAAAGAAATTTGGCCTGATTGGGTATGCATTTGTTGGGCCAATATTACATACAATTCACTGGCCCAATCATTTAAACCCCTGAAACCCGTCCAAACCGCCCCATGCCCGGCCCAGATCCGGTCCAGCACCCCCTTCTCCCCAAAAACGACGTCGTTTGGTCTAAATCAATCCTAGCCGTCTAGGTTGTTTAATCCAACGGATGAGAAGCTTAGACCTATTAACATATAAGTGTCCAAACGACCCCTACCCCCCTCAGAACCCCCCTACCCTCTCGTCTCTCTCACCTCTCACTAGAAAACCCTAACTCCGCCGTTCTCCACCGCGAACCGCCGGCCGGAAATCGCCTCCGCTGGCGGCGGTCATCCAAAGGCCCCCAAATTAACACCATAGGCTCGCCTCGACCTCCTTAACCCCGATCTACCATCAGTCTGCCTCAAAACCCTCCCAAACCCTTCGAATAATCAAAACCCTAGCAGCCGCCTCCACCGTGTCCGGCGGCGCCACCACCCCAAACACCACCAAAATAATACCACACCACCTCCACCACCCCCTCTTCCCTAATCCGTAGTCTATTCCTTTCAAACCACCCCTGATTCCTTCAAATATAGGTTTGAAGAAAACCCTAATTTCATAAAAGGGGGGTTTATGGGCGATTTGACTACGATAGACTTTAGTCGTGTGTTTTCTCATGAAAACACACGATTAAAGACTGTTTTAGTCAAGAGATTCCAAGCGGCTTGCCCAGGTCTTGATTTAATTCGGGTATTCCTCTTCTTTCATTTTTTTTAATTTTTACATTCGTTTTCTGTTATTTGCTTATTGGAATAATTATTTGTTTGCTTGTTTTTGATTTAGTTTAAAATTGTAGTCATTAGGGTACTGATTTTTGTATTATTTTTATTGTTTTGTTCGTTTTAATTTTTCCTTTATTCTTTGTCTTTGATTGAGCCTCATTAGATTTTCTTATTGTGTTTTCTTTTACTGTTTTCATTAGGTAATAGCAAAATTAGTTTTAGGTTCTATTTTGATCAGTTAGTTTAAATGTTTCCTCCTAGTTCGATTTTAGTTCCTTTGGCCCTTTTAAGAGTTTGGATCAGTCCTTCAAATTATGGATTTGGGCCTCGTTTGATTTGTTCCCTGAAATTAGTAGGTCCATTTGAATTGGGTCACTTGGCCCAGACCTAGTTGGTAGACTTAGGTAAAATTCAGGGGTATCAAGGGTAATTGGGGTATTTCAATTAAGGAATCTTGCAGTAACTGAAAGTAGAACCCCCTAGAACCTTCTGGATGGGGGCTCTAATTTGAAATTCAGAAATTAAGTAGTATAACTTGGGTAACAAGTGAGTCCTCTAAGGACTTTTAAGCAAAAAAGGCTAAAATTAAGAAGGACTGAAGGGGTAAAAAATAAATCTGAAGTTTGCCCTACTTAGTCGCCTATAAAAGGCATTGTTCCTGGCCTTGCAAAGGAAGTTTTTCAGATCTGAGGGTTTTGGAGAGTTTTTCAGAGTTTTGAGAGCCTGAAGTTTTCAGAGCCTAGAGTTTTCAGAGCTTAAGATTTTGAGAGCTCAAAATTTGAGAGCCTAGAGTTTTAGAGATCAGAATTCATAAAGGAGAGAGCCTACAGAATTGAAAGAGCTGAAAAATACACAAAGAGAGATCTGATTTTAGGTTTTAGAGATGAAATCCTGAAAAATCAAAACAAAAATAGCTGAGAAATCGTGCAGTAAACACTGTTCCATTAAGACTAGTTGCTCTTTGAAACTGTCAAGTTCTGAAATCATTTTTAGATTCAAAGGGTGAAAATGGTTTGAGTTTGGATCATTCAAGTCTGTTCTGAAGCTGGTTGGGTCAAGGTCTATTTGAAATTGTTTTATTCCTGGGTTTCGAGCTTGTTTTGATTGCTGTTCTGCTGGGTCAAGTTTATTGCTGTTGTTGCCTCCTACCTTCAAACTCACCTTTGTTTATTGCTGTAATCAGGTACATATCTCCTGAAATTCCCTATGTATTAGTAAAGCTTTGAATTGAAGAAGGGAATAAGAAGAGAGGATTTGAAGATATAGTTCATTTGGTTTAATCATGCCTGTTTTTCTTTGTATGTGGAATACTGACCTGTTAAATAGATCCTTATGTTAAGTAGATAGACTCTTTCATATTATTATTTTGAAATCACTGTAACTGAACAAGACTTTTTTTTTATGCATGCATATTTGGTAGATCTCAGCCACAAAATCTGTTTAGTCAATCATGTGCTCATGGGATTACTTTAGATATTATAACAATGATTTTAACAAGGTCCATGGCGTTGATGACTGCTCTATATTTGCTTAACTGTTTATCAAATCTCATTTAGTACCCTCGCAAACCCTTTAGTTTAGTCATTAGGTGTAATACTAAATGCATGTTTATTCATGAGCCTTTTAAGCAATTATAAATAATGTATCCATATAGAAATCCTAGAGGTCCAGCTTTGCTATTGTATGCATAAAAATAGATGTGTATTTGAAGAAATGCCCATCGATTTGTACCGAAAATTGTGAGGAATTTTGTGAAGTTGAAACTTGCATCATTGGGCTTAATTTTGGCATCCAGCATGATCTGCTAAGTTGTGTATCCAGAAACCCAATTTGGTTACGTCTGTTATTTTGGTCCTTGGGCTGATAATGGATCGATATGAGGCCTGTATGTTATAGTCCATGGATCCCAGTTCTAGGCTGGCCGCACAGTAATTTTGTATGGCCCAATCCCTTGTGCAGAAGTGCTGTCAGAACGGTAGAGTCAATTTTAGAGCATTGGGCCTCTCATTCAGGCCCAGCTGTGTCACATGTGTGTTCTTGTGTTAGGCAACTGGACTTTAAATCCCAGCCCATGTTTATCTCTTGAAACCAATCCTTATGACTTTAGTCAATTAGTAGGACCCTTCGAATAATTTTAGGAGGGCCATCTTAGATAACACAATAGTTCATGGCCCATCAAGTTTAGTCTAATATCCTTTAAAAAAGAAATCGAGGTACGCCGCGCCAAACAAAAAATCACAAATTGCGTGGCCCTCTTTAATTACTTCCATTAAAATACTTAGAAATCGGGACGTGCCATTTAGCGAATTTTCATGGCCTCCCGCAAAGTTATCAACACGTTAGTCGCGTATTTTAATAATCTACTTTCCTAAACTCGGGTGCACATTTATGTGACCCAAATCCAAATCTCAACGGTGTTAAAATATGTCATAAACCACGGGTGCATTTATGTGATGTGGTTCGAGACGTGTTTTAATAACGTTGTAAAATTCCTTAAAAATTAATTTAAAGCGGTAAATAATTTAAAATTACACTATAGGTTGAAACATGTATTAAAATCAGATAATAGGCTAATTATGATAGTTTAAGCGACCGTGCTAGAACCACGGAATCCGGGGGTGCCTAACACCTTCCCCCGGGTTAACAGAATTCCTTACTCAAGAATTTCTGGTTCGCAGACTTCACAAGGAAAGTCGAATTTTCCTCAATTTGGGATTTAAAATAAACCGGTGACTTGGGAAACCAGAAAACAAACATATCCCAAGTGGCGACTCTGATAAATAAATAATCCCATTTCGAATAATGTCACTTAAATTGGAAAAACTCCCTTATACACTATCCTTCGGGGTGGTGTGTAAAAAAGGAGGTGTGACAACTCTGGCGACTCTGCTGGGGATCCAAACCCAGAACTGCGGTTCAGGGTTTAAGAATTCAAGCTTAGAATAGCTGTTATGATTGGCTTTATTTATTATCTGATTTTCCTACATGTTTCATGTTAAATGTGCTAAATGCTTTACCGCTTTGATACTATCTGAATTGTATATATAAAATTGTTGCGAAACCCTTCTCTTCTCATCTTCGGGGATGTGCTCGCTGGTCGAGACTCCCTGTTCTGTTAGTGTCATACCCTAAAGTAAGAAAGAGGCCGGACAAGTTACTAAGCCGGATGGCCTTTTGGTTCCCTGTACGTAGCCCCCTCCTCGACTCGAGTTGTCCGCTTGGGTACACAGTCTAGAACATATACCCAGGTTTTGAACCTAGAATAACTCAACCTCATGCCGGATCCCTAGTAGGAACGCTTATTTGCATCATGTGCATTTGACTTAGGGGACTCAACACAGGGGTTGGGTCCNTCCTAAACTCGGGTGCACATTTATGTGACCCAAATCCAAATCTCAACGGTGTTAAAATATGTCAAAAACCACGGGTGCATTTATGTGACGTGGTTCGAGACGTGTTTTAATAATGTTGTAAAATTCCTTAGAAATTAATTTAAAGCGGTAAATAATTTAAAATTGCACTATAGGTTGAAACATGTATTAAAATGAGGTAATAGGCTAATTATGATAGTTTAAGCGACCGTGCTAGAACCACGGAATCCGAGGGTGCCTAACACCTTCCCCCGGGTTAACAGAATTCCTTACTCAAGAATTTCTGGTTCGCAGACTTCACAAGGAAAGTCGAATTTTCCTCGATTTGGGATTTAAAATAAACCGGTGACTTGGGACACCAGAAAACAAACCTATCCCAAGTGGCGACTCTGATAAATAAATAAATAATTCCATTTCGAATAATGTCACTTAAATTGGAAAAACTCCCTTATACACTATCCTTCGGGGTGGTGTGTAAAAAAGGAGGTGTGACAGAGGGTGCTCGAGTGTCAACTTTGGCGAGGGCGGCAGCGCTAGAAGACATTATCCGCGTCCTCAAGTCTGAGCAGGAATCTGAGAGAGCGATGGCCACGCTGAGGGAGGCGCGTCTCGAGGAGCGGATTGGTGAACTTGATCAGGATGCTTTGAGCTTGGGAGACTGAGTTGCGGCTCTTGAGGCCGAGAAGGCGCAGTTATTGGCTCAAGCTCCCCCTCAAGAATCTGCCTCTGCTACTGTTCCCTGCCGTCTGTATGAGCTATAGGTCCATGCTTAGGCCCAACGTGATATATACAAGGGTTTGTGGGACGCGGGGAGCGTTCCTGAGGTCGCTTTTGAAGATGCTCGGGTGAAGGCACACAAGGCTCGTCTCGCCCGTGGTTATGACCCTGCGACACCGGGGGCCGGTGAGGGTGCTGAGATTGAAGTTGAGCTTCCTTCTGATGACGACGATGCTGGGGTGAACGGCGGTGGAGATGATGCCGAGTGAGGAAATTTTTGCAGCTCTTGTACTTAGTATTTTTTTTTTTGTTCTTTTGTGGTTTGTTTTCACCTTTTCCTTGGGGGCTCGCTTTTGGCCCTTTGTAAGGTGCAGCTGTTGCGCATGTACATCTTCTGAATAAAATAGTCGTTTTGCCTTTAGCTACGTATCTTTTGACATTCTTTCTCTTTCTTTTTTGAAAAAGATCTTCGGATTTCCCCGTGATGAGTCCCTGATTCTTAATTGGGAATTCGAATGCGGTTTCACTTCGCTTGATTTGAGTGAGGTTGAAGTCAGACTTGCCAACTCGGGCGAAGTCAGTTTTGACTTGTAAATTCGAGCGAGGTCGAAGTCTGACTTTTTAACTTGGCCGAAATCAATTTTAGCTTGTAAGCTCGTATATTACTTCCGCTTGGTGATGGCCAAGGGCCGTAGGAGCGTCAATTAGAGCAAAGTCGGAAATACGACTTGAGGCCGAATTGTTACCCGATATGAATTCGAACGAGATCGAATTTCACTCAACTTGCGATGGCCGATGGCCGTAAGGGTATGAATTCGAGTGAGGTCAAAATTGTAACCCGTTGAGTTCGAGAGAGGTCGAACTTTCTTTTCACTTGGCGACGGCCGATGGCCGTAAGGGTGTAAATCTGAGCGAGGTCGAAATTGTAACCCGTTGTGAGTTCGAGCGGGGCGAACTTCTTTTCACTTGGCGACGACTGATGGCCGTAAGGGTATAAATTCAAGCGAAGTCAAAATTGTAACCCGTTGTGAGTTCGAGCGGGGTCGAACTTTCTTTTCGCTTGGTGACGGCCGATGGTCGTAAGGGTGTAAATTCGAGCGAGGTCGAAATTGTAACCCGTTGTGAGTTCGAGCATGGTCGAACTTTCTTTTCACTTGGCGACGGTCGATGGCCGTAAGGGTGTAAATACGAGCGAAGTCGAAATTATAACCCGTTGTGAGTTTGAGCGGGGTCGAACTTTCTTTTCACTTGGCGACGGCCGATAGCCGTAAGGATGTAAATTCGAGCGAGGTCGAAATTGTAACCTGTTGTGAGTTCGAGCGGGGTCGAAATTTCTTTTATCTTGGCGACGTGCGGGTTTGGAGGGATTGTGAGATTTGTCTGTTGCATTACTTTTATTGGAGAACATTACTTGTTGCCGCACTATTTATGCCTGTGTCGGGGTGAGTCCCGGTTTGTTCGATTTTGCTTTTATTGGAGAGTACTATGCGTTGTTGCATAGTTTGTATGCGTCGGTGGAGTCCCAGTTTATCTGGTCCCTTCGTTGCTCGGCCTGGAGAGGTCGTTCGCGGGACGGACGATGAACTTATTGCTTGGGTTACTGGGCACCTTGGGACTTCATCAGTTCAAACGACGTTCGGATGTGACTCATAATATTCAATCGGCTGAATTGGCATAGGATTGTCGTGGCAAGTATACGTGCAAGCTTTTCGAGCTCATGTTCTGTCGGTGTTGGAGAGACTACACGTTCCATGGGCCTATTGCTCAGTCCCAGGTTCTGGAGATTATTTCTTAATAATGTCGGCCTATATGGTATGGCGTAGAGGGCTTTGCTCGGTCATTGCCTGCGAGATGATACGGTACGGAACATTTTCCTGGTGTGTTCGGTGGCGTTCGTTCCTTGTTCGCCCACCTGTGAGAATGCTCGTGTTCCTATCCCGAACCAAAAAGAGAGAAAGTATGATAAGTTAAACCCAAACGAAATTGCATGTTATCTTGACCTGGTAAGTCGGTGAACGGAGAAGGGCGTTGTAGGGCTACTTGCTTCGTCCCGTGCTCGAATGGCGGTTTCGGATTTGGCAGTTGTGTTTGGCTTTATCGTTAGTCGCGTCCAGGCTTCTTGTGGGTTGAACTTACTTTGCCCGTTGGGATCTCGAGACCGAGTCCCAATCCGATCCCGTCCGATATGCGCAAACAATAAAGGAAACATGTCATACTTGTTCATAAATTACATAGTGCGTATGGGTACGAAAATAAGGCAGGGCACACCCATTATTCCAAAGAATCACACAGTAGGCTATCGTCCCTTCCTAAGAGGTGGGAATACAGGTCGGCATATAAAGTAAATACGACAAATAGTATTGCGGTCATGCTGCGTGCGTAGTGACGGTGATCCCACTTTGAACATGTATATGACGTGCTAAACCCATCGTTACAGACGAGGCATGGATTTTGTATAGATATCAGACATAATTTCGATTTCATGCAAAGATCTGACCCTGATTGGTTCGTTTACTTCAAATGCTTGCCTACAACTTTCTCAAGTTGGTGTTCACACAGAGGGTGGGGCTATGTCCACCGGGTAGCGGAACTCTGGCTTTAGATCTAGAGGGAACTAAAAATTTGGCTAAGAAATCCTCACAGACGGCGCCAAATTGTTTAAGCAAAAAGTGTTAAACTTTTTGTTAAACTAATAATGAGGAAAATAGAGGATAAATCTTAACCAAGGATAATTGACTCTAGATCAAAACACGTTACATACGAGAATAAAAATATAATCAAGCTTATAACCTTTTTAAGATTATAAAAGATATCAAACATAAACGATAAGCTTACATTCTTGACGTACTGTTCCGTAATGTAAGAACAAAGAAGAAAAAGAAGGAATGCCATTGACAGCTACAGGATCTATCTTTATTGATTCAGCAATGACGATTACAAAGATTTGCAACCAAGATCTAG
The DNA here is from genome assembly GCF_001879085.1 of Nicotiana attenuata. Lineage (NCBI taxonomy): Eukaryota > Viridiplantae > Streptophyta > Magnoliopsida > Solanales > Solanaceae > Nicotiana > Nicotiana attenuata. Next base: position 19,243,220 of record NC_032000.1, on the reverse strand, counting down.
ACTTTCGCTTTATTTTCGTTAGAGATCTCCTCTTGTTCTTCTGTCCCTTTTTCTTGAAGGAGAGAAGCCCCCTCCTCTGTCTTTTTACCTCCTATATATATTATAAGTATTCCCTTTTGTTCAACGGTCCTTAGCCATAATACCCTCATCCCTTGATTGTATTTTACGTCGCTCCCCTCAAGTATCACGACATATACTTTGCCGTACAAGCTTTCTGATGGCTCGATCTCGACAGTGGCCGAGATACTCGTCGTTATTACGCCTTGTGGATACGACCACGGCTTAGTCGACCTCTTACCATTCCTCTTAGCGCTAATCTACGTACGGTCAGATTTTGACCCATACATAGATGTCCATAATCAAGAAAATATAACTGAAAAAAGCATTTAACCATTATTCATTTGTCATACAATCGAGAATTCTTGTGGAGGAACCAGAACTACCATTAATTCCTCGTGCAGTCTCAAAGTTTTTGAACTTTTTCAATAAACCCAAGCATTATTTCAAGGCTGCTATCATCTGCAAAGTAACAGTAAATATATAATCAAGTTTAATTCCAGTAGATAATTTCAAGGCTGCTATCTTCCTACATTTTACTCTGATTGTTAAATAATTAGTTTTTTTGCAGTGGCAGTAAAAATCAATTCGAAAAGATAACTGATGACCAAGAAATTACTTCGAAGGAGTGTTTCATTTGAATTTAAAATATTACTCAAGTTAATAATTATATTTATATTCTAAACCAAGTATAGATTGTTAATTACAAAACAGCAACTGTATAGAATACTCACCTAGTCTGGGTATGGTATGGCCTTTAGAATGGTGAATCACTTGTGGATCTACAAAACTCTCCAGCAGAATTTCACCATCTTTTTTCTGTAAATCCGTCTCTCCTTTAAAAAGAAAATTAAATATATTTAAAATAATTGTTTTGGAACTCATTTATACTATTTTGTTCATGAAGTAGAACTTTTCGCAGTAGAGAAATAGCTTATGCTACATACTATCACTTATTTCCGCCCCAAACAAATTGGCCAGATCTCTGCAAAATAATTACTTTTTGTAACACTTTCTGATTTTTCAAAAGTTTGGTCAAAGAGAGTAATAGTCCAGCTCCCACTCATATAACACTTTAATAGGCATTTGTATATAGATTCGGTTGAAACTTGACGAAAAAATAATAATTTAGAGTTGTGTTGATAAATTTTTCGAAAGTTGAAGTTGTATTTGGACATGCATTTAATTGAAAAAAATTTAAGTTTTGTGAGTGAAAGAAAAACTTTCAATCAAAAAACTGATTCAAATCAATTTTTGGAACTTGAAAATTCTTTTTCAAAAATTTTTCAGGAAATCTGTAAGGTTTGACAGGGGATGAACAACTTCTTTGATAGGCGTCGCAATGATCTTATTTCGCCGTATTTCTATCTATTATTTTATATTTTCATTGTCACAAATTACAAATAAACCACAAATCATGTTTAGTGGTTGAATCAGTTTGAGCGCACACCCAATGTGTGGACTAATGTAGACATGAGCCTAATGTTTATCAAACTATTTGTTAGACAATCTGTATTACTATAATAAATAACGAAACAACAAATTTTCTGAAACAAAAAACAGAAACAGAAAGTTAGCAGCAACAGAATATCGAAATAATATCTGCAAAAAAAATATTCGGAATAAATCGAGCCCACTGAATGCACGGTGTGTCCTTAAGGAAATTATTCCCTCAAGTACCCGATGTGCTGGAATATTATCCTCCCAGAATAGAACGATTTAAATCACCGGTATATTGGTACCAAAAATCACAGTGTCAGCGAATCACTCAATGGTAGTAAATCGCACTGGAATAGATTTGTGCAGAAGAAGAAGAAGACTTGAAGTTTAGAAAATTCGTAAGGAAAAATCTGAGGAATCAATAGTTAATGGAAGTACTGTTTCTGAAAGTTTATAACTCTTCAGAACAGTCACTTAAAAACGAGAGGAAAATTTAAATAAAAATTCGGGAAGAAAGTGAATCGGGTCGCACACGGATCCGGTAAATTTTGTCCAAAAAGATTAATCAATGAATCTTTGACCGAAGCCGAAGCCAAGCAAGCGACGACGACAGCGCGATGCTTGCCTTCTTCTTAATTCTTTAAGAGCTAGAAAAAGAGCAATTATATATATACCCATCAAAGTCTTTTCTTCTTCCAATATGGGATCTTCGACAACTTCTAAAAAACAAATTATAATATGTAAGTACCTAAGAAGTGAAGGGATGGGCAGTTGATAGGAGATGAAAATACATTGGCAGCTAATTGTGGTACCCCAAATGAAGGTCCTCCAAATTTAGCTCCTGATATTATGATTACAAACTTTATTTCTTGAACTTTTGTTAGAGCCACTCTTTCCCTTTGCATGCCTGGAATTGCTGCACCTAAAACTGCTCCCTATTTTCACCCAACAACCAAAAAATAAAAAATATATATTTAAAAATTAATAAAAACAAAATACCTAGAGTATTCCCATAGTGTAGGGTTTGGGAGGGTAGAGTGTACTCAAACCTTACTTCTACCTTGTGGAGGTAGAGAGCCTGCTTCCGGAAAAAAAACAGAAAACAGAAAGAAAATGGTAATAAGGTTTACTTGGGAGAAACCAAGAACACCATCAAAAGGTCCATGCTTTGACATAAAATCTTCTATGTATTCTAGGCATTCTTCAAAGTTGTAATACTCTGTAAAATCCTACAAAAATAAAATATTTGCAATTTGAATCTTCCACATGTTATACACAAATACTAACGTAGAAAGTTTTGATCTTTATGTATTCTTCATTGGTAAGTTTGACTTTCGAAAAATCAAAAAATAAAAAGATTGAATTAATACGGGCAAAAATTAGAGGCAGATCCAGAATTTAAACTTAACGAGTTCAACCATTATGTTAACGCAATGCACTTTGTTAAAATTCTAGTGATTTTCATAGGCGCATTGAATTTAGTTTGAACCCGATGATTATATACTGAATCGTCTAATAGAAGAAATAATAGTGAATCAAGGATGGGAAAAAGCAAGTGTTAATACCTTATTTGATTGAAACCATTCAAAGTAAGGAGGATCAAAGAAACCCTCAAGTGCAGATTTTCCCTGAGCTGGAAAAGGTGCGTCCAAAAAAACCAAATCTAATTTATCTACGACGGATTCCGGCCACCGGAGAACCAATTTTTTGAGGATTTCAGCACTGCCTCTAAAGCCATGGAGGCAGAGAATTCTTGGTTTCTTCTTCTCTGATTCTTTTTCCATTGTTAGGTTGTCTTTGTTTTGATATATTTTTATTTTCCTGGAAAATGTAAGACCACTTTAGCATTATATGACTGGTTGTCACGTGGTCTCTTTAAGTACTTCTCCATAATTCAGCCAAAATTGACCAACGACTACCACAGTGTTGGTGGACTTTGTAATTTTGCACAAGTATATAGAGTCAAATAGGCAGGTTGAGTTAATTTTGGGGATTAAAATGGTCTGAGTCAATAAATTGACGGTTCAATAATCGGCTCAACCTTGGATAAATTGGACGGGTCAAATAAGTTTGGGCTAAAATAGCCATCCCTAATATAGAGCAATTAATTTCCATTTTGACTCCTCTCCTTCTCCATGTTTGGGGTTCAGCCTTCAAGAAATAAGGGCGAAGTGTACAAATAATCACTTTTTAGAGGACTGATATTTACAAAAAATTTAGCCACTTCAGAATCAACTTTGAAGTTGAAATTGCGGGTCTCAAGTTTCAAGATGATCATCGGGTCTAAAGTTGGACTCTACAAATGCTAAACTTCCATTTTAGTGCTCGAATATATAGCCTTCATTACAACCTTTTTTTGAGTGAATTATTATATGCAGTCTTACCTTGTATTTCTGAAAGAGACTGTTGCCACAGCGTGAATACAAATAGCAATAAGATTAATTGTTGTGTATCTGATGGCCTGGACGTTTGAATTCATTCTAGTACAAATAACTAAGGACCCGTTTGGCCATAGATTTTGTCAAAATATATTTGAGATTTTTTTGGCAAATACATGTTTGTTCATAAATTTAGTCATATTATGGCAAATTCTCAAAACCCAAAATCCAAATCCCAAAATCAGCTCAAGAGCTGGTTTTGACCCAAAATATTAGTATTACATTTTTTTAAAAATTGCCCCAAACTTCTGTATTTTATAAAAGAGCCAACCATTTATTATTTTATAACAATGTTGCTTCGTCTTCTCGGTCATCTGATAGTGTACTATGCAGTTCATTATAAAAATGATAATTTTGTACCAAATTTATTTATGTTCAGGACTATGGTTGCGATAATATAATGAATGTTACTTGCTTTTGGCTAAGGTCTTTATTTACCTTTTTGATGAATGTATTGTTGGGTTGTGATAGTTTTTAGAATTTGTGGGTATAAGTCATGTTTCATGTTTTTTCAAAAATAAAGCTGAAATATGTTTTGAAAACTAGTGTCCAAACATATTTTTATTTTTAAACCAAACTTCACCCAAATCAGATTTTTAAATTTGGGAATCTATAGCGCTAAATATACTACTACTTCGAAATCGAGCAATTGTTTCCTACACATGCATGCAAAAGAGTCCTATCTCATGCACAACATCAATAGGTCGCATAGTTGAAAAAGTGTGACCATTTGCTGGTACGGTAATCTGTCCTTTATACTAGAATAAGATGGAATTAGTTCGGATTGATTATAAAAAAAAAAAAAAAAGGAAGCTCGGTACACTAAGCTCTCGCTATGTGCGGGGTACGGGGAAGGGCCGGATCTATTGTACGCACCCTTACATAACTTATATATAACGTGTTTTATTATTTATATCACAAGGTTTTACATGAGCCAATACAGTACACACCATATTTTACAACAATTTTAGTTGACAAATCATCATGTAGGACTAATTAAAACCTATGGTTTGATCCTGAAATGATTGAGTGCAACTTGAGCATCACATTTTGCACCAGCAGAAAATGCTTTAAAGAACTCTGGATAGGTAAAAGCTCTGAAAACTGGTTCCATATTGCTGCAACTAACCAAAGTAGTAGCTGGTTTTATTAAAGACTCAGGCGACGGACCAAGAAAAACCCCAATCGTTGTTCGAGCCTCTTTCGCATGTGTCACTACACGATGAACTGGAGTTATGAACGTGTCGTTGCTTATTACCTGCATTATTACAATACAAAACTTATAAGAAAATGGACCTTGAGCCAAACTCAACATTCACACGCCCAAGATCAGATATCTAAAGGGGAAAAAATCAAAAATAGCTAGATGTACAATTGGTAATTGAAAATTAGCCACAATTTCAAAAGTAATATTAGCCAGTTTTTCATGTAAAGATAAAATCTAAACAAAAATACCATCAAAAATTAGAAAAAATTCCAGCATAAATATGCTGGAGTTTGAATTTTTTACATATGAGATTCCAGCATAATATGCTGAAGTTCCAACATAATATTATAGAAGTTTACACGCAGGAGCTCCATAATCATGCATATCATGCTGGAATTTTTCGTGTGCTGTTGTACCAACATAATATGCTGGAAGTTTATAAGCATGAGCTCTATAATCCATCCAGCATATTATGCTTTAACTTTTCGTATTTCAGCAAATAAGTGGCTATTGTTTCAATTATCAGTCCAAAATTTTCGGGAGAAATTCAAAAATAGCCAGATTTACCATTGGTCGTTGAAAAATAGCCAAGTTTCAAAAGTCATCGAAATTTAGCCACTTTAAATCTGAGCGAAAACACTGTTCAAAATTCGGAAAAATACGCCCGCAAATTTTACGGGAGTTCCAGCATAAGTATGCTTGAACTCCCGTAAATTTTACGGGAGTTCCAGGATAACTATGCTGGAACTCCCGCAAATTTTACGGGAGTTCAAGCATAATTATGCTGGAACTCCCGCAAATTTTACGGGAGTTCCAGCAAGTATAATTGTCCAGTATAATATACTGGAGTTTGGAGCACTGGTGCTTCAATCTCCCGCAAATTTTACAGGAGTTAGCAAAGTATACCGGTCCAACATAATATGCTGGAGTTCGTACACAAATGCACCAGAACTCCCGTATATTATACTGGACTGGTCCCTATTGCAGCAAAATAGTAGCTATTTTTCATTGACTTGATAAACGCTGGCTATTTTTCATTAACCAGTGTGAAAACTGGCTATAACATGATATTTTAACAAAATTTTCACCAACAAAAAATGGACCTCGAGCCCGAACTTAACATTCTCATGCCAAGGACTGGACATATGGAGAGTGAATAAGATGGAGGCCCAAATTTTAGTGAGATTAACCCCCCTATTCTTTGTAACCAACGGCGCCTAATTTCATAATTAGCATTGAAAATTACTTGAATATACCTTTAATTGTAGACCAGGAATAACAATTAGAGAATCAGGAACAGGGTTAACGCCAATCCATTCGCCATCCTTAAGGATCTGAAGTCCAGGAACATCACATTGGTGAAGTAATGTTATGAGATTTGGATCAGAATGTACAGGCATTCCCAGTGTCAAACTTGGATCAGGACATGGAATATGATGATTCACTGATATCAAGTGAGTTTTACTGATTTCACCTTCAAAATACCCTGATTCTAGTCCTAATCCTTTGCATATCATTTCCAGAATCCTGTATAGTAGCTTCCTCGTTTCGATTGTATATTCACCTATGACTTCCCTAGAAAAAAAACAAATATATATATATATATATATATATATATATATATAAATTTGAAATTTATGGATTATGAATTTTCCATTGAACTCATAGAAATCCGTAAAATACTTTTTGTGTCTTGTAGTGACACGTATTTGCCTTTGATTTTTGCAAAAATAGCCCCCAATTTCTTTTCCAAAGTATATAGGGGCTATTTCTGAAAAGATAGCTTTTTTGTGTCCATTTTTGTCAGTTTCCCGTCCATTTTTTTTGGGCAAAATAGCGGTAAATTCTTTTTTGAAAGTAGATTGGGCCATTTTCTACAACAATAACCTTTGGAGTCCATTTTTTTAGTAGATAGCGTCTATTTTTGCAATTAGCCCTAAATCCTTTTGCAAAGTAAATAGTGGCTATTTTTGCAAAAATAGCCTTGAGTCCCCGTTTTAGTCTGTCCGAAGGGTCGTTTTTGCAAAAATACCGCTAAATTCTTTTTGAGTCAACTGCTTTTGCAAGAATAGTCTCGGGTTTCCGTTTTACTGTTTTAGAGGGTCATTAAACGTGAAACGCAAGGATGAAAATTTTGTACAAGAGAGAAATTACCTATATTTGGTTGGCTTATCAGGCCAAGACTGAATGTATTCCTCTAAAGGATGGCAACGATGAGTAAAATTATCTCTCCAGTAATGAAACTCTTCATTGTCATACGATAATGTGCTAGAATAGATCCTGCAGCTTTTGTTGATGTCATTTGAGTAAAATTTTGCCTTGTATTCACTAGGTAATTTGAAGAACTCCTTGTACATATTCATGGTCTCATCCATTAGATTTTCAGATACTCCATGGTTTATCACCTGTTAATATACCAAAAAAAAAAAACATTATTAAGCATGCAATCAACTACTAAAGTTACAGTGGAATGGTTAAGTGTTCCTCTGTTACCAAAGGTCTCGGGTTCAAGTTTAGGATAATTAAGGAGTTTCTTTCAGGAAAGGGCAGAGCTAGCATGTTAAATACAAGTTCGGTCAAACCCAGTAACTTTAGTCCAAACCTTGTATTTATCTAAAGAAATACATTAAAAGTACACAAATTATTAATTTAGGACTCAGTAACTTAAAAAGACTAGAAACTTAACAAAACAATAATAATAACAAATTCGGTGAAGTCCCACAAGCGGGGTCTATGGAGGGTAGTGTGTACGCAGACCTTAGCCCTACCTTAGGAGGGTAAAGAGGTTGTATCCCATAGACCCTCCGCTCACAAAAGAAGGAAAGAAATAGTAGAGACAAGCAATACTACATCAAGAGCTATAAAGATAATAATAGCAAACTAAGAGCCAGGAACTAGATGGAAGGAAGCAGTAGCAACAAGCTTCAACCACAGCAAGAAACTAGGAAACCAACACGAATGATAATGTGAAAACATGTACAATTAGTAATCTAAGTACACGAAAATACTACCAAACTAACCCTACTACCCCTGTACAGAATACTCCGCCTACTCTTTTAAGGATTACGTACCCTCAAGGTAGGACTTTTCGACGCAGAATCTGGTTAGTCAGGCCTCAAAGCGGACAACAGTGGCTGAAAAACCAAATTAATAAATAAAAATTATACCTGAAAGAACCCAAATTTTTGGCATGCACTAATAACTTGCTGAATTATCTCAGCTGGATGATTTTGGTCCAAGTCTATCACCGGTATATTATTACAAACAGGAAATTCAAGTTTCCCTGGTCTACTATCTAGTGGGAAAATGTATGTTTTAGGCACAGATTCAACATTTGACCAGTTTGAAATCAAGACTTCCATTTTCTTGATTTTTTGATCTCTTTCGAAAAGATACTTTTCTTACGTGTTTAATTCTCTTTGTACATAAATGATCTATATAAATAACATGAGCAATCAAATGATTCTGCTGTTATTAATTAAGGAAGGAGTACTATAAATTGTTATTAATTAAGGAATGAGTACTATAAATTAAACAAAGAGATTTCATTTTCAAGATGTGAGAACAAGGCCATTGTTTGAGAGTATCAAACTTTTAGATTCCTTGAGCCTAGTACGAACAAGTATTGGAGTTGCATTATTAAAGGAGAAAATTCAGTTTAATCCCCTTAGCATTTAGAGTTCATTATGTATTAGGGAAAATAATATAAGTATTACCTTTGATACTATTAGTCCATTGTTTGGTAGTTTCTTATTAGTTATATGCTCTATTCAGTATTATTCTTATACATAGCAAACTGATGTTTAGCTTAAACATATATATTTCTATTTATATCGCCTCATATTTTACTTTTGTTTCGTGAATTTGGTATGTTAAATGCTATGATTTATATTAATTTGAAGTGTTTTTATGTGTAGGAATGATTCGGGAGCAATTGGGAGCGAAACGCGCAAGATTTGAGCCAAAACGAACGAAATCGGGAAACTTGCGAATTTGGGCGCCACAGGTGGCGCCCAGCCCTACCTGTGGCGCCAAAAACAGTAGCAAAAGTTTGGCAGCGCCGTGGAGGGTGCCTGGCGCTAGCCAGGGCACCAATGACGGGAATTTTGTCCAACTTTGCCCGGGAAAAGGTTATTTCGGCCCTAGACCTATCCAACACGTATAAAAGCAAGACTAAACATATTTTTTGGGGGAGGACGCCACTTTTGAGGATATCTAACATACATTGGAGGAGAATTCACGTGGGGGAACACACACCACGCTTGGAGGAGGCTTTCAACTAGTTTTTCTTCTCTTCTCTTCCTTTAATTTCATAGTTTATTAGTTCTAGAGTTTTGGGTGCTACATGAACGTTGTAGTTTGAAGCTTGAATTGTTCTTATTATTTTATCATATTGGTTTATTTATTCAATCTTGCGCTTAATTATTTAATTGCTTGATCACCAATTGAATACTATCTACGAATCTAGGATTGAACTCGGGAGAGGGAATTCTAGATTGCATATAAGATTGAGTAGAGCAAGATCTTAACTCTGGGGGGGGGGGGGGGGGGATTTGGGTTAGGATAGGAATATACCTAATCGCCTTGCTTGGTTATTATACGAGAATTATAAATGCGTTCTTGTTAATCCTAATTCCGTAGGAATATAGGCGTTAGGTTAGCTTGAATAGGCAAGTTGTACTTCGGGAGAAGGCTACGAGCAATATTAACCCTGTCAACCAATAAACTAGATAAATTAATTAGACAATTTAGGTAGAAAACTCAACGGGATTGTTAGCTAACCCATAGCTCTAGAATATTCACTCACATTGAATTCGTCCCTAATATTGCCGACTTATTTTCTTTAATCTCTTAGTTGACTACTCTAGATTAATTTTAGTTAAATATTCATACGTTAGGATTCGCTTGAATAGATTAATTGTTTGGTTTAATTTAGTTGATAGTTAATCACAAGTCCCTGTGGGTACGATATCTGGACTTACAATCCTATATTACTTGTCGACCACGTATACTTGCGTGTGCATTTGGGAGCAACAAGTTTTTGGCGCCGTTGCCGGGGATTTAGAAATTTAACTATTTTACTAGATTAGATTTTTACTTTTTATCTATTTAAGTTTTTAATTTTAGTCTAGTGTAGTTAGTGTTATATTTTTATTTTTTTACATGGCATCTTTGAACGAAAAGTGGTGGGATAATAAGTATTCTTGTTTTTGTGATCCTTGTCCATATTGTAAAGGACCCCACTTGTGGCAATATTGTAAAAATATTCCCAATACCGAGTTGTGTGCACCATCTCCATCCTGTACTATTTGTGATGGAAATTGGAATATTTGTCCTAAGTGTTGTTATCCTACTCCTATCCCTTCTTATGTTGATTCTAATAATTCTTGTGAGTTTGACAGGAGTAACGAACTGGATGATGTAGAACACGATGTTCGCATTCTTGATATGTACGGGAAATTATTAGAGGAATATGGAGGTTTCCGTGAGAAAATTATGAATAAGATGCAACAATTTATAGAAGGAAGAGCTAAACTGGGACAAGAGATCGACCAATTTGGTAGTTCTATTCGCGACTTGGAGGCTCAATTGAATGCAAAGGTTGATGCCTGTAACGCCCAAAAACTTAGTGATGAGTTGTGTGAAGCTGAAAAAGATCTTCTAGGCCAAATTGAGGAGCTAAAACGAGAATACCAATTATTAAACCATGTTCTTGTTGATGATGCTGAGGTTGAGGAAGTATATATTATTGAGGATGTAAAAAATAATGCAATTTTGGAGTTAGAGCGTATTGGACCTCATTCTAAACACTTTTCAACACTGTGTTTGGTTGGTGACATGGGAATTGATCCAGTCGAGCATATGGAGGAGTCAATGGATGAGGAACAAAGTGTTTATATTCTAAAATTTGCCATACAAAGGAGGCAAAACGACATTCCTCACTTAGGCCAAGAAGTGCAAGATGCGATTTCTATTGCTTGATTCCTTTATTTTTACACCACCGCCCCAGGAACGTGATAGAAAAATTGATGCAAAATTAGGGGTGCAATTTATATCCTCAAAGTGGAAGGAAAAGTGGTGAAAATGATGGAGTCGTGCCACGACTATAAATAAGGCGCTTGTTGGGAGGCAACCCAACCTGCATTTTGATTTTTTTTTTATATAGTGTCAAGTTTCTTGTTGTTTTTGTTTTGCAGAATTGGGGAAGTCTGAGTACCCGAAGTTGAAGCTGAGGAGCATGTTTGAGCTTAAGTGTGGGGTCGTCCCGACCCTTAAAATGAGGATCATGTCCGAGCTAGGCCCGAGAGGGTCTCAGGGAGTATTTGTCACCCTTGTTTTAATATCTTTCTCTGTGATCATGCATCGAGGACTATGCATAATATAAGTGTGGGGTGGGAAAACTACGTTCTGAAGTGTAATTGTATAAAACTATTTTTTTTTATTTAGTTGTTCTTTTAGAACTAATAGTAGACATAGTTTAGGTAAAAAAAAATACGAAAATTGAAAAAAAATTTAGAAAAAGTTCGGATTTTTCCCAACAATGGATCTTCTGGACAATTTTCTTGAGGGATAAAGCCCGATTAAAAATACCAAAAAGATTTTTTCTTTTGTTTTTTTAGAATAGCTAGGTAGTATTCCTTGGTTTTTCTTAGGGCACCGGTTCTTTTCCAAGGATGTAGCTCGAACCGGGTACTTTATTTTTTTTAGGAGTAGTTTAGGAAGAAACTGAGTCGCTCTAAGATACTCATTGACATGGTTGATGCTGGCACATTAGGCTATGACATACATTATGTCTTCCCGTGTATTTGGTTTGAATTGTAAAGCCTAAGTAAACTAAATAGCCTATTTTGTGATGCTCTTTCTCAGTTGTTTGACTCGTATTCCACATAGTGCAATATTGCTTAAAATTTTTCAATTATGTGTGCTTACTTGACTTGATAGTTGAACATAACCGTCTTGATTGAGTCATGTGCAACGTGTGTGTGAGGATTTGTGGTTTTCTATGCTATCCTGTGTAGTCTAGAACTTGCCCCGTGTGTTAATCGAAGCGAAATTATAAGTTGTGATAATCTAGGAGATGACGTAGGCATTTTCTTGCTTGATCATAGATGTGTTTGTCACATAAAAATAAAATTTTCCGTTGCTAGCCCCTTTGAGCCTATAGACCTTTTCTTTGGCAACCGCATTACAAGCCATACCCCTATTTTGTTCTTAATTTGATATTGATTGAACCTTTACCTCCTAAGGCACTTAGTCGCTAAAAGAAGTACGGTTAGAGATTGAGGAGTAGCTTTTGAGTGGAACCATGGAAGGGCCCGTTGGTGCCCTAAGTTGAAATCGGAAGTCACTAGCCGATGAACTTTAATGTATGGAGTGTGAAGAAAAGAAAAAAAAAGGAGAAAGGAAAAGAAAAATTGAAAGAAAAGAAAAAAAATGACAGTGAAAGTATGTAGAAAAATACACACCTCAAATTCTTAATGATTTGTGCCAGTGGAATTATAAAAGTGCTTAATTGAAAAGAGGACTATGTTTTATATGGCAAGTGAATTGGTTGAGAAGAATATGAGCTTGAATTGTAAATGTAGTGTATTAAAGTGCTTAGGAGGGTTAGTCACTATTTTTAAATATATCCTACTTGTCCCTTAGCCTACATTACAACCTTAAAAGTCCTAATTAATCCTAGATTTGGCTAGCTTAAATTAGTAGAGATATACACTACGGGCAAGCTTATGGCACGACCACGGGATGCATATGAATTCTTTTTGAGAGTGAGAGAATTTTGTTCAATTGTGTGATGTCCTTAAATTATGTTCAAAAGCATATTTGAATGTGTGGACTAATCTATATTCACTCTTTTGTTTGTTGGTGAGGGCACATGATCTCATGAATGATTGGCAATGTTGTAAACTTTCTTGTTGGGTAAGTGCATGAATTGAGGGTGGTTAGTGGTTACAAGTCGGCTTTTGAGGTTGGGTGGTGACAAATAGGTTGTTGGAATTGATTGAATGTAAAGGTTATACTTAGGCAGGCTAAACGGGAAAAATGTGAAATTTTGTGTATTCATGCTTGTGTGCCGTTGATCATAGTCAAGGGTATAGTCTGTGTGGTTAAAAGTTAAGGTGCTCCTCAATGATTGAACTTTGTACGTAGTTGGACGGTAGTAGATTGTCACATTGCTCGAGGACGAGCAAGAGTCTAAGTGTGGGGTGTTGATGTTTAGCTTAAAGCATATATATTTCTATTTATCGCCTCATATTTTACTTTTGTTTCGTGAATTTGGGAAGTTAAATGCTATGATTTATATTAATTTGAAGTGTTTTTATGTGTAGGAATGATTCGGGAGCAATTGGGGGCGAAACGCGCAAGATTTGAGCCAAAACGAACGAAACCGGGAAACTTGTGAATTTGGGCGCCACAGGTGGCGCCCAGCCCTACCTGTGGCACCAAAAATTGTAGCAAAAATTTGGCAGCGCCGTGGAGGGCGCTAGCCAGGGCGCCAGTGACAGGAATTTTGTCCAACTTTGCCCGGAAAAAGGTTATTTCGGCCCTAGACCTATCCAACACGTATAAAAGCAAGACTAAACATATTTTTTGGGGGAGGACGCCACTTTTGAGGATATCTAACATACTTTGGAGGAGAATTCACGTGGGGGAACACACACCACGCTTGGAGGAGGCTTTCAACTAGTTTTTCTTCTCTTCTCTTCCTTTAATTTCATAGTTTATTAGTTCTAGAATTTTGGGTGCTACATGAACGTTGTAGTTTGAAGCTTGAATTGTTCTTATTATTTTATCATATTGGTATACTTATTCAATCTTGCGCTTAATTATTTGATTGCTTGATCACCAATTGAATACTATCTACGAATCTAGGATTGAACTCGGGAGAGGGAATTCTATATTGCATATAAGATTGAGTAGAGCAAGATCTTAACTCTGAGGGGGGCGGATTTGCGGTTAGGATAGGAATATACCTATCGCCTTGCTTGGTTATTATACGGGAATTATAAATGCGTTCTTGTTAATCCTAATTCCATAGGAATATAGGCGTTAGGCTAGCTTGAATAGGCAAGTTGTACTTCGGGAGAAGGCTACGAGCAATATTAACCTCGTCAACCAATAAACTAGATAAATTAATTAGACAATTTAGGTAAAAAAAACTCAACGGGATTGTTAGCTAACCCATAGCTCTAGAATATTCACTCACATTGAATTCGTCCCTAATATTGCCGACTTATTTTCTTTAATCTCTTAGTTTACTGCTCTAGATTAATTTTAGTTAAATATTCATACGTTAGGATTCGCTTGAATAGATTAATTGTTCGGTTTAATTTAGTTGATAGTTAATCACAAGTCCCTGTGGGTACGATATCTGGACTTACAATCCTATATTACTTGTCGACCATGTATACTTGCGTGTGCGTTTGGGAGCAACAAGTTTTTGGCGCCGTTGCCGGTGATTTAGAAATTAACTATTTTACTAGATTAGATTTTTACTTTTTATCTATTTAAGTTTTTAATTTTAGTCTAGTGTAGTTAGTGTTATATTTTTATTTTTTTTACATGGCATCTTTGAACGAAAAGTGGTGGGATAATAAGTATTCTTGTTTTTGTGATCCTTGTCCATATTGTAAAGGACCCCACCTGTGGCAATATTGTAAAAATATTCCCAATACCGAGTTGTGTGCACCATCTCCATCCTGTACTATTTGTGATGAAAATTGGAATAATTGTCCTAAGTGTTGTTATCCTACTCCAATCCCTTCTTATGTTGATTCTAATAATTCTTGTGAGTTTGACAGGAGTAACGAATTGGATGATGTAGAACACGATGTTCGCATTCTTGATATGCACGGGAAATTATTAGAGGAATATGAAGGTTTCCGTGAGAAAATTATGAATGAGATGCAACAATTTATAGAAGGAAGAGCTGAACTAGGACAAGAGATCGACCAACTTGGCAGTTCTATTCGCGACTTGGAGGCTCAATTGAGTGCAAAGGTTGATGGTACCATTCTAATCTGATGGTACAACGATCTTAGATCAATCTTAGAAAAGACTGTAGCTCCAACAAGTTCATCCAAAAGATCATCTATAATGGGAATGGGGAACTTGTCCTTAATTGTGCATTGGTTTTACTCCCTATAATCAACACACAATCTCCATGACCCATCCATTTTCCCTACTAGAACCACTGGTGAAGAGAAGGAACTATTACTATACTGGATGACACCTTGCTGTAACATTTCTAATACCAGCTTCTCTATGATATCTTTCTTCATAGAGGAGTACCTATAGGGTCGGATGTTGACTGGTTTAGACCCTTCTTGCAGGGGAATTCTATGATCAAAAGCACCCCTCTGAGGAGGCAAAGCTGTAGGCTCATTGAAGATTTGTTAATACTGGCTGAGTAGATTCTTAAGTGATCCTGGTAGAGGCTCCTCTACGGGCAAATGAAGGGAATTAAGGTGGCTGCTACACTCCTTCCTAGTTTCCGGTGTAACCTCCTGTAACATGACAACCCAGCCTTTTTGCAGATTCAACATCAATGAAATTATGAGTACTTCCACCATCTAACAATATCTGAATGGGTTGTTTATCACTATAGCCAATAACATGGATAGTTTGGGCTCCCTGAAGTCCACTTAGAGCACATAAGCATATCAAGGGAGGATCTCCATCAGTCACAGCCCATTCCTTAGTAGCTATTGTTCCTTCTGACTTAACTAGCTCCTCATCCATATCACCCTCAGGGTATTCTAGGTCCATGATGAACATTTGCTTAGGTAAGGAACACCTATGACCAGGTGTGTACTTGTCATTGCAAAAATAGCATAAACCCTGAGCTCTTTTGGCCTGCATCTCAGCTGGTGCAATCATTATTCTAGTTCTGGGAGTAGTAGTGTTTGAAGTTGTCAAAGCTGATTTGTTGGTGGTTAGGAGTTTTGGTAGGGGTGGGTAGGTGCAGGAAAATGTTTCAGAGTTCTAGCATTAGCTGCTAAGGTAGCTTCAACTAATCTAGCTAGTCGATAGGTTTTTGAGAGAGTTTGGGGTTCATGCATCATAATTGGGTTAACCAACTCTTCCTTCAGTCCACCTAGGAAGCATGATATAGCTTGATCTACTAACAAATTACACTGTGAAACTAGCCTATCAAAAGCAAACTGAAATTCCCTCACAGAACCAGTTTGTCTCAGCTATTTTAACTCAAGCATGGGATCTGCAAACTCATCCCCAAATGTTTCAACCAACATATCCAAATATTCCTCCCACTCAGGTAGCCTAGGCACACCTCTACACTTCACAAAGGATTGATGCCAAGCCAACGCATCATCATCCAAATTCATAGCTACTAGCCTCACTCTCTCATTAAGAGGAGTATTATCCATAGCAAAATACTGCTCAATTCAATACAGCCAATTTTTCAAGTATTCACCATTAAAATGAGGAAATACCAGATTATGATTTCGATTGTTAGAAACCTAGTAAGGGTTTGGGCCTAAAATACCCTAACCTATTGTAGCAGCGTGAGCTCGATTAGTCGAAGTAGAACCGTCATCCTTCGATTGCTGATGTAATTGCATTCCATCAAGGGAGCTTTTGAGAGCAATAACCAATTAAACTAGCTCAATTTTCCTGCAAACCATACCGTCCCTAAGCTCCTGATGCTTCTGATCCATGATAGCTCGCAAATCCAGTTGCTGAGCTGCTAAATCCTCATATTGTTCCTGGAGGGTAACAGCTGGAATTCCGTGAGCATCTTCCACAGCCTTTCGAGGTCCTATCGTGGACGCTTAGCTCTGATACGAATCGATACCAATACGGTATCAAACGCAGCAATGAAACAGTAATTCGAGAGAGAAGAGGAGAGAAATAGAAGTAAGAGAGAAGAGAGAATTCAGAAGAAGAAGGAAATGATCTGTATTAGCTTTTCAAGTGACTTTTTCATATTACAAATTATTACTTATACAATTAGAGTTTGAAATTGAAATGCAAAACATGTTGAAAATCAAAATAACTACTTTTCCCGCCAAAACTAAATGTTCAAATAATCCTACTTAGTTATCCTACTCAGCTTCCACGTCAGCTGTTGCTGTAATGCGTGTATCACATAGCTGACGACTTCCTTCTCCTCTTCTCGACAAATCTTCGATAAAGCTGGCAAGAATTTCGCTAATTTCGCTACCAATTTGTACTCGGTATGTTTTGAAGATTGGAATGACGAAGGCATTTTTATTCTGCTATCCAAACACTTTGTCCTTTGTTACCCCTTTGAGCCTCGATTATTTTCTTGCATGCCCCTCTTTCGGAATCAATAATCAGACTCGCAAGTTCAAATGGGGAAGTAAATGGAGAAACAAGAGAAAAACAGTGAAGAAGAAAAAGAAGAGAAAAAAAAAAAGAAGAAAAAAGAAAGAAAAACAAAAAGAAAGAAAGAAAGAAAAAGAAAAAAGAAACGAAAAGAAAGAANAGAGAAAAACAGTGAAGAAGAAAAAGAAGAGAAAAAAAAAGAAGAAAAGAAAGAAAACAAAAGAAGAGAAAAGAAAAGAAAAGCAAAAAGAGAAAAGGGGAAAGAAAAGAAAAGAAAAAGTAAAAAGAGAAAAGAGAAGAGAAGGAAAAGAAAAGAAAAGAAAGGAAAAGAAAAGCGGAAGAAAGATCGCAACAATCAAAGTAGTCGCCTGAACTACGTTTGACTTGATCCCAAAAGGGTACGTAGGCAGCCTCACTCTGAGGTTCAGTCATACCAAAACAAAAATCCAAAGTCCCCCAAGAAAGAAACTGGGGCAGAAGTTGTGGTTGCTGTGGGAAATCTGATTCCGAAAGTTGTAACTTTAAACCCATGATTGAATTGTTTTGAGCCTTTGATACCCCTCCTTTCTAACCCTATCCAAAAGCCCACATTACGGTCCAAAGAAAGACCTTCCGATCAGTCTTCAAGAAATGCCGAGGCAAGTGAGCAAGAGGTGCATCATATCAGGGGCAACACTCCGGTCCGAACGAAGGAAATGAAGAATGAGAAAGTCTTGTTGATGAGAATCCTCACGGGTACCCCCAAGGTGATGAAAGCTGAGAGAGATCAAAATGAGAGAGTCTTATTGGTGAAAACCTTCGCGGGCACCATAAGGCGATGGTGAGTTGAGAGAAAAATCAAAATGAGAGAGGCTTGATAGTGAAAACCCTGTGGGCACTACAAGTCGAATAAGGATTGTGAATCTGATCGGGCAAGCGGAGAATCGAAGCCAAGTTTCACGGCAAGAAGGTATAACAAAAGCTGAACATCAGATTTGCTTAACAGAATAGGCTGCAGGTGCATGTCAAGGTCATCAGAGTCGGTATCCACATCCGGTAGATTGCTACTCTGTAGGTTTCTTGTTAGGAATCGTCTCTCTCCATTACCCTTTACTCCAATCCTCCTACTTTGTTTTACTCCTTCGTCCTGGGTCGATTGTTCAAAACAAGTGAGAAATGACATCAAATTCTGCCACCAAGCTTTCCAATTAAACAACACGGGACCTGGTGAGCACATAAAGGCGTCAAGCCAGGAGAAAACCATAGGCACACTGAGTTGGCCACAATCAACATGCTTTGGGATTCGTGCGAAATACAAGGGTCTGATTTAGGAACCACGCAACAGATGGAGGATGTTTTGGTGAACGGATCAGAGGTAGTCTCCGTGTCAAGGGTAGCAAAGAAAGTGGTTAGTCAATAAACAAGCAAGATCTTCGAGGGGGTGTCAGTTATCATGACAAGTGAAAGAACAATAAACTCAAGGCTAAAGCCAGTGGTCAAGAAAGAACATCATATACACGAAGCGGGGACAATAGACATGCTGCGGGATCCATATGAGACATGAGGATTGGGGAGATAACCGTTCATGCAATGCAACAAATGGAGGATCATGAGCCACCTTCGAAGTTCAAGGCCACAAACCAACCACCACATTTGAAACTCACAAGTTTTCGTTGTTTGAAACAGGAACAAAGCAGTGCAAGAAATTTGTTTCAACAGTAAGGGAACAAGAAAGGAAAGACAAGAAAAGGAACGAGAGGAGAACCGACAAAAGGGAAGTTTCTCAAATCATTGACCTTTGCCATTACTTTTCACAATGTTTCCTCCTAGGGTAAAAGGCCTAGTCTGATGGAGTTTTATAGAGTCAAAATCTTAGTCTGATGAATCTTTCTCCTGAGATAGTAAACCTAGTCTGATGAACCTTTTCCTGGGATCTACATCTTAGTCTGATGAAACTTTCTCCTAAGATAACCAAGAACATACCTAGTCTGATGGAGTTTTATAGAGTCAAAATCTTAGTCTGATGAATCTTTCTCCTGAGATAGTAAACCTAGTCTGATGAACCTTCTCCTGGGATCTACATCTTAGTCTGATGAAACTTTCTCCTAAGATAACCAAGAACATACCTAGTCTGATGGAGTTTTATAGGATCAAAATCTTAGTCTGACGAATTTTTCTCCTAAGATAACAAAAGTGGACCTAGTCTGATGAATTTCCTCCTAGGATCTAAATCTTAGTCTGACGAATTTTTCTCCTAAGATAACAAAAATGGACCTAGTCTGATGAATTTTCTCCTAGATAAAAATCTTAGTCAAATAGTTTTACTCACAGGAGACGTACTTGCCAATCAAGTCTTTAGTTTTGCTGTCACCATCGCACCAATAGCTTAGGTAATAACTCACAAGTCTGCCCAGTCACCAAACCGGGGCAGAAAATTTTCTTTGTTTGTTTATTTTGTTGCAGTCAGGAGCCCACCTGGAGAATAAGGGAATACTTTTCAGGTTTCAGCAGTCAGGCGCCCACCTGGAGAACAAGGGAAGTGCAATTCAATTTTAGCTTTTAATTTTTAATATTTGATAACATGCTGTACCCAGTCACCAAACTGGGGCAGAAAATTTTCTTTGTTTATTTTGTTGCAGTCAGGAGCCCACCTGGAGAATAAGGGAATACTTTTCAAGTTCAGCAATCAGGAGCCCACCTGGAGAACAAGGGAATATTTCAAATTTCAGCAATCAGGAGCCCACCTGGAGAACAAGGGAATACTTTTCAAGCTTCAGCAGTCAGGCGCCCACCTGGAGAACAAGGGAAGTGCAATTCAATTTTAGCTTTTAATTTTTAATATTTGATAACATGCTGTACCCAGTCACCAAACTGGGGCAGAAAATTTTCTTTGTTTATTTTGTTGCAGTCAGGAGCCCACCTGGAGAACAAGGGAATACTTTTCAAGCTTCAGCAATCAGGAGCCCACCTGGAGAACAAGGGAATACTTTTCAAGCTTCAGCAGTCAGGCGCCCACCTGGAGAACAAGGGAAGTACAATTTAAATTTTTAGCTTTTAATATTTGATAACATGATGTGCCCAGCCACCAAACTGGGCAGAAGTTTTCTTTGTTTGTTTTGTTGCAGTCAGGAGCCCACCTGGAAAACGGACACATGTTTCAAATGGTAACAATCAAGCATCATTCGGAGGAATGGCAGCAACATCGCCAATCACAATGCAAGACAACAACAGGAATACCATCGGAAGATTACAAGATACAAGTTCAAGGCAACACAAGAACAAGTTAGAAGATATAGATAGGACCCTTTTGTAATTCGTAGATCATAGCTTAGGCTAGCTTCTTTTATTTTAACACGGTGTAATAAGGAGGTCAGCGAGCAGTAGCAACAGCAACAGCAGTGAAATCACAGCTCCTGGTAGTCCCAGCTACCAAACCTTCCCGAACTACACTGACCTGATTCCTGTTTAGCCTAGGATATGTAGGCAACCTTTGAAGCAGGGCGCGGTCAACTCTTTTAAAAAATGCTTCACACGGAATATGCGAACGGGCAAAAATCGCTCGTTTCCGCTCACTTATCTTTGCACGGAAAAAACATCATCTTCTCAAGGAGCAACTTTGTGAGCACGTGATTTTTGCCCTAAGCAATAAATTCCCAAATTTCAAACAAAAAAAAACAATTTCTTTAGTATTTTATAATTTTTTGTGAATTTTGTGGCATTTTTGGTAATTGTTGCATTTTTATTTGTGCACTTTAATTCATATGAAAATACAAAAATATGCATTTTTGCATTTAGGATTTAATTTCACATTTTTAGATTAGTAATTAAGTTGTTTTAGAATAAAATAAAAAGAAAATAACAAAAGTGGTCCTTTTTGCAGTTTAGTATCTTAGATGGCATTTAAATTAGGAATTAGTGTATGGAAATTAGGAAATCTAATTTTAATTTGGTTTTAAGCTTTAGTTTAGCATTTTAACAAAATCAGAAAATATAAAAATACAAATTGAAATACAAAGAATTAATTAAAAGAAATAAAAAGAGGAAGCAAAAGAAAAATTACAAAAGGGTGGTCTTAATAAGAGACCAAAATTTGGGCCAAATTCACTCCAGGCCAATTAATCAAACCCCCCAACCCAAATTTTCGTCCAAATACCTGGCCCATAAACCTTTAACCCAGCCCAAAACCATTACCCCACCCGGTCCGTCTCCGGTTAATACCAAAACGACCCCGTTTCATGGTGAAGCATATCAACCGTTGATCTATCTTGATCCGACGGTCTCGAACTAGGGGTGTCATTAATATTTATATGTCCAAACGTTCCCCCCTACCCCCCAGTCATCTCTCTCAACTCTTCAGAGACCCCGCCGAGCTCCGCCTTCAAACGCCGCCTGCCGCCCGCCGGAATTCGCCTACGGCGGCGGCCGGCCACCAAACGCCCCCAAACTCACACCAAAGCTCCCTCTCCTCTTCCTCATCATGAATCCACCACCAGCTCCCCTCAAATCCCACCGGAATCCCTCAAAACTCCGAAACCCTAGCCGCCGCCCTGTTTTCTCCGGTGACGGCGCCACCGCCAATCCACCACCAAATTTACACCCCATTACCTCCTTCATCTCCTCTACCCTATCCCATAGTCAGTTTTCCTCAAGCATGGCTTGAACTCGTCGAATTCCAAATCTTAGCTCAAGACCCGCCAGCCATAGTCAAAGTCATTCATGCAGAGGCACCTCTCAAGGTCCCCTTAGAGTTCAAGGTCTGTTTGGCCTTCAAAAAATGTTGTTCGCTTTTTCTTGGCAAAGAACAAGTGGATAACATTATTTGGGGATCAAATGCGAAGTCAGTCGAAATCGAGCTTGATTCAGTAAGTGTCTTCACCTTTTATCTTTCTTTTATTGCTTTTGTTTTCTTAGTTCTTGTCCATTCCCCCTTGTTCTCCTTCTCCCCAGTACGCAATTTTAAATTTGGACGAGTTTTAGTTAGAGCTGATTTCTGTCCGCTGCTGGTTTCTTTAAACCTTGTTTTGGGCCTAGTTTGTTTAAGTTCGTTTGGTTTAGTTTAGTTTTATTAATTTAGTTAATTCTAGTTGATAAATTGTTTAGTCTAGATTTTTAAAAGAATCGAAGTCATTTCAGCATTTGCGTTATATGGCTTATAGTTTTAATTGGATAAAATGTGTCATTTTGGGTCATTGGGACAGATTTGAGCCCACTCTTGGTTTCAATTCAAGGTCTATGGCCCAATTAGTTTGACCAGTTGGTCCGGGTGGGTTCAGGGTAAATAACAGTAGCTACAGGGGTGATTTGGGTAGTTTAAGTGAGGGGAATCTTTTCATAACTGAAAGAAGAAGCTTCTAGTAGGATTACTAGCCAATTTCAGGTTTTTAAGTAGTTTATCTTGGATAGCAAGTCAATAATTGGAGGTTAGCTAAGCTAAAATGAGAATTCAAGAGGGGGCAGGGTGCAAAATTGAAAACATAAGGTCTGCCCTAGTCCCTTGCCTATAAAGGCATCTTAAGCTTGCCTTTCAAGGCAGAGACGGAAGAGCTGAAAATCCAAAAACAATAGAGCTTTTAACATTCTGAAATCCGAGAGAATGAAGGGCTGAAATACAGAGAGAATAACTTGAGAGAGGAGAGATATAGAGAGAAAAAGATCAAAAAAAGCTAGATAGTTCTACTGTTCTATAGGAGTTCAGAGATAAAAGTTTTCAGAAAAGAAAATCAAAAAAAAAAACTAGAAATTCTGATGAATAACACTGTTCTATTGAAATTTGTTTGGGGATCTTTTGGAGCTTCTCTGATTCTGAAGTAGTTTTGATTGGCTGAATTCACAAGGGTTTGAAATCGAGTCTAGTTTGAAGTTGCTAGGGATTTGGTTAATTAAAACTGGGTTTCAGACAATCATACATCATTTCTGGGCTTTAAATTGGTGTTGTTTCCTCTTTATTGGCTCTGCTGCTGTACTGTTTCAAAATTCTGGTCTAAGCTGATTTGCTGAAGTACTGTTCTGTTGCTGCTCATGTTTCCTCACTCTTCTTTCTCCTTTTGACCTCCAGGTATTATATCTCGAGCTCTATTAAACATGTGAAGTCAGATTTGATGTATGAAATAAATATTGGGATTCAGAACATGGCTTCAACCAGTGTTGTGCTTCGTTTATTCGATATTGTATTGTAGTCATTTCATTTCTTAGTTAGTTTCTGTGCGATTTAAGAATAATTCACCATTTGCTGTAGTAAGAGTTTATTTAAGCCATGAAAGGCATGTCTGTGTTTGAGCTCTGCTGAAACTGATGGGTGTTTGATCCCTGGATATTCCATGTAAAAATGTGGATCAGCTGAATCCATGTGAACTTGTTGAGCTAGGAACTGTTCAGGGCATCAGTTGTTCATTTCCTGTTTGGTTTTTCGATTCGAGTCATGATAAGAATTAGCTGCGTTTCCGTGATGAGATTGTTAGTAAGTTCATACTGGTATGTATATAATAGGCTGGAAAATGCATTTAGTGTAAGGTGAATTCAGCCTCTTAGTGTCTACTAGATCAGTTCGCATAATTGCTATTGTGATTAGTTCGGAGTTTTTCTTGGTTGCTTGGTTGTTCAATCCTCTTTGAAGCAATTAATTTTGGAAGCCAAGTGTACGGCTATGTGTATATTTTCCTGGATTTTAATCGATTGGCATATGTGCAGTTTCTGGGTTAATTGCTAAATAGGCATTCATGGTCGTTTGAATTAAGTCTGGGCTAAGTCCTGTGTTTTAAATCAACTTGGGATTGTTCAAATCTTGTGCTTGGGATGCTATTTGGGCAGCAGTAGGATTCGATCCTGGGCTCCTTGTTTGAAGCCGGCGCTGTTTGGAGTGTTTGGGCCCTTTGGGCCTAAATGTTATCGAGGTTTTTTTTAGTTCAAGGCAGCCTCTTTGTATCTGGCAGCCTAATAATTGAGAGACTTGGGCCCGAGTTTTATACAAAGTCTCTTATTTAGCCTATATGAACATTAAAGTTAAAAAGGCTAAGGATCTAGAATCAATTAAGCGAGGTGTGCCACGTTTAGCAAATGTAGTTATGGACCTTAACAACGCAGTGTGAAATTTCCTTTAAGATCAGAATAGAGGTGTGCCAAGCCTAACAAATTTCAAATGCTTGGCCCTCTTTAATTATTTGTGCAAATCCTTAGACCTCGAGATGGGCCGTTTAGCGAATTTCACGGCCTTCTCCAAAGATAATAACGCGGTGGTCTCTTTAGGCACGCAATTTAAATAATTTTACCTTCCTAAATACGGGTGCACATTTATGTGACCCAAATCCAAATCCCAACGAAGTCGAAATGCGTCAAAAATCGCGGGTGCATTTATGTGACGCGGTTCGAGACGTGTTTTCACGACGTTGCAATTCTCTTAAAATAATGATAATAAAAGCGGTTCAAAGTTAAAAAGCATAAGCTAAAACATGTTTTGAAATCAGATAAATAAGCCGAATATGACAGTTGAGCGACCGTGCTAGAACCACGGAACCCGGGAATGCCTAACACCTTCTCCCGGGTTAAACGATTTCCTTACTCGGAGTTCTGGTTCGCGGACTGTTAACAGAGTCATAATTTCCTCGGATCGGGATTCAACCGGTGACTTGGGACACCATTAATCTCCCAAGTGGCGACTCTGAATATTAATAATAAATCCCGTTCCGATTGTCCTTTAATTGGAAAAACTCCTTTACACCCTCGCGGNCGAAGTTGAAACGTGTCAAAAACCATGGGTGCACTGGTGCGACGCGGTTCGAGACGCATTTTCACGACGTTGCAATTCTTATTAAAAATAACAATAAAAGCGGTTTACCACTAAAAGGCATATAGGTTAGAATATGTTTTAAAATCAGATAAAAGCAAATACAACAGTTGAGCGATCGTGCTAGAACCACGGAATCCGGGAATGCCTAACACCTTCTCCCGGGTTAACAGAATTCCTTACTCGGAGTTCTGGTTCGCGGACTGTTGACAGAGTCATAATCTCCTCGGATCGGGATTCAACCGGTGACTTGGGACACCATTAATCTCCCAAGTGGCGACTCTGAATATTAATAATAAATCCCGTTCCGATTGTCCTTTAATTGGAAAAACTCCTTTACACCCTCGCGGGTGTAGTAAAAAGGAGGTGTGACAGTACTCTCTATTTCTCGCTCCTTTTTGCTTATGTACGTATGTATTTATGTGGATATACAGTTACTTTACTTTTTCACTATGCCTCATTATGTAGTTGTTGGATCTGTGCTTAGCTTGCTTCTTTCGGAGATTTTAAACATCTTTCGGAGTACTCAATTCACCTTTTTAATGAGACCAATAACTCCCTTAAATAATATTTTCCATGAAATTCAGGATTTAATACGAGGAAAAAAGATACTCCACTAAGCTATCGGGTGATTTCGTATTTGTGGCCAGCATAAACTAGAGCCCTTGTGTTAGTTCTATCGTCACTAATACTTTCTTAATCATACTTAAATACTACTGGTAGGTGTAATAATTAACTGAAAAAACTTCAAAAACCATCAGCTTATTCCTCAATGAGATCTTCAACAGGAATTGAAGAAAAGGACTCATCCTTGCATGACTCTGGCCAAGAAGAGTTGAAAAAGATGCATGTTGTTTCCCATTTGGTTAAATAAAATTAATTATAAGTATTTTAAATGAAAAGGTATCTACTAAATGAAGTGTTGAATCCTTTCAAAATTTGGTTATCACCGATTCTTATTTAAAATCTAACATAAGGCTGGCATGTGGGCCGGTCCTGATCCCGAGCCGGTCCTAAATTAAACGGTTTTCGTGGTCACGGACTTCGTGGTCTTTTTGTAGGAACCGTTCCCGGACCGAGCCCATGAACTAATGGTCCCGGGTTAAGTGGGCCGGTCCCGGGCCTAAGTGGTCCCAACGGATAATTTTTTTTTAAAACTTTTATAGAAGTTAGAGAAAAAAAGATGGTAATAAAAAATATCTAAGGCAATTCCTTGTAAATTATATGTGATCTAAATTTTTTAATTCAAATTTAAAGACAAAAATATTGTAAAGAGATATTCAAAGCAATGCGTTATAATTTTATTATAGCATTAAGAACCTATGGCAATATCTTTCTTAGTATTCCTCCCCCTTATAGAATGAGCACAATAAGGTGCTAATACCACCATTGAGAAGAAAAAGAAACTGATCAAGATGTGCCAAAATACAAGTTACATAATACATACTATTTTTTATTCATACAAGTTACATGGTATCTCTTACAAACTTCATAAATCCATTAAGGTCCGGAGGAATTTCCGTTGGTGGTGGCGAAAAAGAAGCTTGGTCATCACCGCTTCCGAACAAAGCAGAATCCTCCGCAAGTTCAGCTAGCATTTCTTCGTAAGCTTCGTCTACCTCTGGTTGTAATTCAGCAAGTCCAAAATTTCTTCTTTCTGAACGGATCCAGCCTCTGAAAAGTACTGATTTTTCCAAGATCTCCCTCATAGATGCCTATAATCACTGAGTTAAAGTCTTGCTTGACTAAAAGCGCTCTCTGATGCCACTGTTGAAGCTTGAATAGTTAAAATATCTCGGTCCATCCTTGAAAGGATCGGAAAGTATTTTTCTTTGTCCTTCCACCATTCCAAAATATTAAAGGAGCCGTCAGGATTCACTTCCTCAATTCCCTGTGACAAATAAACTTCAAGCTCATTTAGTTGTGAAAAATCACTAGTAGTAGAACCTTGAGAACCCCTGAACCTGGCCCAAGCACTAGGTGCTCTTACTCCCGCAGTTCTTTTAGATGATTGAGAATCAGAGAAAGAAGGAGTTGGAACATTTGGTCTAGCTTGATCTAATGCAACTTGATAAGCATTATAAATAGTTTGAGCATTTATTTTAATTGAAGCTATCGCTTCCGGAAGTTTAGACAACTACTCTTCTTCAAGTGCTAAACCATTATAAACAGTTTCATACCAAAATTGAGGACCTCCATATTTCATAGTAGGATTTAACAAGGCAGCAACACCATAAATAAGGGGAATAGGGAAAAAAATATTTTTTAAACTTTTTTCTCATAGAATCAATAGCAAGTTCATAAATATCCCCACCCTCTGGAAAATGAGCAAACAAATTTGCAAGTTCTGCAATATAAACTAAACCGTTAAAAATAGTAGGATAATATTGCCTAGAAAATTCATTTGTAGCAATATGAAATTTTTCTAAAAAATCTACAAGCATTTTAACATTAGCCCAATCCGCATTTATAAGGTGCTCATCATCATCACTTACATGAGCATTAAACATTGAGTTTATGGGATTTCTATATTCATATGCAACAACTAAACTTTCATACATGTAATTCCATCTATTTGGACAAGCTTTAGGAACCTTTCTTTCTCTTAGGCCAAATTCATCGCATCTTTTAAAATATTCTCTAAGTCTACTTCTACGGTTTGAATAAAAAGGCCAGTTAAGAGCCATTTTAACCTTTTCAATTTCAATATTTAAAATTATCATACCATCACCCACAATTAAATGGTAAATATAACAAATACATCTAACATGAAAAATGTTACTAAATGCAGGACTTAGTGTAGTGGTAAGCAAAGCTACAACATTTGTGTTACTAGTAGCATTATCCATTGAAATTGACATATTCTTATCAATAATGCAAAAATATCTACAAATATCATTAACTGTGTCGGTAATAAACTCCCTTGTGTGACGTGAATTAATTTTCTATAAGCAATAATGCGCTTTTGCATTATCCAATCCTGTCACGACCCAAATCTACCATGTCGTGATGGCGCCTATCGTGAAACTAGGCAAGCCGACTCTTTTACCAAAACAACCCGATATTTAAAGTTAAAGTTCTTTAAGCTATTAAATAAATAAAACTTCATAAGATAAGTCTGAATAACAAAGTGCAAAAAGAAAAGCCCGACATCGGGGTGTCGCTAGTCATGAGCATCTACAAAAAAAACTGTCCGAAATTGCTAAGACTAATACAGTCTGGAAACCAACTAATAATATCTAAAGGAAGATATGAGGGAGAAGAGCAAGGCTTCGATCGTCATGCAGCTACCTTGCCAACTCCAACAAATCCGCGACGGATGAAAATCAACGCTCGCTAGCACGTCCAGCAATCCCTGGATCTGCACGCAAAGTGCAGGGAGTAATGTGAGTAGGCCAACTCAGTAAGTAATAAAGGTAAATAAAGATTGAGCAGTAGAAAATACATAAAGTCCATATCATGAAATCTCAGTAAGTACAACATGCTTTCAAATCAGTACGTGAGTCAAATCATCTCGTTTAAAAATCCAGTTTTCGATAAAAATCATTTGAAGATATTTATTAACAGTTTTAAGAGAGGCTCAATGCAAAAGAGAGTAAAAGTGATGAAAATCATAAACAACCCCTCGGGGAAACATCGCTCGTATACCGCCCCTCGGGCAACATAAATCATAAACAGCCCCTCGAGCATAACATCACTCAGAATCGGCCCCTCGGGCAAATCTCACAGTCACTCGTATATGGCCCCTCGGGCATATCTCATTACACTCACTCAGGGTACCCGCGCTCACTGGGGGTGTGCAGACTCCGGAGGGGTAGCCCAAGCGCTATAACAAGCCACCTCGTGGCATAAATCAATCCGGCCCTCGGCCTCTCATAATCATAAATCAGTAACAACATGCTGCGGCGCACAACCTGATCCTATAATATCCTCACAAGAACAGTCCCTCGGCCTCACTCAGTCATAAACCTCTCAAGCCACTCGGGCTATTAGAAAAAAAAATAGGGTGCTCAGCCCAAAATAACATTTTTATGCATCAAAACGGGGTAATAAAGACTGAGTTATGAAATCAGTAAACACAACATCACTGAGTATAGATCTTAAATCAAAACAGTGAGAGATAATAAGAAAAGGCCCCTAAAGTCCCAAATAGCTTTGGCACGAGGCCCAAATATGGCATTCAGCCCAATTTATAAAAATTCTTTCTAAAATACATAAGTATCATATAGTTTCAGTCAACTACGCAACTTAGTAGTTGCTACGGGACGGACCAAGTCACAATCCCCAATGGTGCACGCCCACATGCCCGTCACCTACCATGTGTGTCACCTCAAAGTAGTAATACGATGTGAAATTCGGGGTTTCATACCCTCAGGACTAGATTTACAATCATTACTTACCTCAAACCGGTCAAATCCCTACTCCGCGACGCCCTTGCCTCTGGAATCGGCCTCCAAACATCGCGAATCTAACCAAAAACAATACAATGCAATCAATATAGGCCAAGGAACCAATTCCACACGAAAAACTATCAATTTAGGCCAAAATCCCGAAATTCACCCAAACTAGGCCCCCGGGCCCAAGTCTCGGAATCCGACAAAAATCACAAAAATTGGAAACCCCTTTCACTCACGAGTCTATCCATACCAAATTCATCAAAATCCGACATCAAATGCTCCCTCAAATCCCCAAATCAAACTCTCCAATTTCCAAGCCCTAACCCCTCAATTTCATCCCTAATTTCTACCAATTACATGCTTAAACAACTGAAAATTACCATAATTACAAGTATTGATCTCAAATAACTTACCTCAATGTAAACCCCCTTGATTCCCTCTTCAAAACTCCCCCAAAAGCTCCGAAACCGGACAAGAATGGTGGAAAATAACCCAAATTTTGCGAAGGGTGGCATTATATACCTTCTGTCCAGGCATCTCGCACCTGCGGCCCCTTTCTCGCACCTGCGCAACCGCTTCTGCGGCCCAAGCAACCGCACCTGCGAAAATCACTTAAAGTCCAAAGACCGTATCTGCGCCCCAAGAACCGCACCTGCGGGCCCGCAAATGCGTCAAACTCACCGCATCTGCGGCTCTTCTCTTATCCTTCCAGCTCCAGATCTGCGGCTTCCCCACCGCATCTGCGACCTCGCACCTGCGGTCCCCAATCCACAGGTGCAGAAACATCAGAAGCAGCAACTTCAGCTGCACAATTCTATTTCCAAATCCTCTGTTGTCCATTCGAATTCATCCCTTCGGGACCTCAACCAAAAATACCAACAAGTCACATATCAACATACAAACTTAGTCGAACCTCCTGAACACTCCAAACAGCATCAAAATACCAAATCACCCTCGGATTCAAGCCTAAGAACTTCTAGACTTCCGAATTTCGCAAACGATGCCGAAACCTATCAAACCTCGTCCGAATGACCTGAACTTTTTCACACACATCACAAATGATACTACGAACCTGCTCCAACTTTCGGAATTCCATTCTGACCCCGATATAAAAATTTCCACTCTCGACCGAAAAATGCCAAATTTCCAATTTCGCCAATTCAAGCCTAAATCTATCACGGACCTCCAAATCACAGTCCGGACGTGCTCCCAAGTCCAAAATCACCTAACGAAGCTACACGAACCATCAGAATTCACATATGAGATCGTTTACACATAAGTCAACATCCAGTTGACTTTTCCAACTTAAACCTCTAAATAGGAGACTAAGTGTCTCATTCTATACCGAAACCACTCCAGACCCGAAACAACCAACACGATACGATGAAATACAGATGAGGAACACATAAGGATGCAGAAATGGGGGAAACGGGGCTATAACTCATGAAACGACCGGTCGGGTCGTTACAAATCCTCATCAAACCAATGACTGGTAACAGTAAGGTAGCAACACGAAAATTTATATGAGCAAATAAATAGCGCAAATATTGTTCATGTTCATGTTTATATTTATAAATATCGCTCTTTACGGTTGTGCGAGGAAAACCTTTATAAGTAGGATTCCAAATTTTTCTAATATAATGCACAAAGTGAGGGTTAGAAGGAAAACTATAGGGTAAGCACATAACAGTAATCATTTTTTCCAATTCTTCCCAGTCTTTTTTTGGATAATAATATAAAATACCACCAGTAACAGTGTTAATTCCCGATTGAAATTGATTTGACCCGGTACTAGGGTCAGCCTGACTAGGAGTAGGTACACTTATCCCCTCGGCCATGGCTTTCATACGAAGATATTTGGCTTTATCTTGAGGGCGTATCAATATGTGTCTTTTCGAAGTCCCCCCCCCCCCTCCGACCGTCAAAATATTTAAAAGCTAACTCTTTGCCACAAGTTTTACACTTGGCCTTATTTTGTGGAATTAGTTGAGTAAAAAAAGGCCAAACAATAGATGTTTCTATCCGTTTGGTACGTTGTCTAGAAAAAGTAGGGGTAGTAATAAGAGGGTCAAACGGGGCATCATTTGGATTATCATTAGTTGGGTTAACTTCAGGAGCAATACTAGTGAGTGTATCGTCATCCGGTTGCATTTCATCAAAATCTCTATTTCCTCCCCATCATCTTCATCAATAGAATAAAGAGCATTCATTAATTCATGGTTTAATTGTTCACCAGCCCAAACATTATGGAAAAATTGACTCTCAGTAAATTATAATAAACTATTATCGCTATCAAGAATTGCAGGTGTAGTGGAGGAGGAACAGATTGGCCACTAGATTCGCCACTCTTGGATTTTTCCTTATTTTTACCAAAAAGTTTTTTTTAAGGAAGTCATAGTAATTAATCAAATAATAGAAAATAAATAAAACAGACAAAACTATAATATGAAAAATTATTAGTTGGAACGAGTTTAGCGAATTGACGAACAACTTATTGAAAATTGATTATCGTTGAAGACTTGAAAACTTCAATTCACCAACTTCACAATTTTTTCACAAATTGTAACAATAAAGTAAGCAATAGTAGCAATTATAGAAGAAAATTAGAGAGAGATTGATGATTTTGTGTGAAAAATAAAAGAATGAGGGGGTATTTATATTCGAAAAAAGGGAAAAAGTGTAATTATAAAAAATTTTGGGTTAAAACAAAGTTTGGGGGGGGGGGGGAGGGGTTAAATGGCTATTTTATAAATAGCCAACGGCTATTTTTTAAAGGCCAACGGCCAGATTTTTGCAATCCTAGATGTTCAAATTTTTTTTTTTTAATTATGATCGTTGGGACCGTTTAGGACCGCCAAGGACCGGTCCCGGTCCGATCCCGGTCTCAAACGGTCCCGGTCTCGCGGGCTCAACGTGAAGGACCGGCCCACCTCCACGGTCACGGGCTTATCCGGACCAGGACCGCTTATGCCCAGAAGCCTACATGGGCGCGGTCCCGGGCCTGGACCGACCCACTTGCCAGCCTTAATCTACATTATAACTTGTTAATCCTGCCATAGTTTCCTCCATTTATTCTTCAAAATTGTGTTTCTTCTTTAATTTTCTTATCCCAAAGATCAAGTTGCAAAATCTTGATTTTCTAGACGAATTTCATCAATATTTGCTTTGTGCAGAAATTCAAAGACTGTCATATTTAGTAAAGTTGTTTGCATACAATCTATAGCAATCTCTTTGAGAAGAGTGATGAGCAAACATCGCGTTTAAAAAAGGTGTTTCCTACGTGAGGAACAGAGATGTGAAAACATAAGGCCTCCTGATAAAGGGGAGGGTCCAAGTACCTCCCAATGACCTAGTGTATATGGAATGTGAGAGGCATTAATAAGAGGTATAAACAAAAGGAGCTAAGAAATAACCTCAAAACTGCCAAAATATATTTAGCAGGATTAGTGGAGACAAAAGTCAAGCAACATAATGCTATGAAGATAATTAACAATATTGCCCTTGGTTGGGGATTTCATAATAATTATCACGAAGCAGATAATGGAAGAATATGGCTAATATGGGATGATCACAAGTTTTATGTGAACCTATTAGTTGTTGTAGCCCAAATGATCCATCGTAAAGTTACAGATAGAACTACTGCAACTGAACAACTGGTGACAATTATCTATGGTTGCAACACTGTGGAGTAGAGGCTATCCTTATGTAAGGCCCCGTAAAATGTTACCTAGAAACCCGAAATTTTGTGGTGCCGAGATAGGGTTATGGGTAGAGCAGTACGCTAAAGAGTTAAAGGAAAATATTTTGCAGAAGTGTGCGTTTCTGCGGCTCATTATGCGGCCGCATAATCACTCTGCGGGCCGCAGAATGGCCACAGAGTGAAGCAGTCTTTTGGCCATTTTTGATGTCATTTTTGCGGCCCGATATGCGACCGAAGAACCATTTCGCGGGACGCCTGATCGCATATCCAACCTTGGGATTTTTCATTTGGTAGTTCTGCAGCGCATTATGCGACCATATAACAGGTCTGCGGACCGCAGACTGGTCGAAGACTGAAGCAGAAAATGTTAGCTCCGGAGGGCCAATTATGCGGCCCGCTTTGCGGACCGCAGAAGCATTATGCGGTCACATATGTGACTGTAGATCTGTGTCGGGGCTCCTATTTTTCTAATTTCATAACCCGACCATATTTCGATAAAACGGATGCAAGGGGTCATTTTTTAGCTTATTCCTGATATTTTTAGAGTAGGAGAGAGGGCCCTAGAGTGAGAAAGTGATCTCCATCAAAACTACTCCTAAATTCTTGCTTAAAACTTTGAAGATTATCAAGGAAAACACACTAGGTCTTCATCCTATAGGTAAGAATCTATACCTTAGCTTTTAATTTCGAAAATCTAATAATAATGGGATAATTAGAAAGACAATTATGGAGTGTGGGGGTGGACATCTTGCATGCATGTATTCTTAAAGTATGTGGGGAGGTTGTGAGCTAAAGATAGTAAAGAATGGAGTGTGGGATGGTGGTGTCTTTCATAAAAGGGCCTTAAAACCTTAATGCACACTTGGTGGCTGATAAAATGCTCCAATGAGCTAGAACCATATTGATCATTTCCCTAATCTTAGTTCAATTTGTTTTATTTCTAAAATAGATTGGTATTTCTAAGATTCCCGGAACATTTTAGAGTGTAAGGGAGCTCAATTGAGGTATGTATGGCTAAAACCCCCTCTTCTTAGAATTGAATCCCGTGGTGTTCATGCAATCGTTGTAAGTCCCAAATTAATCGTTATAGAGTTTGCTATTCCGAATATGTTTGTGTTGTAAGATATATGTTCAATATATAATCCAAATGCCTTAATGCTTCATCATGTTATCTTATCAATTGAGGATGTGTTCAAAACATGAATATGGGTTAAAATGTTAGGACTTCAAGTCAAATCCTGTCACGACCCGGATTTTCCACCGTCGGGACCGTGATGGCGCCTAACTTTTCAGATGCTAGTCAAGCCAACAGTTAAAGATTTAATACGCTAACCCTTAACCAATTCAGTAATTAACAGTAATTAAACCAAAACAGATTAAATGAGTGCAAAATTTCATAATAACCAGAGTACTTATACACAACTACCCAGAATCTGGTGTCACAATTCACGAACTTCTAAGAGTCACTACAAATACCGCCTGAAAGAAAGTACAACTGTTTTCGAATTAAAAGAAACAGAAAACTGGAATAACTGGAAGGGGACTCCAGGGTCTGCGAACGCCGACAGATCTACCTTGGGTCTCCTGTAGGATTGAAGGCAGCAACTCAACTCGGGTTAACACGGTCCAGTATCGAAATCTGCACAGAAAAAGCAGAGTGCAGTATCAGTACAACCGACCCCATGTACTGGTAAGTGCCGAGCCTAACCTCGGCGAAGTTGTGACGAGACTAGGATAAGACACATACATAAACCTGTGCAATTAAACAATATGCTAGCAGAATAACAACTAATAGAAGCTAAGCAGAAATTAACGGGAGGGGAAGCATGCTAAGGGGGTTGCAAGATAAAGAATCACAACAATAGAGAAATTTAAACAGCTAGTACACCTTGAACCGGTAATAACAAGAGCAAACGGAAAATGCACGACATCACCCTTCGTGCTTTTACTCTTAACCTCACCAGATAATCAATAATAGAAACGTACACGGCATCACCCTTCGTGCTTTATCACTCAACCTCACCATATAAATAATAGAAACGTGCACGGCATCACTCTTCATGCTTTATCACTCAACCTCACCATGTAAATAATAGAAACGTGCACGACAACATCCTTCGTGCTTTATCACTCTACCTCACCAAAACAAGAGACAACAATAATAGGGAGATAGAAATGACAACAACAAGTCTTACTTCAACACTTAGTTCCACAATACCAATCTCAACTTTGAGTAAATGCTCAATCAATACCAAATTCAATAAAACATGATAAGAAATTGCTCAACACATCGAATAGCTAGTCTAAACATGAACAATATGATCAAAAATACAACATTTACAAGAATAAGACTCACTCACATGCTATGACTCGACAACAACGTATAGGTACTCGTCACCTCACTTATACGTTGTACTCAACATCCAAACACGTAACAAGTAAGCAAATAACACCTAATCCATCAAGCTAAGGTTAGCCACGACACTTACCTCGCTCACACGGCCAAACTCAAAGCTCAATCACCGCTTTTCTCTTCACACAAGCCTCCGGACCAATAGAATCTAGCAAATTACCAACCAAACAATTCAAATTAAGCCTCAGGAACTACCCACGATTGCAAGGAATTCAATTTAGGCCATTTTTTGAAAAAGTCAACACCCGAGCCCGCTTGATCCAAACCCAAAATTCGGACCAAAACCCGATTACCCATTCACCCCTGAGCTCGTATATACAATTGGTTTTGGAATCCGACCTCAATTTGAGGTCTAAATCCCCAAATTTTGAAATCCCTAGTTTGTACCCGAAAATCCCCAATTCTACCATGAAAATCTTCGATTCTAGGTTGAAATCTTGTAAAATATAGTGAAAGATTGAAAGAACGAGTTAAGAATCACTTATGATTTGAGGAAGAAATGGTCTTTGGAAAATCGCCTAGAGGGTTTCTTGTTTTAAAAATTTGAGTAATGATTGAAAAATCCCGTCTTAGTTCCTTTTACACAGCTGCAGATGTCGCATTTGCGGCCTGAGCTTCGCAATTGCGAAGCTCGCAAATGCGCGAAAGGCATCGCAAATGCGAACCTGTCGGATTTCTGCTTGTCGCAAATGCGAACATATTGTTCGCAAATGCGGAGCTAGGATCGCAATTGCGGCCACCTTCTTCGCAAATGCGAAGAACCCCTTCCCCAGACCAACTTCGCAAATGCGAAGATTGCAAACATAGGTTGGTCCAGCTTCTCTTCGCATTTGCGATGAGAAGCTTGCAAATGCGTCCTCAACAATAGTCGCAAATGCGAAGCTTGACCTCACATTTGCGAGGTCTGAGGCCTGCAACATAGCTGAAGAACACCAGCAATTTTTCTAAGTTTCAAATCACTCCGTAGCTTATCCGAAACTCACCCGAGCCCTCGGGGCTCCAAACCAAACATGCACAAAAGTCTTAAAACATCATACGAACTTGATCGCGTGATCAAATCGCCAAAATAACACCTAGAACTACAAATTTAGCACCAAATCAAATGAAATTCTTAAGAACACTTTGAGATTTCTATTTTCTCAACCGGGCGTCCGAATCACGTCAATCCAACTCTGTTTCTCACAAAATTTCACATACATGACTTAACTATTATATTGGACCTGTACCGGGCTCCGGAACCAAAATATGGACCCGATACCAACAAGATCAAACATTAACATTTTCTTAAGAACCATTAAATTTTTTGACTTACAATTTGTAACAAAAATTCATAACTCGGGCTAGGGACCTCCGAATCTGATTCCGGACATACGCCCAGGTCCCATATTTCGATACGGACCCACCAGGAGTCAAAACACGAGTCCGGGTCTATTTACTCAAAATGTTTACCAAAGTCAACTAAATCAACTTTTGAAGGCAAAAATGATTATTTTTAACAACTCTCCACTTAAACGCTTTTCGAAAACTTGCCCGGACTGCGCACGCAAATCGGTGAGGAATAAGTTGAGGTTTTAAAGGCCTCGGAACACCGAATTGGATTCTAAAACACAAGATGGCCTTTTGGGTCATCACATTCTCCACCTCTAAAATAACTGTTCGTCCTAGAACGGACATAGAAAAGTACCTGAGCCGGTGAAAAGGTGGGGATATCTGCTCCGTATATCGAACTCGGACTTCCAGGTAGCTGCCTCAACAGGTTGATCTCTCCACTGCACTCGAACTGAAGGGTAACTCGTCGACCTCAACTGATGAACCTATCGGTCTAGAATAGCTACCGGCTCCTCCTCGTAGGTCAAATCCTTGTCCAACTGGACAGTGCTGAAATCTAACACGTGGGATGGATCACCGTGATTCTTCCGAAGCATGGACACATGAAACACTGGATGTACCGCTGATAAGCCTGGTGGCAACGCAAGTCTGTAGGCCACCTCTCCCACTCGCTCAAGGATCTCAAAAGGTCCAATGAACCTAGGTCTCAACTTGCCCTTCTTACCAAACCTCATTACACCCTTCATAGGTGATACCCGAAGCAACACCCTCTCTCCGACCATGAATGCGATATCACGAACCTTACGGTCGGCATAACTTTTCTGCCTGGACTGAGCTGTACGAAGCCTATCCTGAATGATCTTAACCTTGACCAAGTCATCCTGTACCAAATCTGTACTAATAAATGAGCCTCCCCTGGCTCAAACCATCCAATAGGCGACCGACACCGTTTGCCATACAATGCCTCATAGGGAGCCATCTGAATGCTCGACTGGCAGCTGTTGTTGTAGGCAAACTCCGCTAATGACACTGATCCCAAAAACCTCCAAAGTCAATAACAAAGGCGCGGAGCATATCCTCCAAGATCTGAATAGTAAGCTCGGACTGTCCGTCCGTCTGAGGATGAAATGTTGTGCTCAGCTCAACCCGCTTGCCTAACTCACGTTGCACTGCCCTCCAGAAATGCGAGGTGAACTGTGTACCTCGATCCGAAATAATAGACACGGGCACACCATGAAGACAGACGATATAGGAAACTACCACAGGAATGAAGTGCACTGATTTGGTTAGTCTATCCACAATGACCCAAACCGCATCAAACTTCCTCTGAGTTCATAGGAGTCCAACAACGGAATCCATAGTGACGCTCCCACTTCCACTCAGGAATCTCTATCTTCCGAAGCAAACCACCAGGTCTCTGATGCTCGTACTTAACTTGCTGACAATTTAGACACCAAGCTACATATGCAACTATATCCTTCTTCATCCTCCTCCACCAATAATGTTGCCGCAAGTCCTGATACATCTTAGCGGCACCCGGAATAGAATACCGGGAACTATGGGCCTCCTCTAGAATCAACTCACGAAGTTCATCCATATTAGGCACACAAACACGACCCTGCAAGGAAGACCGAGCGACTGTGCAAGCTAAAACGCGACTGGGCTCAAAAACATCCAACCTCACGAACTGATTGGCTAAGGCATGAACATCTAATGCAAGCGGTCTCTCACCGACTGGAATGTACGCAAGGCTGCCCATACTAGCTGACTTCCTACTCAAAGCATCGGCCACCACATTGGCCTTCCCTGGATGATACAAGATGGTGATATCATAGTCTTCAATATCTCCAACCACCTTCTCTGCCTCAAATTGAGCTCCTTCTGCTTGAACAAGTACTGCAAGCTCTTATGATCCGTGAACACCTCACACGACACGCCATATAGATAGTGCCTCCAAATCTTCAACGCTTAAATAATGGCTGCCAGCTCTAAGTCATGAACTGGATAATTCTTCTCATGAACCTTTAGCTGCCGTGAAGCATATGCAATAACCTTGCCACTCTCAATACCGCACCAAGTCCAATACGAGATGTGTCACAATATACTGTATAAGGACCTGAACCAGTGGGCAACACCAACACCGGCGCCGTAGTCAAAGCTGTCTTGAGCTTCTGAAAGCTCGCCTCGCACTCGATTGACCATCTGAACGGGGCACCCTTCTGGGTCAACCTGGTCAATGTGGTTGCTATAGATGAAAACCCCTCCACAAACTGACAGTAATAACCCGCCAACCCCAAGAAACTACGGATCTCTATGGCTGAAGTAGGCCTAGGACAATTCTGAACGGCCTCGATATTCTTAGGATCCA
The DNA here is from genome assembly GCF_001879085.1 of Nicotiana attenuata. Lineage (NCBI taxonomy): Eukaryota > Viridiplantae > Streptophyta > Magnoliopsida > Solanales > Solanaceae > Nicotiana > Nicotiana attenuata. Next base: position 19,203,800 of record NC_032000.1, on the reverse strand, counting down.
CCTGAATACCCTCTACTGATACAACGTGACCCAAGAAAGCAACTGAACTCAACCAAAACTCGCATTTTGAAAACTTAGCATATAACTGGCTGTCTCTCAAAGTCTGAAGTACGATCCGAAGATGCTGATCGTGCTCCTCTCGGCTGCGGGAATAGATCAAGATATCATCAATAAACACAATCACAAAGGAATCCAGGTAAGGCTTGAACACCCGGTTCATCAAATCCATAAATGCTGCTGGGGGATTTGTCAAGCCAAATGACATCACGGGAAACTCGTAATGCCCATATCAAGTCCGAAAAGCTATCTTAGGGACATCGGATGCCCTAATCCTTAACTGACGGTAGCCAGACCTCAAATCGATCTTTGAAAACACCTTGGCACCCTGTAGCTAACCAAATAAGTCATCAATCCTCAGCAATGGATACTTGTTCTTGATAGTGACTTTGTTTAACTGTCGATAATCTATGCACATCCTCATTGATCCATCCTTCTTCTTTACAAACAACACGGGCGCACTTAAGGCGAGACACTGGGTCTAATAAAGCCCTTATCAAGCAAATCTTGCAACTGCTCCTTCAACTCTTTCAACTCTGGCAGGTCCATGCGGTACGTCAAAATATAAATGGGCTGAGTGCCCGGAACCAAATCAATACAGAAGTCAATATCCCTGTCGGGTGGCATCCCCGGTAGGTCTATAGGAAATACCTCTGGAAACTCTCAAACAACTGGTACAGAATCCATTGAAGGAACCTCCGCACTAGAATCGCGGACATAAGCCAAGTAAGCTAGACAACCCTTCTCGACCATGCGCCGAGCCTTCATATAAGAAATAACCCTGCTGATAGAATGACCAGGAGTCCCTCTCCACTCTAATCGAGGCAACCCCAGCAAGGCTAAGGTCATTATCTTGGCGTGACAGTCCAATAGCATGATAAGGTGACAACTAATCCATCCTTAAAATTACATCAAAATCAACCATATTGAGAAGTAGGAGATCTACACGAGTCTCAAGACCCCCAATAATGACCACACACGAACGATAGACACGATCTACAATAATAGAATCCCCCACAGGTGTGGACACATAAACGGGAGCACTCAAAGAGTCACGAGGCACAACCAAATATAAAGCAAAATAGGATGATACATACGAATAAGTAGATCTCGTATCATATAATACTTAGGCATCCCTATTGCAAACTGAAACCGTACCTGTGATAACCGCGTCAGATGACTCAGCCTCAGGCCTGGCTGGAAAAGCATAGCATCGGGGCTGGGCCCCACCACTCTGAACTGCATGTCGAGGACGGGCCCTGTCTGGTTGGCCTCCAACTCTAGCGGCCTAACCTCCACCTCTAATACCTCGACGTCCACCTCTAGCTATCTGACCCCTACCTCTAGCTGGCTGAGCGGGCGATGGAATACCCGGTGTCGGGACCATGGCACGAGAAATCTGATGCTAAGAACTGCTCGATGCTCGAGGGCAATACCTAGTAATGTGCCTCGAATCGCTACAAGTATAACAAGATTTCGACTGTTGTGGCTGATGACCCTGAAACTGACCTTGGAAGCCTGAGTAACCACCCTGAAAACTCTGGAGCGGAGGTGCATTGAGAGGTGCTGGTGGTGCACTGTAGGCTAGCTGATCGGAATACTGCATATGAGGGCCACGGCCACCTGAAGCACCGTGAGAAGCCTGAAGTGCTGAATGAAACGGCCTGGGAGGATGGACTCTGCCAAAAGTACCCCGTCCTCCAGATGAGGCCCCACTGAATCCAACGGAGTGACGAGGCCTCTTGGCTGCATCCTGGAAAGAAATCTCACTCCCAGTCTCCTTAGCCATCTGCAATCTGATAGGCAGAGAAAGTCCCTCAATAAACCTCCTCATGCTCTCTCTCTCTCTCTCTCTCTCTCTCTCTCTCTCTCTCTGTCGGTGGAGAGTATAAGAAGATCATGATGGGCCAAATTAATAAATCGAGTCTCATACTGAGTGAAAGTCATAGAACCCTACTGCAGATGCTCGAACTGCCTCCGGTAGTCCTCTCTCTGAGTGACATGAAGATACTTATCAAGAAATAGCCGAGAGAACTGGTCCCAAGTAAGAGGCGGCGACCCAGCTGGTCTGGCCAACACATAATCCCTCCACCATTTCTTGGCGGAACCTGACAAATAAAATGCACCAAAGTCGACCCCATTGGTCTCCATTATCCCCATGTTATGTAACACCTCATGACAACTGTCCAGATAGTCTTGGGGATCCTCTGAAGATGTACCGCCATAGTGAACTGGGAAAATCTTGGTAAACCTATCCAATCTCCACAAAGCCTTAGAAGATATAGTTGTGCCGTCACCGGTCTGTGCTGTAACACCCGACGGAACCGCCCCAACTGGCTGAGCTGCTGGAGTCTGAAACTGGGGAGCCATCTGCTCCGGAGTATGGGTAGCGGGAGTCTGGAATCCTCCTCCAGCCCGAGAGACGGGTGGTGCAACGGGAAAGGTGCCGGTCTGAGCAACACTCTCCATAAGGCCCACTAGACGGACCAAAGCATCCTAAAGCACTGGGTGGCTATGAACCCCTCTGGAACTTGAGCTGGTCCGGCAGGAATAGTCTGGGCCGGAACCTCATCATCAAACTCCACCCGAGGCTCCACTACTAGTGCTGCTGCTCGAGCTCTAGGTTGAGCCCTGCCCCTGCCTCGGCCTCTAGCATGGCCTCGGCCTCGACCTCTGCCCCTTGTAGGAGCTGCCACTAGGGGCTCTGGCTGCTGCTCAGCTAAAGAAGCAGTACGTGTTCTCGCCATCTGCGAAAGAACAAGAGTAGAGAATTTAATTAGCATTGGGAGAACAAAACTGCATGACAGAGAAAGATAGAAGTGAAACTGTTCCTAACTCCATAGCCTCCGAAAGATAAGTACAGAGGTCTCCGCACCGATCCTCCAGACTCTACTAAGTTTGCTCGTGAATTGTGAGACCTAGGCAACCTAGTGCTCTGATACCAACTTGTCACGACCCGATTTCACACCGTCGGGACCGTGATGGCGCCTAACTTTTCAGATGCTAGGCAAGCCAACAGTTAAAGATTTAATACGCTAACCCTTAACCAATTCAGTAATTAACAACAATTAAACCAAAACAGATTAAAGAAGTACAGAATTTCGTAATAACCCAAGTACTTATACACAACTACCCAGAATCTGGTGTCACAATTCACGAACATCTAAGAGTCACTAAAAATATTGGCTGAAAGAAAGTACAACTATTTTCGAATTAAAAGAAACAGAAAACTGGAATAATTGGAAGGGGACTCCAGGGTCTGTGAATGTCGGCAAATCTACCTTGGGTCTCCTGTAGGATTGAAGGCAGCAGCTCAACTCAGGTCAACACGGTCCAGTACCGAAATCTGCACAAAAAGTGCAAACTACAGTATTATTACAACCGACCCCATGTACTGGTAAGTGCCGAGCCTAACCTCGGCGAAGTAGTGACGAGACTAGGACAAGACACACACGTAAACCTGTGCAGTTAAACAATATGCTAGCAGAATAACAACTAATAGAAGCTAAGCAGAAATTAACATGAGGGGAAGTATGCTAAGGGGGTTGCAAGATAAAGAATCACAGCAATAGAGGAATTTAAACAGCTAGTACACCTTGAACCGGTAATAACAAGTAAACACAACAAATGGAAAATGCACGGCATCACCCTTCGTGCTATTATTCTCAACCTCACCAGATAATCAATAATAGACACGGCATCACCCTTCGTACTTTATCACTCAGCCTCACCATATAAATAATAGAAACGTGCACGGCATCACCCTTCGTGCTTGATCACTCAACCACACCATGTAAATAATAGAAACATGCACGACATCACCCTTCGTGCTTTATCACTCTACCTCACTAAAACAAGAGAGAACAATAATAGGGAGATAGAAATGACAACAACAAGTCTTACTTTAACACTTAGTTCCACAATACTAATCTCAACTTTGAGTAAATGCTCAATCAATACCAAATTCAAAACATGATAAGAAATTTCTCAACACATTGAATATCTAGTCTAAACATGAACAATATGATCAAAAATACAACATTTACAAGAATAAGACTCACTCACATGCTATGACTCGAGAACAACGTATAGGTACTCGTCACCTCACCTATACATTGTACTCAACATCGAAACACGTAACAAATAAGCAAATAACACCTAATCCCTCAAGCTAAGGTTAGCAACAACACTTACCTCGCTCCCACGACCAAACTCAAATCTCAATCATCACTTTTCCCTTCACACAAGCCTCTGGACCAATAGAATTTAGCAAATTACCAACCAAACAATTCAATTTAAGCCTTAGGAACTACCCACGATTGCAAAGAATTCAATTTAGGCCATTTTTTGAAAAAGTCAACAAAAGTCAACACCCGTGCCCGCTTGGTCCAAACTCAAAATTTGGACCAAAACCCGATTACCCATTCACCCCCGAGCCTGTATATACAATTAGTTTTGGAATCCGACCTCAATTTGAGGTCTAAATCCCCAAATTTCAAAATCCCTAGTTTCTACCCAAAAATCCCCAATTCCACCATGAAAATCTTAGATTCCAGGTTGAAATCTTGTAAAATGAAGTAAAAGATTGAAAGAACAAGTTAAGAATCACTTACCTCTGATTTGGGGAAGAAATGGTCTTTGGAAAATCGCCTAGAGGGTTTCTTGTTTTGAAAATTTGAGGAATGATTGAAAAATCCCGTCTAAGTCCCTTTTACACAGCTGCAAATGTCGCATTTGCGACCTGATGCGAACCTGTCGCATTTCTGCTTCTATCGCAAATGCGAACATATTGTTCGCAAATGCAGAGCTGGGATCGCAATTGCGACCACTTTCTTCGTAAATGCGAAGAACCCCTTCCCTAGACCAACTTCGCAAATGCGAAGGATTGTTCGCATTTGCGGACATAGGCTGGCCCAGCTTCTCTTCGCATTTGTGATTAGAAACTTGCAAATGCATCCTCGACAGTAGTCGCAAATGCAAAGCTTGACCTCACATTTGCGAGGTCAGAGGCTTGTAACATAGCTGAAGAACACCAACAATTTTTCTAAGTTTAAAATCACTCCGTAGCCTATCAGAAACTCACTCGAGCCCTCGGGGCTCCAAACCAAACATGCACACAAGTCTTAAAACATCATACGAACTTGCTCGCGCGATCAAATCGCCAAAATAACACCTAGAACTACGAATTTAGCACCAAATCAAATGAAATTCTTAAGAACACTTTGAAATTTCTATTTTCTCAACTGGGCGTCCGAATCATGTCAAATCAACTCCATTTCTCACCAAATTTCACAGACATGGCTTAACTATTATATTGGACATGTACCGGGCTCCAGAAGCAAAATACGGACCAGATACCAACAAGATCAATCATTAACAATTTCTTAAAAACCATTAAATTTTTGACTTACAATTTTTAACAAAAATTCATAACTCGGGCTAGGGACCTCCGAATCCGATTCCGGGCATACACCCAAGTCCCATATTTATGGACTCACCGAGACTGTCAAAATACGAGTCCGAGTCCGTTTACTCAAAACGTTGACCGAAGTCAACTAAATCAACTTTTAAAGGCAAAAATGATTATTTTCAACAACTCTCCACATAAAAACTTTCCGGAAACTTGCCTAGACTGTGCATGCAAATCGTGTAGGAATAAGGTTAGGTTTTAAAGGCCTGGGAACACCGAATTGGGTTCTAAAATACAAGATGACCTTTTGGGTAATCACAAATCCGAATAATTTTGCCAAAGTGTACGAAAAACCTCTATGTGCTTAGGATTCCCAAGTTGCTCATATGTGTACTAGTGTCTTAAATGATAGGCATTAGTGTTGTTGATGATGATAATAATGTTGAATGTAAAAACGAAAACTGGAATTGTGAAATTCGGCCAAGTGCCAAGAATGAATTTATAAATGAGGCCACTCTTGCCAATGTATTGAAAAGATGGGAGAAAAACACGAAGTGAGATGATTGATTGAAAGGATGATGTCGCAAATGAGATGGCCTAGCCGATCGGGCCATGATCGCACGCCATGTCGTACACATGGTGGTAACTCTATTGGAAATTTTAATTGGAATTACAACTGTGGTTGATGTCTCTTATGAGATGGCCTAGCCGATCGGGCCGTGATCAGACGCCATACCGTACACATGGTGGCAACTGTGCTGCAAAATGGTAATCGAAATTGTGGATATGGTTGATGTCTCAAATGAGATGACCTAGCCGATCGGGTCGAGATCGGACTCCGTGTAAGAACACGGTAGTATTTTGGATTGTGGCATATCGGCACTAAAGATTCCCCAACCTAATCAGATGGAAATTGACTTGAGAACTTATGTGATCCTTACTTGATGTTTTAGTATTGTTTGAAGCTCATATTGCATTCTTGACTATTCCCCCCCCCCCCTTGTATTATTGTTCATTCTACTGAGATGGTGTTTTAGCTTTACATAGTAGTACTATTCGACAGTACTAATGTCCCTTTTGCCGGGGCCGCTGCATCTTTAAATGGATGCAGGTGGTTCCATAGCAGACAGTGTTAATCGTAGTTAGTGGTGCATCCTCCACCTGCAGACTCGGTGAGCCCCATTTCATCCCGGGGTCATGTATTGTATCTTTTGTTCATATTTTACCACGTTTTGAGGTATAGTCGGGGCCTTGTCGTCGGCACCATCTTAACTCTCTTTTACATCTTTAGAGGCTCCGTAGACACTATGTGAGTTGTATATAGGTGTTAGAAAGGTCAACAGATTATGTTGTATTTTAGACTTTTGTTCCACTCAATCATAAGAATGTGTGTATTTTGAAACTTAACAATGATGTAACTAATGAAATGATTTAGTAATGTATACATGATCTTCTTATTGTCTAATTAATGAAAACATGCCCTCTCTTGATCATAAGTGAGTCGGGTAGAAAGTGTCTAACAGGCTTTCTTGACCGGGTCCACTCGGTTGAGCGCCGATTGCGCTTCTCGAGGTTGGGGCATGACACCTTATGGCTGCACTGAGTATATTGGACCCTTCAATAAACCTCCCTCGGTTGGTGAGTGGGGACTTTAATGCTGTACTGTATCCCACAAACAGAGTAGGAGGCAACCCTATCAGTTCCTCTAATATCAAAGACTTCCAAGATTGCATACTTAATTTAGGCCTTAATGAGCTGCAATGGAGAGGACAACACTATACCTGGTCAAACAAGCAACCGGAGAATGATAAAGTGTGTAGTAGAATTGATAGAGCCTTGGATAATGGAGATTGGATGTTGTGTTGTGGCCATATTAAAGTGGAATATGATATTCGATTCATTTCTCATCATTCTCCAATGTTTGCTACACCTAAAATCTGCAACTAAATCACCCAAGACTCCTTTCAGGTTCTTTAACAGTTGGACTGAACATAGTCAGTTTGAATCATTTGTCAAGGAGGTGTGCCAAAAATAGTTAGATAACAACCCTATGAAGAATATATGGATGATGCTGAAGGCTTTGAAACTTTTGTGCAAGAAGCTCAATAAAGAAGAATTTAGCTGCATCTCACAGAAGATTGACATCACTAGACAACAGCTGAAACTTGTACATGAACAAATAGCTCAGCACTATACAGATGAACAGGTGATAGAAAAGAAAGAGACATCTCAAGCCATGGAAAAATGGTCTTTAATAGAGGAGAGTGTGATGAGACAAAATTCTAGAATTTTCTGGATCAGATTGGGTAATTCCAACACCAAGTACTTCACAACAGTAATCAAGGAGAGAACAGTCAGGAAACAAATAATGGAACTCAATAAACTAGTAGAAAACAAGATCATTGATCCAAAGGCTATAAGATATGAAATCATCACCTTTTATAGAATCCTAATGGGGACCTCAGCCAAAGAGCTACCTGCTATAAATAGGTTGATCATGCAGAAAGGACCAAAGTTAACTCATCAACAATAATTGGCATTGTGTGAAGCTGTTATCACTGTTGAGATTTATGACAGCTTATACTCGATTAGTGATGACAAGGCACTCGAAGTTGATGGGTACAATATTGTCTTTTTTTAAAAGACCTGGCACATAATCAAGGAAGGGATAAACCAGACTTTTTAGCATTCTTCACAACAGGGAAGCTATGAAGAGTTCTTAATTGCACTTCACTCACATTGATCCCTAAGTCTGAGAATCCTCTCATAGTGAAAGAATATAGACCAATTGGCTGCTGCACTGTTCTATACAAAATTATCTCAAAAGTCTTAGCATCAAGATTACAAAAGTTGATGCCAGACATAATCTGTGAAGCACAAGCGGCTTCATACCAGGGAGAAAAATAGCAGATATCATCATCTTGGCTCATGAACTAGTTCAGGCTTACACTAGGAAGCATGTGTCTCCGAGGTGTATGATCAAGATTGATCTTCAGAAAGCTTGTGACACAGTCGAATGGTGCAATCTGGAACAGGTTCTGGAGGAATTGGTTATTCCTAGGAAATTCATTGATATGATTATGGAATGCCTTAAAATAGTGAACTACTCTATCTTGATCAATGGTGAGCCAACTGAACCATTTGCTGCTGTAAGGGGACTGAGACAAGGGGACACCATGTCCCCTTTCCTTTTTGCCATAGCAATGGAGTATCTTAGCAGGCAATTGAACAATTTGAAAGATGAGAAAGCCTTCAGATTTCACCCCAAATGTGCTAAGATGGGGATTACACATCTGTCATTTGAAGATGACATCTTTCTCATGGAGATGTGGAGTCTGTACATCACCTTCATAAGTTTTTTCAACAATTTTTTGCTGCCTTAGGGTTACAAGATGATCTAGGAAAAGGTTCATTATAATGTGGAGGGTGATACAAGAAGAAAGGGATAAAATTTCATAACTGCTAAGATACACTATGGGAACTACAATTCAAATATTTGGGTATACCCCGGTCAACTAAGAAGCTGACCATAGCACAATGGCAACCTCTTATTCAGAAGATAGTCAAAAGAATCTCCTCAAGGGTTGCTAGAAAATTGTCATATGCTGGGAGGATTCAACTGGTCAATCAGTCATATTTGGCATTCAAGCCTACTGGTCTCAACTCTTCATGATCCCCGCCAAGGTATTGGATATCATTGATACATACTGTTACAGTTATATTTGGTCATATGTCAACTCTATAAATAAGAAGGCTTTAGTTGTCTAGGAAAAGGTTTGCTCCCCTATGTCTGCAGTGGACTCAACCTTATGAACTTACGGCTATGGAATAGAGCAGCAGTGGTAAAAATTTGTTGGGACTTAGCACATAAAAGTAACAGGTTATGAATCCGATGGATTAATAGCTATTACATTAAGGGGCGACAGTTTACTAGTATGAAGGTGCCACAATGTGCATGTTGGATGGTTAGGAAGATTTTTTATGCTAGAACTACCATGATGCAACTACTAGGTCAATCTACATCAGGGAAAAGCTTGATTAAACAGACCCATTTGCAGCTCCTAGGAGACCTATCAAGAATACCATGGAAATGCCTAATGTTCTCCAATGATGCTAGATGTCACAGACGCGTTTTCAGTCCGCCGAAAACTAGCATGCGCGGCAGCCAAGTCCCGCACTTGACTTCAGCCTTCACAACACTTAGCCAAAATTACAGATACTTTGGACTTAGATTATTTTGGACAACTTCAACGTAGTAAGTATTAGGACTGATTTTAGGCAACGAAAAATAAGTAAAAGCAACAGAAATTTAGATAAACACAAGGCACAATATACAGGAAACTCTTTTCCCAACTTTGTATTTAACTCGAGCATACAAAGAAACTCAACTCAAGGTACAGCCGTGTACAAAAGAAGATCACTCTTGACCCTCAGATTTTTGTCACAAAGACTACTCTTAGCCTTAACGTTTTCACTCTTGAAAATAGCCTTAAACATGCACTCTCACACGTTTTTCTCTTGTCCCACAAGCATAAGGGTGCTGCCCATTTATAACATATGAACCAGCCCATTTGCCTTACATTTGTTGCACTTAGACTTAGACACTTGTCCCACATAGCCCACTATTTTAGCCTAATATAGTTGACAAACCCCAACTACTAGGAACATGTAAATCATGCTAATAATAACGGGATCATGGCCCCAAAAACGTGCTAACACTCCTGCCAGCATTTTAGCAAAGCTCAACTGCTGCCCATGTGCACAGCATGTGCCGTAACCGCTCTTGACTTGGTCAATCTGAACCTTGTTGCCCATTTTCGTGCCTTAGCTTGAACCAGGCGCCAATGCCATTGTATCCAGCTGCATTGTAGCCACATTTTTCCTATGCCATTGCCCACGAACATGGCCCTTTGTCGCGCCCCAATGCCATGACAAGTCTGTCCCGCGTACCGCCTTCCGTTGCACTTTAGCCTGCCTTTGCCACTTCATTTTTGCCTTGCCTTGGCATCGCTTCCACATGCCTTGACGCCTTTGCCATGATCAAGTGTCACCCTCAGCCCGCAACTCATTGTCAAGCCCTTGCCAAGCTGCCTCGCCTCCGTCAAAGCCTTGGCCATCACTTGCCCGTTTCCCTTTTTGCCTAGGTGCTACTCGTGCACCTGCCTTGCAACACTCTTGCTGCCTCATGACAACGCTCTCGTTGTCAAGTCATGCTCAAAGTGGCGGAGGTCTAACAAACCACCCACACCCTTTGAAACTCGACATCCTCGTCGAGGTTAGCTCAATTTATGAGTCCTAAGGGGTTGACAAGCAACACCTCTTGGACTCCCTTCTCTTCAGCTACAATTGCATTCACTCCAGCCACTTGTTTGTCGCTGGTCATTGCCTCTAATGCAGCCCTCTTGTCCGCGGCAGTGATAGCATTTAACACTGCCTTCTTCGGGCAGACCTTGCTCGATGTGGCCTATCACAAAGGAAACAACCACTGAATTTGCTGCCCTTATCCTTGCTCTTTGAAGTTCCAGCCTCATGCTTTCCCTTCCCCTTGTCTTCATTAGCATTGTTGTTTTCACATTTCTTCCACTCCTTTGCCTTGTCTTTATTTCCGTCGTTAGACTTTGAAGAAGAAATCTCATTACTCAAGTGAAAATCGCCCAATGCATCAGCAAGGTTATAAATTCACTAAGATAACTTTTAATGTATGTGTTTGATATGGAGAGCTGTCAACATTCGACCACTAAGTGGTGCGGTAGAATGGTTGGAATTCCTTCATCCCTAACCAGAGATCTCAGGTTTAAGTTTTGAAAATGGAGAAATTCTTGGTAGAAAACACTTTATCGTTTAGTGAGCTTATCTGGCACGAATTTAAATTGGTCGGACTAGTGAGTTCTGAATACCTTAAACAAACAAAAAATTATAAATATTGTTATGCTGTCACGACCCGGAATCCCAACCTCGAGGTCGTGATGGTGCCTAACATCCACTTGCTAGGCAAGCTGACGTGAGATAATTAAATAGCCAAATTTTAACAGTTTAAACAAGGTGATGATATAACGAGAGATAAGAGCTCAATGTAATACAACACCAACATAAGTCATGTAATAATATCTACTCTCAAAGATTCAGAGTCACGAGTAAACGAGCAACTAGAAGTTCTACAAACAGAGTCTGAAATAAATACAACTATTTCGAAAGAAATAAATAGTAAAAGAGGGAAAAGGAAGGGGACTCCAAGGTCTGCGGACGCCAGCAGATCTACCTCAAGTCTCCATATGCATTAATCCGAGCTAACGCACCTCACGCACCGCTGGGACCAATACCAAAATCTGAACAAGAACTGCAAAAATATAGTATGAGTACAACCGACCTAATGTACTCTGTAAGTGTCAAGCCTAACCTCGACGAGGTAGTGACGAGGCTATGAGAGGACACTCACGTAATTAAACCTGTACAGACACACACACACACACACACACACACACACACACACACACACACACACACACACATATATATATATATATATATACAAAACAACAATAAAACAGAGATTTAACAATGTACAATTAGGAGGGGACATGCGAAAGAGGGAAAAGATACGATAACTACGACAGGTATAACATCATAAGATAGCCAAATAAATCATCAACCAATGAAGACAAATAAACATACGGTATAAAGATGGCACGGCATCACCCTTCGTGCTTTTACTCTCATCCTACCATGAAATGATGGCATAAGTAAAATGAAATGGGATGGCATCACCCTTCGTGCTTTTACTCTCATCTTACCATGAAATGATGACATAAGTAAAATGAAATGGGACGGCATCACCCTTCGTGCTTTTACTCTCGATCTCACCATGTAACAATGAATAAATGATATAAATGGCACGGCATCACCCTTCGTGCTTTGATTCACTTCCTCACTATGTATTAATCAATAAATGAGATAATGCAATGGCACGACATCACCATTCGTGCTTTAACACTCTCCTTACCATGTAGTAAAGATAAAATAAATTCGGGAGATAAATAGCGCAGCGATTGTGCTTTACGTCAAATATGATGCCAAGATACCAAACTTCAACTTCCAAAATACTCAACCATTACTAATTACGCAATAATTACGAACGGAATGATCAAATAAGTAATAATCTAACCTAAGCATGCATATCATAATTAAAAATGCAACAAATCACAAGGAAACAAGTTCAACCCGTATGTTTTATCCTAACAACAACGCATAAATTCTCTTCATCTCATATATACATTGTACCCACACGTTAATCACGTAGCAAATAGGAAAACAAGTACTAGTCCAGTCAAGGTTAACCACGAAACTTACCTCGCTCCGCAATCATATCAAAGCTCAACCTGGGCTTTTTCTCTAAAATTCGCCCCCAAACCAATCGAATCTAACTAAATATCATTCAAACAATTCAAAATAAGCTTTAGAAACTACCCATGAGTGAAAAAGATTCAATCTTTAATGATTTCGAAAAAAGTCAACAAAAGTCAACTTCGGTCCCTCTTGGTCAAAAGCCGAGATTCACACCGAAACCCAATCACCCATTCACCCCCCGAGTCCGATTATGTAATTAACTTCGAAATTCGACCTCAATTTGAGGTCTAAATCTCAATTTTACAAAAACTCCCCAATTCTATCCAAATCCCTAATTATTTACCATGAAAGAACATAAATTAAGGTTAGAAATCAAAAGGTGTTGATGGAAATGGAAGAAAACGAGTTAAAGTACACTAACCTACGAAATGGTGATGAACTTTCTCTCCAAAATCGCCTCTAGGCCGAGCTCTAATGTGAAGATAGTGAAAAATGAAGAAAATCCGATTTTTAGAAGTTTAAATGACTGGGCGTCAGGTGTTCATCGCGTTCGCGAGACACTTGACGCCTTCACGAAGAGCACTGCCCAAATGGCCATCGAGATCGCGACCCAACTCTACACGTTCGCATAGCTAGCCCCCCCCCCCCCCCCGCCCTCATCCTTCACGTTCGCATTGAGTAAAGTCCAATTCCCCAGTTTCCCTCTCCTAACATTACGCGCTCGCGAAGGACAGGTCGTGTTCGCGGAGGATAGACCCCCCCCCCCCCTACTACTTCGCATTCGCGGCCAACTCCTCGCATTCGTGGAGAATAAATTCCTCCCCCAGCCCAGTTCCCCTTCGCAATCGCGAGAGAGACTTTGCGATCGTGGGAGAGACTTCACGATCGCGAAGCACAAAGTCTCAGGCATCAGATAACAACAAAACCAGCATTCTTTTAAGTTCAAAAATTATCCCGTAGCCTATCCGAAACTCACCCGAGCCCCTCGGGCTCCAAACCAAACATGCACATAAGTGTAATAACATCATACGAACTCACCCGCGTGATCAAAACACCAAAATAACACCTAGAACTACGAATTGGACACCAAAACGAATGAAATTTTAAAAAAACTTAAGAATTTTTAATTTTTCAACCGAACGTCTGAATCACGTCATCAACTCCGTTTTGCACTAAATTTTGCAGACAAGTCATAAATACTGAAATGAGCTTATACCAAGTTCCGGAACCAAAATTCAAACTTGGTAGCAACAAAGTCAACTCACTGTCAAACTTAGGAATCTTTAAACCTTTAAACTTCTAGTTTTCAACAAGTTACGCTAAATCAAGCTAGGGACATCCGAATTTGATTCTGGGCATACGCCCAAGTCCCAAATCACGATACAGACCCATCGGACCGTCAAAATACGGATGCGGGTTTATACAAAATGTTGGCCGTAGTCAACTCAAATGAGTTTTAAGGCACGATCATCAATTTTTCTCATAAAACTTTTTCGGAAAAAGACATGGACTGTGCATGCAAATCGAGGAAGGGTAAGCGGAGTTATTCGAGGTCTCGGAACAAAGTAATGAAGGGTAAAACTATATGTAAATAGCCTATCGCGTCATCACATATGGATGGGCATTATATGAATATCACATTCTAAATTTCACTTTAACAAAATCCAAATTACCTAATTGTAACTTCTATGGTTTATTATGAAGTCAATGCTTTTTAGACGGAAAACTCATGAAAATTTATTGTTAAACGTATACTCTATTAGATAAAATAAGGTGTGGTCATGATGTAACGGAACCAATGTTTTACATGGAATAATATATGTTCATGATTTGTATACAGTTTTTTTTTGGTACATTGATTTGTATACAGTCGCATAAATTGATTAAACTCTTTTAGCCCTATGATTGGCCAATAATTAAAATAAATTTCTCAAGATTTGGTGCACAAAAGAACCTTCTGTGACCCATGTCGAGTTATCTTCTTATTAAAGAATCTTTTTAATTTACTCTTAATTTTTAATCATTTCATTTTCAGAGCACCGACAGAAGGACTTTCTAAAATAAATATGTAGGTCGTTTACTCAGTCCAAATAAAAAATTTCTTTCTTAAGACAGAACATTATTTTATAAAAATTTAGTTTAATAATTCCTATCTCCAATGATGTACCTGTTAAACGGCTATAATACAGCTAAGGAAACCACAATAGGGAAGACATAATATAAAAATCCTTCTCAATGAACAAAGTTAACCCGTCTCCATCATCATTATTGGTCCCACATTAAAAATAATGCATAAATTAATTACATTGTAGTGATGAAAATGATCAAACAAGTACTTGCCACGTATTCTAACACTAAGATTAAGCATTAATTAGCTGTAGGAGTTTTGCATTACGGTCTAGATTATCGTATTTAGTTGTACGAGTTTTGGATGGTGAGAATAGAAATTTGCCGACCGCGCTAATGTCTGTTGGAAGGTTGTGTTGTGATATCAAGCTTCTTTTTTTATCTCTTTATGCATTTATTACGGTCAGGTCTTTCTATAACAGTATTCCTGTATAATAGTCATTCACTAAAAAAATCAATTTTTTTGGGAATCGAATATTATATTATGTTATAATAGATCTCCTCTATAACAGTACTTCACTATAGCAACCAAAAAAATTCAAAACAAACGAGGCCGTTATAGAGAGGTTTTACTGTATATGAAATTCGGGGCGGGGATAAGTGTTTTCTACTCCGAAGTTTTCTATTCTCAAAGTTCAGATTCAAAATCTCTTATTACAAATATTAAAACAACCTAAACTATTTTGTCACATTTCTGGAGATAATGTGATAACAACCGTTGGTTATTCTAGTGGATGAAGTAGGTCAAGTTTATACTGTATCAACACTCTTAGTTAAATTCTTTATCAACGAAGCTTTCAAGTATAAATTGTACAATAATTTCAAATAAGTAAAACTTTTCAAGATGTGAAATTAATGTTTGTCTTTGGGAATTAGAAACTTATCATCTATTTTTTTTTCTTCGTATGGCCGTATTTGAATTTGAAAACCGACAAAATACTGAAGGTCAACAATGGTGATAAGCTCAGATTGAGCTCTAATGGATGAAGAAGAAAGACATTCTTCATGAGAAGCTTCGAGAAACAGAAGGAAAAGAGAAACTGAATTCTTCTTACATCAAAATATCTCTACAATGTCTTATATACATATACAACTAACTCCACTAACTATTTATTACAATGATAGCCTAACTAATTATAAAATTGGCCTAAACAAAGAATAGCCTATGTAAATGTAAAGTAATTACAATGTGGCTATCTATTAAATAATCTCAACAACTCCCCCTCTCCCCTCAAGTTGGAGGTGGGGAACCCACAGCCAACTTGCCAAGTAGAAGAGTATGCTTGTTGCCTGACAAGGATTTAGTGAAGATGTCTGCAAGTTGTTCATGAGTAGGGATGTAATGTAGTGAAATCAGTCCATCTTGAAGCTTGTCTCGTACAAAATGGCAATCCACTTCTATGTGTTTTGTCTGCTCATGGAAGACAGGGTTCTTTGCAATGTGAAGTGCAGCTTGGCTATCACAGAAAACAGGTATAGGTGGAGGTAGAGGTAGTGTGAGTTCTTCAAGCAGTCTTGCAAGCCAGACTAATTCCTCGACTACTTTTCTAACTGTTGTATACTCAGCTTCTGCTGAGGACAATGAAATAGTAGACTGCTTCTTGGACTGTCACCAAGCAATACTATGTAACCACTGACTTACTTCCTGGTTTCAGGGAAAGCTGCCCAATCAGAGTCATAAAAGGCCCTTACCCTGTAGTCTCTATTGTTAGACAAGAAAATCCCCAGAGATAAGCTTCCTTTCAAGTATCTGAATACATGTATTGCTGCCCTTAGGTGAGTGTCTCTAGGATTATACATATATTGGCTTAAATGTTGAACACTATAGGCTATATTAGGCCTAGTTCCTGTAAGGAAATTCAATTTCCCAACTAGTTTCCTATAATGGCCAGGGTCTGAAAGGGGTGTTCCTTCATCTGCTTTCAACTTTATTGTTAGATCAAGAGGTGAAGTCACAGTTGTACATCCAATACAGTCAAATTCCTTATGGAGGTCTTGAGTGAACTTTCTCTGTGTAATCAGAACTCCATCACTCTTATAGAGTATCTCCAATCCTAGAAAGTAGTGTAGTCTCCCTAGATCCTTTATTCTGAAAGTTCATGGAGGAATTTCTTTAAGCTTGTAATTTCTTCTAAGTGAGCTCCTGTGATAATAACATCATCCACATAGATAGCTATAAAGGTTACTGAATTCCCTTTGCCTTTATAAAACAAAGAGTAATCAAACATAGAATGTGTATACCCTCTAGAACAAAGGGCTTCTGTCAGCTTGGCATACCATTGCCACTAGCTTGTTTCAATCCATACACAGACTTATTCAACTTTCATACCATTCCAGACTGTTCTACAGATAGACCTGGTGGTGTCTCCATGTATACTTCTTCATGTATATCACCATGAAGAAAAGCATTGTTCACATCTAATTGAAACATTTCCCATCCCTTCTTAACTGCTAGTGTCACGCCCCAAGCTCGGGGAGCGCAACCGGCGCTCAACCGAGTAAACCCGGCCTAGCAAGCCTGTTAGACACTTCCTACCCAACTCGACATGAATCAAGAGAACAAGTTATTG
Organism: Nicotiana attenuata; assembly: GCF_001879085.1. Taxonomy (NCBI): domain Eukaryota; kingdom Viridiplantae; phylum Streptophyta; class Magnoliopsida; order Solanales; family Solanaceae; genus Nicotiana; species Nicotiana attenuata. Next base: position 19,186,292 of record NC_032000.1, on the reverse strand, counting down.
TTAATTATCGGTGAGAAGATTTTTAAACATTTCCAAATCGACTCATTTCTTACAACATCAATAAGTTTTTAAATTTCATACACTTTAGAATTTGAAAGAACAAGGGTTTCAGACACGACATAGTACACTGACCGTTTTTGCAATACCCATATACAACCCACATAAATGTCTACGGAGCCTCTAAGTAGATACAAAAGAAAGTTCTACAAAAGTTCCAGCAACAAGGCCCCGGCTATACCTCAAAACGTGGTAAATATATAAGCAAAAGATGTACTACATGGCCCCGAGAAGAAATGGGGCTCACCAAGTCCGCTGGCGAGATGAAAACAATGCACCACTAGCTGCAATCAACATTGTCGGCTATGGAACCACCTACATCCATTAAAAGATGTAGCGCCCCGGCAAAAGGGACATTAGTACTGTCGAATAATACTAATATGTAAAGCTACAAATCAATCTTAATAGAATGAACAATGAAACATAGAGGAAACAGTCATGGTGTACAATAAGAGCTTCAAACAAATACGAAAATCATCAAGTAAGGATCACAAGGTTTCCGGTTGAATTTCCATCTTATTAGGTTGTCAATCTCAGTGCCATGTGCCACAATCCACAATACCACCGTGTTCCTACACGGAGTCCGATCTCGACCCGATCGGCTAGGTCATCTCATTTGAGACATCAACCATATCCATAATTTCAATCAATCAATCCAGCAAAATTTCCACCATGTGTGCGGCATGGTGTCTGATCACGGCCCGATTGGCTAGGCCATCTCACTTGAGACATCATCCTCTCAATCGTTCATCTCAATTCACATTTCTTTCCCATCTTTCATGTCATGGCACGAGTAGCCTCATTTATTAAGTCATTCTTGGCACTTGGCCGTATCTTACAATTCAAGTTTCCCTTCTCACATATTTAATAACATTATCATCAGCAACAATAAGGCCTATCATGTAAGGCATTTTCACACATAAGGGAAACACTTGGGAATTCTAAGCACATAGAGGCTTTTCATACGAATTGGCACAACAATCTTTATTCAATTTCTTTGACATGAATTCTTAACCTTTCTCATCACATAGTCCACATTGTCAAACATATTCACAAAGGAAGATATGACATGATAGGCATTTGGTAAAAATATCGAACACATATCACTCCATACGACACATTTGGGAACTTTCACTGATTACACGAACACTAGGTGATTTCGATTTTAAGAAGAAAGAGGTTTAGCCATACATACCTCAATTGAGCTTTCCTTAATTCCTACAATGTTCCGGAATGTTTGCAACTTCAATCTATTTTAGTAATGTAGCACAATTGAACCCATAATTAGGAAAATTATCATAATCTTAGCTCACTTGAGCATTTTATCAAGCATTATGTGTTCATTAAGGTTTTATGGTCATTTTATGCAAGATTACGCCAACCCATTCCCCATGCCTCTCTATCTTCGATTTATAATTCCCCCATATCTTCTAAGAACACATGCATGTAATGTAATCACCCTCATCCCCATGAATTACCTCACTAATGACCCCTTATAGCTATGTTTGAAATTAAGAGCTGAGGTGAGGAAGTCTTACCTCCTAGGATGAAGATTTAGGTGCCTCACTTGAATATCTTCAAAGTTTAAACAAGAATTTACGGAGAAATTTGATGAAGGACACTTCCTCTCTCTTAGACCCCCTTTCTCACTCTAAAGTACCGGGAAATAGGCTCAACATGAGCCATTGCATAAGTTATAAGACATGGGATCGGCTTTAAAAATTAAAAATCTGGAGCCCCGACTCGGATCTACGGTTGCATATGCGATCGCATAACGGCTAGGCGGTCCGCAAAGTGACCGCGAAAAGTGGCCCTCAAGGGCCTCAATTTTCTGCCTGGGTCTTCGGCCAATATGCGGTCCGCAAATCTGTTCTACGGTCGCATAATGCACCACAGAATCTCCCTTCACAAAAGTCCAAGGACAGATGTGCGATAAAAATACGGTCTGCATATTGGATATGCGATCGCATAATGGACCGCGAAAATGACATCAAAATTAGCCCAAAAAATTGCCTCACTCTGCGGCCATTATGCGGCCCATAGAGTGGTTATGCGGCCGCATAATGGGCCGCAGAAATGCATACTTCTACGAATATTTTTCCTTAACTTTTTGATGCACAGTTATTTCAACAATTTCTAACACATAATCCTAACGTGGCACCATGATATTCTGGTTTTTAGAAAGAATTTCATGGGGCCTTACAGCTACCCCAATCAGAGTCCTTACTGTTGTCATATTTACAACAGGTGAGAAGGTTTCAGTATAATCCACTCCAGCCTGTTGAGTATAACCCTTCACTACTAGTCTAGCTTTGAACCTCTCTACACTCCCATCTGCCTTGTGCTTTATCTTATACACCCATTTACACCCTATGGCCCTCTTTCCAGCTGGAAGTGGCACTAAATCCCAGGTGTTATTGGTGTATAATGCCTCAAATTATTGAGTCATTGCTGCTTGCCATGCAGGCACAGCAGCTGCTTCCTCATATGAGGCAGGTTCACAATCTTGTGAAACATTCTTTATCAAATGTTGACTATCAGTGGCTAGGGCTCTAATGTCAATGGGTTGCACTTCAGGAATAAAGGTATTGAAGGATAGAGAAGAAGTGCTTTGTTCATCTTGAGGTGAGTTGTTCCCAGGGTAGTCATTCATAGGTTGTTTGGGCAGTGTACACACATAATCTTTCAAGTATGTGGGTGATTTGTGAGTTCTGGATGGTCTAGTATTTTCTGGAGGTAAGATTGGGGTATTTTGGCCATAATCAGATGAACTAGCAGTACTAAGTGGGCTGTTTTGGTCTTGAAACTGTGGAGATGGGATATTATACTCATTTGTATCCTAGGCATTTTCAGAATCTTGGTTCCTTGATACAAGTGTTGGTGACACCATATTGTGATTGTGAGATGTTGTAGTGGGAGATGTAATAGAATCATTTGTGCTGGAATCAGTTGGTGCATGACTTTCTACGTTCAAATGCATTTGAGGTAATGGAAAAGAAGGACTACTAAAATCAGGAAACAGATCATTAGAACTTGATTTTAAACTAAATGGAAAGATATTTTCATGAAATAATACATCTCTTGAAATGTGTATCCTTTTTGTAACAAGATTTAACACCTTGTAGCCTTTTGTCCCAAAAGGGTATCCCAGGAAGACATGTGGAGTGGATCTAGGTTCAAATTTGTCCTTATGTGTTTTGAGAGTGGTTGGGAAGCAAAGGCAACCAAAACTTCTAAGATGTGAATAAAGTGGCTTTTTCTGGTATAGTAGTTCATAGGGACACTTATTTTTTATAGAGGATGATGGTAATCTGTTTATTAGGTAGGTAGAGGTAAGTATGCATTCTCCCCAGTATTGCAAAGGTAGCTTGGATTGGTATAGCAATGCTCTCGCTGTTTCAAGGAGATATTTGTATTTTCTCTCTATATCCCATTTTATTAGGGAGTATAAGGGCAAGTATTTTGGTGTATGATTCCTTTACTTTGGAAAAACATGGTGCTGGCAGCATTGACAAACTCCATATCATTGTCTGTCCTAACTATTTTGACGGTAGTTTGGAATTGATTTTCTACCATTGCAACAAATGCTTTGATAATGTGTAGAGCATTGCTCTTGCAAGTGAGAAGATGTGTCCATGTGAACCTACTGTAATCATCTACAAGGGTGATGAAATACTTGTAGCCATCATGGGTTGGAGTGTGATAGGGACGCCAGAGATCCACATGTAACAATTCAAAGATTTTAAGTGTTTTTGTGGTTACTTTGTGGGAAAAGAGACCTACTCTGCCTGGCTATTGGACAGACAAGGTAGAAGAATGGTTGTTTTTGTGCAAAGGTAGTTGGGATGGCTGAGATGCCCCTCATTTTGATGAAAGGCACATGGCTTAATTTATTATGCCACAAGATGTCTACATTGCATTTCTCATAAGTAGATGCATTAGGAACAGGAACAGAATTACAAGATTCATGAGCATCAAAGGAAGGATAAGAAGAAACATTTGAAGTAGGATACTCATTATTATTGTTTGAAACAGTCTTTCCTATAGTAGACTACACTTTATTTCTATTGCGTGTGGAAGTGGATGCACAAGGTGCTGTGTGTGAGGTGTGTATCAAAGCAGTAGTGTCAAGTGCAGAAGGTAAAATTGAGTTACTTTTGCATGAGTTTGTACAATGAAAGTAAAGGTTGTCCCTCACTTCACCAATCTCCAGTGGCTTCTTCAGTGAAGGGCCCTGTAGAAGAATACAGGAGAATTTTATAAATACAATAATGCAATCTAGTTGCACAGTTAGGGAATGAACAGAAATCAAGTTAAACTTGAAGCTGGGCACAAAAAGTACTTTTTTCAAAATGAATTTTGGACTAAGGATCACATCACCAATAAGTGTCACCTTCACTTTGTATCCATTAGGTAAGGAAACTAAGTAGGGATAGACTAAGGTCTTGACATTGCTTAGTAATTTCTTATTGAAGGTCATATGGTTTGTGGCCCCGGAATCAAGGATCCATTGATCAACATTTGAATTAGAACATTCACGCAATTGATTATCATGCTCAATAGAAGAAGAACAAGCAACTGTAACTGCAAAGTTCACAGCTCCTCCAGTCAGCTTCATGTCTCCAGATTTCTCCCCTGTGTTTCCTACTTGGAGCTTTTCCAGAATGTTGAGAAGTTGTCCATGTTGCTCTTGAGTCAGGTGATGCATAAGTCTTCCCTCTTCATGATGATCTCCTTCGACTTCTGAAGTATTAGGTCCATCATTTGGTGTTCCAAATACATTTGATGCAATTCTTTTCCCTTTTTTTGTTGTTACCATAGCTTGGGTACCTTGAATTCTAAGGATACTCATGGAGTTTGAAACACTTATCCTTACTATGTCCTGGCTTCTTACAGTAGTCACAAAACAGGCGAGGTTTGTTCGAAGTGTATCCTCCTCTATTTGCATTGTTTCCAGCATTTTGTATCCACTTGTGTTGTAATTGGTCCTAAAATTGTTGTTTCCTATACTTGCATTAAGAGATGCAGATTCCATCACAAACTGACTGTGGGGCTTAACTTCCCTCTGTTTCTCCTCTTGAATTAGTATGGAAAATGCTTGTGCAATACTAGGTAGTGGATTCATCATCAAGATACTGCCTCTCACCACAGTATACACCTCATTTAATCCCATTAAAAACTGAATTAACCTTCTATCCTGTTCCATCTTGTGCATGTTTGCCATAGCTCCACAAGTGCAAGTGCAATTGCACTGAGCGTGTGCATTCAAGGTGTTAAGTTCTTCCCAAAGCTTTTTCATTTTGGTATAGTACCCGGTGATGTCAAGAGTTCCTTGACTTAGATCATTGATTTCCTTTTGAAGCTGATACAATTTGGCACCGTTAAATTGGTCATATCTATCTTCCAATTCCTGCCACGACTCCTTCGCATATTTGACATACTGCAAACTGTCAGCTAAATCTTTTGACAGTGAGTTGAGAATCCAAGAGGTAACCATATCGTCACATCATTCCCATTGATCGAAGGTGGCATGAGTTGGATCTGGCTTCTTAACCTTTCCAGTGATAAAATCGACCTTGTTCTTCACAGATAATGCCCTAAGCACTCCTCTTCTCCAGGATCTATAACCAGTGCCGTCGAAAGCCGCCGGTACCAGCATCGTTCCGGCGTTCTCTGACGGATGCATGTACAGCGGGCTAGATGAATCTAGGGTTTCCTTGTCCGTTGACATGATTCAGAAGTGTAGAAATCGTCTCACTATCAGATAACAATCAGAAATTAATAGAAATTTACCTTCTACAATTTTGCCCTAATTGTAGCGAATGAAAAATTCTCGAAGAGGAGAAAATGAGAGAAAATTAAGTGAAGCTTTGACAGAAATTGATTGAATCGAGTGATTAAGGAACGAATCGGAGCCTAGGCTCTGATACCATGACAAAATACTGAAGGTCAACAATGGTGATAAGCTCAGATTGAGCTCTAATGGATGAAGAAGAAAGACATTCTCACTGAGAAGCTTCGAGAAACAGAAGGAGAAGAGAAAGTGAATTCTTCTTACATTAAGATATCTGTACAATGTCTTCTATACGTATACAACTAACTCCACTAACTACTTATTATAATGATAGCCTAACTAATTACAAAATTGGCCTATACGAAGAATAGCCTATGTAAATATAAAGTAATTACAATGTGTCTATCTATTAAATAATCTCAACAAAAACTCTCGGAAAAGCCTTCTAAAATGTAAAGAAATAAGTCTATATGGTATTTAAAGATGATTTGGTGTTTTCAGGAAACAAAACAAAACAAAACAAAACAAAACAAAAAAAAGTGAGAGAGAGAGAACAAAATCAACATAAAGGTTGGTATTGACAAAAGCTAATACCAAATTTCTCCACCAAAAAAAGATTAAAAAAATTCAAAACTAATTCAAATACACAATTTTCCAGTATTACTTTTTAAAACTTTTAAGTCAAATATAATTTT